>NW_020954710.1:10566719-10596396 GCF_900497805.2 Vombatus ursinus
TGCCCGGGATGCCCGGCGGGGCCGGGGGCCGGCCGCCCCACGCGCCGCCTCCCGCTCCCTCCGCCAGCCCCCCTCACGCTCCGGCTCTTACCTTCCGGCTTGTTTTCGGCAGCCATTTCCCCTCCGCGCGCCACATCCTCCTCCTCCTCCTCGCGACCGGGACCCCGAGCGCGCGCCTCGTACCGCCGCCGCCGGCCCAGCCACCCCGCCGCCGCCGCGCACCCGGCCTGGCCCCGCCCCGCGACCCACGCACCGCTCCCATTGGCGTACCGGCCCGCCAGTCATCGCTGCCGCCGCCAATCGCCCGGCACCAGGGGCCTCACTACTCTCCGGGAGGAGCGGCCTATCCTCGCGGCCCATTGGCTGCTCTCCGCCCAACGGCATGGCGGGATTGGTCGAGATTCGACGCCCCCTCCCCACCCACTCCCAGAAAAGCCCGCCTTCCCGACCTAAACAAAGCCGCTCAGTGGTTAGAGCCCAAGACAGCTGACCAATAGATACGGCGCCGACACGGAATATTTCCTCGAGGCCGGGACTTAGCTTTTGGATTGGGCGTTGCTACAGTGTTTCCCAAGCCGCCCAGGCCAATCAAAGGGGGTTCCCGGAGCTCGGGAACGGCGAAGGGAAACCCCGCCCCTTAGCGTGACCGTCACGGGGAAGGCGCGCGCTCATTGGCTGACTGGGGCTTTTCCCGCGTGCTCCCGGGGCTGAAGGACGTTCCCGGGGAAACCACTCTGGGCGCGTGGGGGTCCCGACGGTGGCGGCAGCGCCGCGCCGGGGCGGGGTTCTCCGGGATCCCACAGCGTGTCGGAGCCGCTGAGGGCGCAGGCGCGGGCGCAGCCGAGGCCCGAGCTCCGACCTCAGTCCAGCGAGACGTCGTGGGCCCGTGGGCCTGTGGGCTACTGGGCTCGGCTGGCCGCCAGGAGGCGCTGTCGCGCCACGCTCCTCCGTCCCCCGCTTCCCTTCCCCAGGGGCGCCCGTACCCTAGGCTTGCTAGAGTGTAAGCTTCTCGAGGGCAGGCTCTGCTCTGTCCCCACCGCCTGGCACGCGGTAGGAGGTGTGGGGCAATGGCCTTGCGGTCAGGAAGACCAGCGTATCACTATCCAATGTAATCACAGCTGGCGTTGATGTGGCGCTTTAATAGTGGTTTGCAAAGCGAATTTTAAAAATATGATCTCATTCCATCCCGAAAATCATTCTGGGAGGTTTATTATACCCATTTTACAGATGAGGAAAGAGGCGGAAGTGAAGAGACTTGCTCAGCTAGTAAGTGACTGAGGCTGGGTTTGAACTGGGGTCTTCCTGCCTCCAGGGCCAAGACTCTCCACTCTACAATCTGTTATTTGGCCCCAGGCATGTCATTTAACAGCCTCAGTTTCCAATCCTGTAAAACGACGGGGTTGGGCTAGATGGCCTCTGAGGACCCTTTCAGCTGCTTGCTCCCTTCTCAGTTCCCCACGTTTTCTAAGGGTCTCCATCTGTGCCCTCTGCACTCTCCCCAGCTCCCCCAATTTTCACTGGTCAGCCTGTGGCCTTGGTCCTCCACCAACTTTCTTTCTGTTGGCTATCCTGTACCCTCTGCATCCTCCTCCGCTGCCCCAGCTTCCAATGCTGCCTCTTCAGCCAGCCTCACCCTCACCTCTGCTCTCCCCCGAGCCCTCTCTTTTTGTGGGCACTAGGGGCACTATGGGTTCCTTCGCCGCCCCCCCCCAATTCTAGCAGTTAATCTTGCACCCCTTACCCCCTCCTCACCTCGGACTACATTCTATCACCTTGCTTCATCCTGGCCCTGCCAGTGGTCCCAGATCTGTTTGTGGTACCCTCCCCCCAGCTGTATCTCTTCCAGTGCACATCCTCTCTCTCTTTTCACCTTACCCCCAAAGGTTTGCCAATTTTTTTCTAGGCAAGTAGCGGACTCCCAATTTCATTTTGTTCGGGCTTTCCATGTGACCCAACAAACAGTTGACTCATAAGCTCCTAAGTTAAGATGAGGCATGAGAATAAAGTAATATATGAAAAAATTAAATACATTACACTTAAGAGTGAACCAAGCAAAATGTAGGCATTTACTTTTAAAAAAGAAAAACCTCAAAATTTTCAAAGCCCATAGCGTCCACTTGATCTGTTGCAAGTGTTTTGCTCAAAAATTAATTGCCAAACTATATTGGGAGCTTTAATTGTTTTTCTTTAGTGCAGGGGAGGGTTCAGTCAGAGAAATAAGGGAAGCCTCTTTCCAGAAGTGATTGTAATATAAGACAAAAGGCATCGATAAAACATTTTTTTTTAAATAAAGTAGCAAGCTAGAAAGATTAACTTCAATTGCACAGAGGAATCCTAAGAAATAAAGCTTAGGATGGCAAGTGCATCCAGCATGAGGGGAAGAAATGAAAACAGTCACAAACTCTATCTGAAAATTCTTGCCACCTCAAGTAAAACAGTAAACACAGCAAATGGAGAGAATCCTAACTGCAAGGTGAGATGCCAACATACGGCACTTAAAATCAAAACACCTACCACCTTCAGAGCCACTCAAACATAATGCAGGTGGGCAGGTAATAGAGGAAAGAGAAATGAGGCTGCTGACTCTGGTAGTTAGAAAAGGAGGGGAAATTGAATTGAAGCAGTTTTCCATCCCCAACTATGTGGATGTATTTCTTCTCTTGTAACAATGAGAGCAGCTTCTTGTACTGCATATATCTATTCCCTCCCAGCCGTTAGTGGGAGTTAGCTGAATCAGTGAAAGAAAAGTCCCCTCCTAGACATTTTGGTGCTAGGGCTATACTGTCAATGTGTATTTAACTTGAAACGATAAAAACAGCCTCCTTTCTTACAGCAGATCATCTTTGTTTTTTTTTTCCCTAGTCTCCTCAAGTAGAAATTTCTCAAGTTTTCCAGAAATAAAGATGTTTCCCAAAATACTACATAAACTGCCGCCCACAAAGCTCTTGTTTTTAGCCTTAATGTTCTTTGAAGAATGAAAGAGATCATCCAGAAACCATCGCATGGAGGTGAATAGTAGTAATGACTGGATGAAATGTTACATTTATCTTCTAAAAAGATTTTTGAGTTCTCTTCCAGTGATCTCTGCAGTAACATTATTATTATTATCATTATTGATGAGGATCGTAATAAAGTTGTCACTGGATTTATTGCCGTAAATTGCAAATTGTCTAAACCAGTCTAAGTGGATTGGAAGAAGAGGAAAATGTGAACTGAACCTCTTTCAAACACTAGGATTCCCCAAAAAAGAGGATTTTGATGAATTTTTAAGTATTCATGACTGATTGTTCCTGTGCTATCGCCCAAGATATTGTGGCTGAGGACACGGTAGAGCCTATTAGTTTTTGACTTGGTTTTTTTGTTGCCTTTTTCTGGGCACTGCATTATAAAAAGATAATGGCCCTCAACTATGTTCCAGGCATTATACTGGGTGCTTAAGGGACTGACAAAGAAAAGGACAAACTCCCTTCCCTAACAGGAGGAATAATCTGATAGAAGAGATAATAGCTAACATTTATATAATGTTTTAAGATTTGCAAAGTGCTTTACAAATATTATCTCGTTTGATCCTTACAATAACCCTGGAAGGTGGGTGCTGTTATTGTCCCCTTTTCAGAGATGAGGAAACTGAGAGAGGTTCACTCATTTGCCCAGAGACACACAGCCTACTTTGTAGTTGAAATGGGATTTAAATTCAAATGACTTAAATTCAACGAACTCCTAGTCCATCACTCTGCACTATGGCGCCCCCTAGCCGCCTGTAACGCATGTAATACAAGTACAGTATATTTCTCTTCCTAAGTTACAACCTCTAGTTCTGATGGGTAACCTATAGGACCTGCTATGGTCAAAATAAAATCACCACTTCGGATCATAGATTTCTAGCTGGAAGGAACCTTGGAGATCAAACCCCCGTATTTCAATAGAGTAGGAAACTGGAGGCCAGAGAGAATAAGTGACTTAACTCCAAAGTCACATAGGTAATAACTAACAGAGCTGGAAATTGCCCCCAGGTCAAGTGGGGCAGTATATAGAGTGCAGAGCCTGAAGTCAGGAAGACTCATCTTTCCAAGTTCAAATCTGGCTTCAGCCACTAGCTCTGTGACCCTGGGCAAGTCATTTCACCCTGTTTGCCTCAGTCTCCTCATTTGTAAAATGAGCTGGAGAAGGAAATGGTAAACCACTCCAGGATCTCAAATAGGGTCACGAAAACTGAATAACAGCAACATCTGACTCCAAGTCCAAATCATTTTCCACTGCCTCACTTGATAGCCAAACTCTGGGTGATGACCTTCTCTGAATTTAGAGATTCTGGACTTCAGAGGACAGGTACTGCCTGTTGCTTATTATCAAACCTTTGCACCTAACTTGGTTTCCGAACGGCACAGTTTAAGAAAGATATTGGTAAGTTTGTAGAGTCTTCAGAGAACACAGAATAGCGAAGGACCTTGAATCCATGTTATCTAAGCAAAATGTTGAGCCTGGAGAAGATATGAGATGGAGAGAAAAGGCGTAGCCACTGTCATCTATTCAAAAAGCTACCAGGCTGAAGATTTGTTCAGTTAAGCCCCAGAGTACAATGGGTAGAGGTCGCAAAGAGCCTAATCTAGGCTTGATGTCGGGAAAAACTTCTTGTTAAAAGCTGTCCAGCGACAGCTAGGTGGCGCAGTGGATAGAATACCGGCCCTGGAGTCAGGAGGACCTGAGTTCAAATGTGGCCTCAAAACACATAATACTCACTAGCTGTGTAACTCAGGGCAAGTCACTTAACCTCAATTGCCTTATCCAAAAAAAAAAAAAAAAAAACTGTCCAAAGGGGCAGCTAGGTGGCGCAATGGATAAAGGCCTTGGAGTCAGAAGGACCTTAGTTCAAATCCAGCCTCAGACACTTGGCACTTACTAGCTGTGTGGCCCTGGGCAAGTCAGTTAACCCCAATTGCCTAAGCCAAAAAAAAAAAAAAACCATAAAAACTGTCCAAAAGTGGAAAGGGTTGCCTGAATAGGTAATAGGTTCCTTCCCATTTGAGGTCTTTGGGCAGTCTGGAAGACCGCTTCCCAGGTCTTTCATAGCAGAGAATTGCTTTCAGGTATAGACTGGACTTGTAACCATGGAGGTCCCTTTCATCTCTATGATTCTGTGACTAGAAAAGCCTTCAACCATCCAGGGTCACCTGTATGACCTCATCTGAGGTCATAAGTCATCTGAGGAAGACTTTAGTAGAGAAAGACAAATACAAAACATGAAATAAAAATAATTGGTGTTGAAAAAGTTTTATGGGGGTTTGGAAGAAAAAGAGATGCCATCTAATTAGAGGTATCAGAGAAGATTTAATGAAGGAAATGATAGGTGAGTTTTCTTTATCTCCCTTAGTTGTTTTCCTTTGTTACAAGGGAGGGTTCAATTAGAATGAAGGTGGGTAGGAACTGGGAAGATGAAAATGAGGATGAGGGACCTGGGAGATCAAAAGAAAAGGATGAGTAAAGGCTTGGAGGTAAACGCATGCTTAGAAAATGGTCCATTTCAGGGGAACACTTACAAAAATAACTTCTGTTACAGGAAATAAGGGCTTTAAAAAAAAAAAAAAGTCTTTTGGTATCAGACCATGGAAAAGAACTTGGGATTCCATTCCAGCCTGCACCCCTGACTTGTCTCCACAGGACTTTCTGTATCATGCCATGGAAACCTGTTCATCCTGGCAGCTCGCTGTACCCCTGGACTCCTTACCGTCCACCCCTGCAATCTGTCTCTCTGATTGGTTGATTCCTCCCAACCCCTCCATTTTAAGGAGGATGCCCAGGCCAACCATGTCGTCCTTCCAGATTTCCTTGGCTGGGTCTCAGACAGAAACCTTACACACACACACACACACACACACACACACACACACACACAATTTGATGTCTTGTCTTCCCCCATTAGAATGTGACCTCCTTGAGGTCAGGGACTATATTTGTGCTTGTATTTATTTTCTCCATACCTACCACAGAGTAAGCTCGTTGACTTGACTCATTTTTAAAGGTCACATTCTGGGCCTCTGCCTACCTCAGTCTTTTGGTTTTGTGATGTTGGAGGTTGTGAGGCAGGGGAGCAGAGAGGAAGAATATTTTCAGCTCTCTTAAAACAGACCATTATGAACCCTTTCTATTTGTTTTATTAACATTTGCTAGATATTCTTTGTTATTCCTATCACTGCCTCCTGCAAACCTTAATTCACTATCTAATCTACCCTCATCTTGTCTTCCTCCATTTACGACTTCACTTGAGCATAATATTATAACTATTCTTGGCAAGAGACAGTCTTTAATTTTGTAAAGACCTATCAGGTCAAGGTAAATATAAACTGAAGATATTTGGGTCTAATGTCCTTGCTCAGCTCATTTGGAATAGAATTCGCCCCATCCCAGAAGCCTAAATTTTCTGGCCCAGGAAACTTGTTGATATGAAGTCAGTCAACAGCTCTGTACGCTCAGCGCTCACTCTACCTGCCCCTCCAGTAAAACAGATCTAAAGACTATGTCTTTTGCTTGCCTCTCGGTTGTGTCAACACACTCAACACCGTCCCAACAATAGAAGTTGCTGAAGTTGTTGTCTAAATAGTAGTTAAAATCTTCTTTAAAAAAAAAAAAAACTTTTCAGGGTAATTCAGCAATTGCTTAATATGTAATAGAGTACATTTGTTCTCTAGGGATCGTGGCCAGATGCTCCACATATGAACTTACTCCAATCATTTCTTGACTTTCCCTTTAAAATCAACTTCTTGGGGGCAACTAAGTGGAACAGTGGATAGAGCACCAGCCTTGGATTCAGGAGGACCTGAGTTCAAATCCGGCCTTAGACACATAACAATTACTAGCTGTGTGATCCTGGGCAAGTCACTTACCTCCATTGCCTAGCCAAAAAATAAGATAAAATCAGCTTCTTTCTTCTTCAAGATGTGGTTCCTCTAAACAGAGGCGGCTGGAGCAGGACCTGGAGTCCAGAACACCTGAATTGTTTTTGGTTTTGCTTTTTTTTAGGCAATTAGGGTTAAATAACTTGCCCAGGGTCACACAGCTAGTAAGTGTGAAGTGTTTGGTCTGAGGCCACAATTGAACACAGGTCCTCCTGACTTCAGGGCCAGTGGCCAGGGCCACTGCGCCACCTAGCTGCCCCAGGAGCACCTGAATTGATACTTCCTAGCTGTGTGACCCTGGGTAAGTCACTACTGCCCTCAGCCTCAGTTTCCTCAACTGTAAAATGGGAATCATAATAGTACCTACCTCAAAGGGTTGTTGTGAGGATCAATGAGATCTCAGCATAATACCTGGTATATAGTAAGCACTTATTAAATGCTTGTTCCCTTATCTCTAACTAGGGGTGTGCTGGAGCCAGAACTGGCTTTCAAGAGTAACTTGTTGGGGCAGCTAAGTGGCGCAGTGAATAGAGCTCTTGCCTTGGAGTCAGAAGGACCTGAGTTCAAATCCAGCCTCAGACACTTAACACTTACTAGCTGTGTGACCTTGGGCAAGTCACTTAACCCCAATTGCCTCACCAAAAAAAAAAAAAAAGAGTAGCTTATTAATTTTCAGGATAAACATTTATACTTCAAACATTGGCAAACTACAAATCAGAGCTTGATTTATTATTCTGTTCATTGTCTAGACTTGAAAAAGTGATGGAGAAAATATTAACAATGCAGATTAAATTTTAAAATGTGTCTTGTCAGTCAGTCAATAAACATTTATTAAGGGCACTGTGCTAAGCACTAGACAATTGGTTTTTTCTTTGTTTTTGGGAGTGGAGAGGGTGGAGCTCTCACCAGCACACCCCAGTCTATAACTCAAAGTATTCTTGCCTACAACAATGAGAGGTTAGATAGTTTGCCCAGGGTCAGCATGTGTCTAGGACTTGAACCCACCTCTCCCAGATTTCCATGCTAAATTACCTGTGAGCAAAATACCTGAATCCAGTGAAAGCTGCCCCCTACATTCTCAACAACTCTAGCTTGTGAAGGAAGGGTGGAGGCTGGAGACAAGTGGACCTCTGTGATCTGTAAGGGAAGGAAGAAGGATAGTTCCTGAGCCATTCCATTGTCCCTCTTCCCAAAGAGGGGTGGACAATTTTTTTTTTCTAATCCAAATTCAAGCACAATTTGAACTGTAGAATGGAGCAAAACACTTTGTTTGCATGCCTTTTCCATGTTCTCTGCCATGCACATTGTGAGTACTGTATAAATGTTAAGTCATAAGAATAATGTTAACAATAATAATTTTCCCCCTTTGGGAATGAAGCTTTGCTCTCCCTTCTCATTAGAGAGAAGCCCATCTACCTCCATGTTTCATCCTGAGGGAGTTAAATTGGGTGCATCACCATACTTAGAATGAGAACTCATTTTTAGAAGTAAATAGCGTAATCAAATATGGAGTCTTTGAAAGGGATTTCCCTCATTTATTAGAGGCCTGGCCATGAAAAGGCCTGGAGTTCTTATTAAAGGTCTATTACTTACTTTTAAAAATGATTGCTATGGTTTTATTATTCCTGTTTATTACTACTATCATTTTATTATTCCTATTTAATAAATGCTTGAAAATAAAGCTTTACTGAGTGCCTACCCTTTCTGGGATTTCATCCATTTAAGTTCATTCTTTGAAAAGTTGAACCTGAAATGAGACTAGCCCAAAGATTTCTCAAAGGGCAGTCTTCTTCAGTGACAGAGGAATTCTTTCTTCTTCATCTTGTCGAACATAATCACTCACAGATAGAGTCAATTTACTCTTTTGCCTTACTACTGGGCTATTTCCTTTTGCTGGCTGACTAACGTTTTCTAGGGCAGGTTGAAATTAATCATTCAGCACCCTGAGATTTTTCAGGCGAGCAAAAAACTGAAGCGTGGAAACAACAAAAACCACAATTCAAGCTGTAACTCTGACGACCTCACATTTGAAAAGAATCATGGAACTAACTTAGAATAATTTTGGGAATTTCTCTGAATAGCCCAAGATCTCAAGTGTTTTCATTCCAGAAATTAGGAGGTTTGTTCATTTGTTACCTAAGTAAAAGCTTTGGGTGTTAATTATTCCTGAACTGGCAGCAGGTTAAACCCAATGAGTGTCACTCAATGTCAAGGAAATCCACCATTCACCATCTTATTTCTGGATTCTCCTTAATCCCCTGGGGGACCCCCAATGAAATGTTCCAGGCCTCCTGTCTGAATTTTCTGGCTAAGTAGTTCTAAGGACCCTAAAGCTCTTCCCTTGTTTTGGTGTTTGAGTTTTTTGTCCTCCTGGACAAGGTTTTACAGCCGATCTTTCAAGCCTAAAAACCCACATCCTCTTCCCTCCAGAGCCTGGCGTCATAAATTCTTAATGGGCCAGACACTTCCCCTACTCCAAAGAGAATCCCACTTCTGGATCCTCAAGACCAGAGGGCAGGATTGGCTTTTCCCGTGCACAGCTCAGCATGCCCGACAATGTAAACTGGGCTCCTTCAGAGGAGCCAAGCAGACCAAGGCCCAGTGCTTGGGCCAGCCAGCCAGCGTACAAGAACAGATGTCAAGGGATATTGGCTGCAAAGAGGATCCAGAAATAAAGTAAAATTGCCCTGTCCTTTTAAAAATGGAAAATGCCTTGGCAGGGTGATATATTATTTGCCTGGCTGCATTTTCTCTCTGTCTCCGTCAAGGCTTGAAAAGTACTGGCACTTCTGCCTTCTGAAGCGAAGCTCGGTGTAACTGGACCACATCTAATGCCTGCACGATGCAAATGAAGATTGAGGCTGTTGTTTCCTTTGATGTGTGTGACTAAATGCTCAGAGGGGATATTTTCCTTTGGAGCCTTGGGAGGACGAAGCTTCTTTTAAAATACCTGTTGGCTTCCTGTTTTCATTGACAATTGAAGTTATTCCTGAGCTACAGACTGAAGCTGGGAGAGTGGTGATGAATGTCTTCCTCTGAGAAAGAGAACAGAGAAGAATACTTGAGCTGTGTTTGCAATGATTGTTAGAGTTCTTCGGGGAATCAGGGAACATAGAGAGCACATTAATGGTCGGCATTTTGCAATGGCCATCTTAGGCTTGCCTTCCAACAGTCTGAGAGCCACATCTGAGATTTTTATGTGTTTTTTTTTTTTTTCCTTTAGTGAAACGGCTAAGGCAGGGGCCAGGATTGAAGCCTACTTTCTTTGGAGCCAAGAGTTTTGAGCTTAGGAAACTGGTGGAGTTCACCTATTATGCAAGGGCAGAGATACAAATTTTATCAATTGGCACAAGGAAGAAGCCTGCTTAGCTGTTGACCATTCAGTTCCCACACCTAGTCTTTCCTGCCAAGAACTCATGAGATTTTAACGTCAGCAAGAATTGCCCATCTACACTGGTGCTGCTAGAATCTGAGATCCTCTCTGTATCAAGAATGCCTCTGAAGCCAGGATCATATACATACCAAATCAACCCAGCTGAGAGCTGCCAAAAGTATTTAGCGCCTCCAGATAACAGTTATTTATGGTGGGTACCTTATAATGGTGATCAAGATAATTATAATCATCCTCAGTTAATATTTCTTGAATGCCCAGTTTAAGTTAGGTACTATCCAAAATGAGAAGGAAAAGCAAGACAAAAATGGCACTCCTATAGTATTTAGGGTCAACTTCATTTATTTTTAGTTACTTTAGTAGATCTGTGATTGAATACATACATGTGGATGATACAGATTGTAACCCATCCACGTCTTCTCATCCCATTTGACTTTTGTCTATGTCCTCTAGTAAAGCTTCCACAATGGGTCCACCCAATATGCTGGTGACTTTCATTTAGATCACATGGTCCATACACAGGATCATCTATCAATTATCCCTCACTCACCACAACCAATACAAATCCTTTTTATCTTTGATGATATCTTTTATGTCATTTCTCCTGCACAATTCTTCCTCAGTAATATGCTATTCATGCCCGCCATGTGTCTCTCTGTGGGTTTTTGGGTGACCTGAAACTTCAAGTCTTTGGAGACTGTAGATTTTTTCCTCTTCTTTGAAGAGAATATTGTGCATGGTAGGTCATTCTGTTTCTAGGGATATTGAACAGAAGATCATTACAAAGAGTCAGTATGGTGTAGTTGAAAGAGGACTAGATTAGGAATCAGGAGGTCAAGATAATTAATAATAATAATATTAACTAACTTTATAACTAAGAGCTAGCTAATAATAACTTTACAAATATTATCTCATTTGAGCCTCACAACACTAGAAGGTAGGTGCTATTATTGTCCCCATTGCACAGGTGAGAAAACTGAGGTAGAAATTAAGTGACTTGCCCAAGGTCGCATAGCTAATAAGTGTCTTGCTTAAGTCTTCCTGACTCCAGATCCAGTTGTGTAATTCATCCTGACCTACTTTTCTGTCTTTATATTCTAGTAATACTTTATACAGGGCAGCTAGGTGTTACTATGGCCATGGCAAAGATACCAGAGTGGTTTGCCATTTCCTTCTCCCGCTCATTTTACATATGAGGAAACTGAGGCAAACAGGGTGAAGTGACTTACCCAGGGTCACACAGCCAGGAAGTGTCTGAGGCTGGATTTGAACTCAGGAAGATGAGTCTTTCTGACTCCAGGCCTGGTGCTCTGTGCAGTATGGCGCCCTCCAGCTGCCCGTCATCCTTCTGTGATTATGTCTACTTTGCCCCGTATCTATCTTCTTTGTACATAGTTGTTTCCATATTGTCTCTCCAATTTGATTTTGAGCTCCTTGAGGGCAAAGATTGTTTTTGCCTTTCTTTGAATCCCCAATACTTGGCACAGGGAGTGCCTGGCATATAACAGGCCCTTTAAAAATGCTTCTTCACTTGACTTGAAAATCCTGCAAATACCTTAAGGAGCCATGATTTTATAAGCATGTACTTCCTCCAGGAGCAGCTAAGTGGTGCACTGGATAGAGCACTGTGCTCTACCTCATGAGGACCTGAGTTCAAATCCAACCTTACTAGCTGTGTGACCCTGGACAAATCATTTAACCCTGTCTGCCTCAGTTAGTTTCCTCATCTATAAAATGAGCTGGAGAAGGAAATGGCAAGCCATTCCAGTATCTTTGCCAAGAAAACCCCAAATGGGATCACAAAGAGTCTGAACAACAACAACAAATTTCCTCCACCATGACGCTCAAAACCCCTCTGGCCCTTAGTCACTGTCTCCATGAGTTATTGTGGCTTAAAACATAATTGATCTGTGGCCAACCTGGTGACCTCAGCTCTGAGTCAACCTTTCTGAACCTCTTTTTCTTTATCTACAAATGAGTAAGTTGGAGTAGATGACCCTTTCAACTCTGAATCATTGATACCATGAGTCTTTCTGAACTTAACTAGGCTGATTCTCGAGTGAGACACCTACCATTGATCTCCAACTCCATACTTAAAACCTTTCAGATTGATACAACCTACTAAATCTTGTACCCCTCTGGGATAACCTGAAATATCCTTGAGCCACCTCCAGATCACAAGATAGCATCAGAACAGGATTTTGGTGGAGGTTTGAAAGTCAATCATTAGACATACATTGAATGCTGAGTCTACATTCCTCTGGCCTAGCTATCCATACCCAACCCAAACCAGATTCTAAGTCCTGAGAAAGATCCTTGTGCAATTACAGTCATGCCTGTTCCCTAGATGGAGAGGTCATCTCCCCCTGAGTAAAACCTAATTTTATACATTATGTAAACTGTATACCAATATGATGTCATGGCAAATCAGCATAATAGGATACAGTCACACTTTGCTGTGCCTCTATTTTCAGAATAGAGACTTTGCTCTATTTTTCCAAATAAAGTCCTGTAGATTTGATTACAAATGGAGAAATGATATGCATTAACTTTCAATTCGAAGCAATAAGCATTAATCGTTTATTATGTGCCGGACACAAAGGCAATAAATAGAAATAACAGTCTCTCCCCCCAGGGATCCTTTATCCCCCTGGGGAGATACTATAGATATAGATACACACAGATATACATACACAGATATATACATATACAGATATATATAGATATATATAGATATACACATATATAGACACACATACACATATGCATATATATGAAAATAAAAAATAATTTGAGGACAGAGTAAGTAGAAAGAACCAAGATAAAAAAATTCCTTAGGAAATAGCATCTGAGATGGCCTTGAAAGAAAGCTGAGGGTGACTTAGTTTACCAATTCCAATGTCACTTACCCTGAGATCCAGGATCCCTAAGGGGTCCATTGGCAGATTTTAGAGGATCTTTGAATTTGGTTTTTTTAAATATTTTTAGAACTATATTTCAACATAATTGGTTTCCTTTATAATCCCATGTATTTGTTTATTGTGCCTTTAGAAACACTAGTCTACAAAGGCGTCCATAGGTTTCCTCGAACTGCAAGAGAGGTCCATGACACAGAGAAAGCTTAAAACCCCCCTGCCTTAGAGGACAAGAGAAAAGAGGCTAAAAGGGTCACAAATTCAGAGCTAAATTTAGACTTTAATTCAGCCACTTTCGAGAGGTTTGCCAGAGCCGCACGGCTACTGCGCATCTGAGGCAGGATTTGAATTCCCGAGTCCCATTCTAAGACTTTCTTCACTACCCGGGAGTGCCCTCATTTCATAGCTTTCTGCAAGGCCTGTGAATACCGCCTCCACAGTGTTTCTTACAATCATCTTCTCCTTTTCGTCCACCTCTCCTAATCACTAAATGGGTGCTGTTCAGACAAACTGAGTCCTGTTAAAAGCCTTAGTTTGAAAAGGCCAATGTCCCCCACTGCATCCAGAGCCATCTCCAGTCATGCTGATCCATGTCTGGCCACTGGACCCAGATGGCTCCAGAGGAGAGAATGAGGCTGGTGACTTTGCACAGCCCTACCTCACTAAAATCCAATTCACTTGCAAGTCATGGCATCACCTCCCTGATGTCATGGTCCTCTTGGAGAACAGAACACAAACAGCAACAGCAGCACTATCCTAGCTCATTGCTTCTCATCTTTTCTAATAGTGTCCCTACTTACTCCCTAACTCCAGGTACTCTCCACCACCGCCAGTATCAATACAATCATGTCAGGTTTCCTACACCACAGTACCACCCATGTGATACAGCTCAAAAAATCTCAGTGGCTCCCGACTGCATGCTGAATTCAGTCCAGATTCCTTAAATTGGGTTCAAGGCCCTCTTTGATTTCATACCAAACTAATTTCTGTATCTTCTAATAAGCCCTTATATGCGTAGCCTGGAATCAAGAACATCTGAGTTCAAATACAGCCCGGGCACTTGCTAGCTGTATTACCTTGGGTAAGTCACTTAACTCTGTTTGCCTCAGTTTCCTCATCTATAAAATGAGCTGGAGAAGGAAATGGCAAACCACTCTAGTATCTCTGTCAAGAAAGCCCAAATGATATCATGAAGAGTTGGACGTGACTGATAATCAGCTGAACTGAATTTTGTTCAAAATGAATGGAAACAACAAAAAAAGCTGGGCAGTGGATAGAGCACTGGGCTTGGAGTTAGGAGGACCTCAGTTCAAATGCGGCCTCAGACACATAACACTTACTAGCTGTGTGACCCTGGGCAAGTCACTCTACCCTGTTTGCCTCAGTTTCCTCATCTGTAAAATGAGCTGGAGAAGGAAATGGAAAATCACTCCAGTATCTTTGCCAAGAAAACCCCGAAAGGGGTCACAGAGAGTCAGGCACAACTGAACAACAATACTTCATACAGGCCTTAAGCTGTAACAAAACTGAATAAGATGTGCCTTTGAAAATACTTTTTCTTCAGCCTGGAATGCCTCCTCTTCCATTTCCACCTGTCCAACTCCCACCTATCTATCAGGGTTGAGCAGAGATGCTCTCTGCTTCCTGAGTCTTTCCATGAGCCCTTCAATCACTTGTTTTTTACCTCTTGTGGCAGTTCTATTCAGCTTTACACTCCCTATGTGTATGCCTGTCTTGCCTCTTTTACTGCTAATAATGACCGGCATTTACATAGCCGGTAATTACTTTTACTTTTGCAAAGCGCTTTACAGCCTCCCATTGGATCCCCACAACAACCTGCTGAAGCGGGTGGTGCAAATGTTATAATCTCCATTTTACAGACCGTAGCTCAAGGGCCGAAAGGGAGCTCACAGGTTATCAATCCAGCCTCTCACTTTACAGACGAGGAAACTCAGGCGTCGAGAAGTTCAACAACTCGATCATTCCCCAATAAAGAAGCAATCCAAAGATACGACCAATCATCCCTCTAAAGAAAAACTGCAAACTTGGACAACCACGTGAAAGAATGCTCCGAAGCACTAATAATGAGAAAAATGCAAATCAAAATAATATTGAGGTTTCACTTCCCGCTTGACAAATTAGCAACGATACCAAGAGATGAGAATATTCGATACTGCCGGGGTTTTGAAAATATATGCCCACTCGTACATTGTTGGTGAACCTGTGAATCCTGCACAACCATTCTGGAGAGCAATTTGGAATTGTACAAATGAAGTGACTGAAATTCCCAGAGATCTCATTGAGAGGCACATACCCTAAGGAAGTCATTAACAAAAAGGGAGGCTCCATGTGTACCCAGATATTTACAACAGCACTTTTTGTGGTAGCAAAGAACTGGAAACAAAGTAGATGCCTCTTATATGGGGAATGGCTAAATAAATTGTGGTACTAGAATGGAATGCTACTGAGCTACTAGAAATAATAAATGTGATGGATAAAGAGAATCATGGAAAAACTTTCATGAACTGATGCAAAATAAAATAAAAAGAGTCAAGAAAACAATGTGCCCAGTAATTACAACGATGGATATAGAAAAAACAACCACAAAACAATGAAAAATGAATGTTGCAAAATTATAATGAATGAATTATAATGAATTATAAAGAAGAAAGAGAAGACGCTCTTTTGTTATTGTTGTTGTTCAGTCATTTTCAGCTGTGTCCAACTCTTTGTGACCCCATTTGGGGTTTTCTTGGCAAAGATACTGGGGTGGTTCACCATTTCCTTCTCCAGCTCATTTTACAGATGAGGAAACTGAGGCAAACAGGGTGAAGTGACTTGCCCAGGGTCACACAGCTGAAGTGTCTGAGGCTAGATTTGAACTTAGGTCTTCCTGACTCCAGGGCCAGCACTCTATCCACAGCATCACCTAGTTGCCCCTAAAGACACCTCCTACCCGACCAACCCTTTTGCAGAGGTGGGATGTCTACAAGTGTTGTTGGCTGTATATATTTTCAGACTTTTTTTGCTGTATTGATCAGTTATGCTAATTTTATTCTCTTTTTTATTTTTTTCTTTAAAAATGCTATTTGTTCTTTGGGATAGCTCTCTGGAAGGGGAAGGAAAGGGATACTAGAATAAGCTATGGTGATATGAGAAAAAAGATACCAATAAATATGTATTTTAAAAAAATAAATGTTATAAAATTACAAGGAACCAGGTTGGTCCCAAAGAAAAGTTTTGAGAAGACACTTTACCCCACGTACACACACTCCTTTGCAGAAGTAGGTCAACAGCTGTGGAATTCTTCATGTATTGCTAAATTTTCCTGATATTTTCATTGGTTTTTAATTTTTTTCTCTTAATATTTCTTTTTTAAAAATCTGTGGGGATAGCTAGGTGGCACAGTAGATACAGTACCAGCCCTGTGGTCAGGAGGACCTGAGTTCACATCTGGTCTCCAGCTGTGTGACTCTGGGCAAGTCCCTTAACCCCAATTGCCTCACCAAAAAAAAAAAAAAAAAATCTGTGATCCAAGGATGGCTTGACAAAAGTAGGCATGGGTGGAATAAAGAGAGAAATGTAGGTGATATAAAAACCAATTATATGAATAGGGATTTATTTTTAAAGAAAAGATCGTATTTAAGTAGTACCAATGGTAGGATTTGAACCCAGGGCTCTCCTAATGCCACCATTGACTCTCTTTCTATTAAGCCTCTCTACTTTTTCTTTATTAGATTTATAAGCTACCTAAGGGCAAAAACTACATTTTATTTAAGTTTATATCCCCTTACAGTGATTGGCATATAGTAAGAATTCAAATTTTTCTCCTTGCTCACCCTCCCAGCCCCATTCTTATGGGTCCCCAGAGGGTGGCTGGCTAGTGGTTTCCTCAGGATTCTAGGGGTAACTCTGGAGAGTTAGAAGTTTCTCTCTAATATTCTCATGAGCCCCCATCTGGTATGTCATTTGATCAGTTAGTATCTCCTCAATATCAATGAATTGATTAGCTTTTACAAAGGAATATTTACTGAGAAGGTATAGAAAGAAGTGAAATACAACCAAAACCCAAACTGAGAGTACACTCTCCCCTCTACACATTTTGGTCACTGGGGAGAGTAAGCTTAGACATCCTCTTCCAGTTTATTTTTGGATGTGGCATAGCTAATAAATGAGTCACTCCCTTGCTTGACACCCCCTTGTAGGACAGAGCTTCTCCTTTGGTGCTCTAGGTGAAACAGGTTGCTTCTCAGGACTGACTTCTCCTTAAGACTTACCAGTTCTTGCTGCTGAAGGAACCCCTGAAGACATTTACAACTGTTTTGGAGCTCATGTGGTCGTAACTGCATCTCCAGTACTCATTCACCTAATATCAGGAAAGAATAAACATGACAAAGAGAGATGCCATGTGTTCATGGGACATATGGTGACTGAGTTGGGGAGAGGTTCCACCACCGAACAGCTCATAGCAGTTCTTCCTCTTTGAAAGCCATCAGGGAAAAGAAGAAGAAGGAAAAAACAAAAAAGAAAGCCATCAGGGAGAATACAGGGAGTGTTCATCCCATTTAAGTCCTTTGTATACATCCTTATTTCCAGGTCAGCAGTCATTTAAAAGGCTTTTCATCACCATAAATGAGCTGATAAAAAATTGTACATGGTCTGACCTGAGCAGGGAAAGAGCCTCCCATCTCACTATTGTGAAGCAAGTGTACCAAACTGCCATGCGGATTGGCAGGAGGCAGGGTATAGCATGCATACTCTACGGCTCACTCAGGGCAGCCAAGTGGCACAGTGGATAGAGCACTGACCCTGGAGTCAGGAGGACCTGAGTTCAAATCCAATTTCAGACACATAACACTTACTAGCTGTGTGACCCTGGGCAAGTCACTTAACCCCAATTGCCTCACCAAAAAAAAAACAAAACAAAAAAAAAAAAACACCACACAGCCCACTTGTGGCCTGCCAAAGGATTTCAGGTAGCCCATGAAAAATGTAGAGGATGTGAAAGAAAGTAAAGATGTAAAGAGTGTTTTGTCCTCCTTCCACTACTCATATAGTTTTAACCCGCCTTCCACTAGTCACTATTGCTCCTGTCATGTAATTTGGCTGGTATGTTGCCACTGTGCACTCTCTATTTGTCATCTGACCACAGCAACTAAAGATTGTCAATCTGTCTCTAGTCTGAGAGGAGCGAGAGTCTACATTTTTGCTGTGTTTTTGGTCATTACTGGCATTGAACAGGGACAAAATGAGTGCAGCCACACGCCAACGACACTGACGCCCTGTATGCCATGAGCGGCAACAATTCAAGGGCTTCGTCCCCTCCCTTGCTGTATGGCCGCCCTCCAACTTACATGAGTGTCTGGCACTCTCTCCAAGGTCAGACACTCAGTCCAGTATTTCTTTGTATGTTAGTAGTTGCTGTGGAGATTTTTTGGTTCTAACAATAAAGTTTTTGGGGTGATTTTGTAAAATAGTTGTAAAAAAAACCCTGAAGATTGAATCAGAACATAGAATGTTTAATCTGGAGTGGACAAAAAGATACTTGTTTACTTACATGAGTGACAAAATATTGTGCCTTGTTTGCCAAGATGTAATAACCATTCTGAAGGAATACAATCTTCGTCCACATTTCAAATCAAAACACCCTGACTTAAGCAAGTTGGACACCAATGAAAAACAAATTAAAGCGCCCAAATTGTTGAAAAATCTCAGTGGGGAGCAACAGTTTTTCAAGAAAACAAACTCAGAAAATGAAGCGGCTACTAAGGTTAGTTTTCAGATTTCTAAAGAGACTGCTGCTGCTGGGAAGTCTTTTCTTGACGGTGACTTCATAAGGAAGTGCTTGCTGATTGCAGCTTCTGGATTATGTCCCAATTTAAAAAGTGTTTTTGAGAAATAGTTTAATCATTAATTATACCTTTACTTGGAAAGTGAGCCCCTAAAAACCTATCTGCAGCCTGAAGAAGTTTAACCTATTTTAATTTTGGCCCTTATCTACTGCCAAGTTATGCAAATCTGCTCTAAGGCCTGGGTACGCATTGGCCAGTCCCCCATTACATTTGTAAAATGAATGAGTTATTAAATATAAATCTTTATTTAGGATTAATTTCTTTTAGTCAGGAGAGCTAAATAGAAATTTGATAGAGAAAAAACTTCCTTAATTTCTATTACACTATAGACATTTTGTCATTTGAAGCTTTTTTTAATGTGTTAATTTTCTATTCTTATTTAATATTATTATTGGCTACATATTATCATAAATAATATCTAACATTTACATAGCACTTTAAGATTTACAAGACTCTTTCTTCACAAGAACCCAATGATGCAGGCAATGTAAGTATGATGATCCCCATTTTGCAGGTAAAGTAACTCAGGCTCAGAAAATTAAATAATGTGTTGAAGGTCATACAGCTAGTAATACAAGAACCATAACCAGAACTAAGTCTTCTGCTTACTAAACCATACTCCTCTCAAATATACAACTTTCTTAGGCCCTATGACCTAGTGTCTTCACCTAGACTCATTCCAATTTATAATCATTGTATTCCTCACCCCTGGATTATGAAAAACTTTCTACCACTTCATTGTCCTTACCAAAGCCTGGCTTCCATTCTCTTGAATGACCTTTGATGTTCTTTGTCCCTCCTCTGCCCTACCCCCACAGGACCACTCATCCTTGGGTAGCCAATATTCCCATATTCCCTTTTGTCCCCTCGAGAAACTTCCTTTTAGGAAAAGAGCTGACAAACTCATACTTTGCCTTTTTCCCCAAGTTACACTTCCTAAGAAGTATATGTAGTCACCTGGAACCAAGCTTCTCTCTAGGGCAGCTGATTTCCTCTCTAAAGCCAGTTCTCCCTTCCGTTGGTGCTGTCTAACTGGAACCTTTCCATCATGGCACCAGCAAACTGTCACCACGCTATCTAGTGTTTACTTTTAATTTGCTCTGAAAGTAGTAGAGATGAGAACAGCTACCAGATGAATTTTAATAATTTGGTAGCCAGTGACTTTTATCAGAGAACTGGAAACCAGCCAAATGACTGTTCTATTATTTCTTGATTATCACATTCTTAATTCAAATTCAGTGCATGTGCTGGAGGGAGAAAGGGAAGGGTTGGTTTAGGTTTTTCTTTACTGTACGTGGGCAGCCCTACCTACAGCTGCTGAGTATTCAGAACGCAGATGTGTCAGAAGCTGGAACTGTCACTAAGTGAGTAATACAAACCCTTTTGCCATGGAAGATATTGCTGGATAATCCATTTGCCTTCTAATTTCCAGTCAAAGTTGGGGTGGAGGAAGAGGGGTGGGAGAGGAAGTTAAATACTAGAAAGTTTGAAGGGAAAACTTTCATTGTTGTTCCCTTGTAGACATCCTTAAGAGCTTCCCAACTATAATGATTTGCCATGCTTAGTTAATATGCACAAATGTGAACTGTGCCATATGCATCCAGTTATTCTGCCATGGGTATCCAATACATAACATATATATAGTTGCTATGGCAAACATCAGAAAGCCAGATGACTTACATGATTCTGAATGGCTATAATGACAATGTTGGATCCCCCTCATTTTTATGTGAGTTGCAAAGTTTCGTGGCAGACAAAACAGGAGTGAAAGATGCCAAGTGGTTGTTGAGGGGAGGGGTGGTTTAATGTGTAGTCAGAGGAGAAATAAAAGGGTTGAGAATATTATGCACTGGAAAAGAAACGCAAGCGCTGTATATAATGGAGACCTGCGGCTTCATGTACAATCCTCTCTGATCTATCATGTATATGGGAATGCCCATTCTATTTTTTATTTATTAAGTTCAAAACAAAAAGGAAAAAAAATTTAAAGGTACAGGGGGGGTCTTTGGGGATGTTTCTGTGGCTAGCACCATTTCCAGCGCTTAATAAATGCTTGCTGGTTGACTGATTGCAACAACAACAAAACCAAAATTGTCCTCGTGTAGTGGAAAGAGCTCTGGATTTGGAGTCAAAGATCTGAGCTCAATCTCACTTCTGTACCATTTCCTAGCTAGCTCTATGTCTCTGAGCTTCAGTTTCTTAATCTATAAAATGGGAAGAAATTGACCTACCTCGCAAGTCAGTGTACAAACATTAATTAAGCAACTACTATGTGCTTTCTGTAGAAGGTGGGATTTTAGCTCAGACTTGAAGGAAGCCGGGAGGCAGAGATGAGGAGGAAGAGCATCCCAGGGATGCAGGACAGCCAGTGAAAATGCCCCAGAATCTGGATGCAAGGAACATCAAGGAGGCAAATGTCAATAGATTGTTCAGTACCTGGTGGGGAGTAAGGAAAGGTAGGAGGGGCCAAGTTATAAAGGACTTTGAAGGAACAACAGAGTATTTTACATTTGATCCTGAAGTGATGGGGAGCTGCTGCAGTTTATTGAATGGAAATGGTGGAGGAAGAGCCATGGTCAGACCCAAGCTGGAGGAAGATTAATTTGACAGCTGAGTAGAAGATGGGCTGGGGGCAGCCAGGTGGCTCAGTGGATAGAGCATCGGCCCTGGAGTCAGGAGGACCTGAGTTCAAATCTGGCCTCAGACACATAATACTCCCTAGCTGTGTGACTCTGGGCAAGTCACTTAACCCCAATTGCCTCACCAAAAGAAGAAGAAGAAGAAGAAGAAGATGGGCTGGATGAGGCAGAGTCAGGAAGCAGGAAGACCAATCAGAAGACTGTTGTAATGGTCTAGGTATGAAGTGATGAGGACCAATTCCAGTGTGGCTGCCGTATCAAGTTAAGAGGATTAGATGAGACCATTTGCCTTTATAAAGATCTCTGCAAACTCTAACATACTATTATATAGATATTAGCTATTGTTACTATGCTAACTGCCCTTTTGGCTTAGTGACCCTTGATGCCTCAGTTAGGGTTCTTTCTGCTAGGGAATAAGAAAATCCCCATGCAATTAGCCCAATTTACAGTTTCACACGCATAATTACACGATAACTTTTTCGTTCAATGAAAGTTAGCAATAAAATCTACAATGCTTAAAAGCATAGAGTGTCCCTTTAAAGCCAATCAAATGTATCAGACATGATTATTTGTTCAGACAGATACAGAGGTTCTTTCAGGGGTCATAATCTACTTCTTCCTGCACCCCCCATCCCAGTCCAAATAACTTGACCATACCACAGCTTGGAAGATACGTTCTTAGAATTTAAAGAAAAGCAGAGATGGTCTGGAATTTTAACTAGGCTGGGGGTGCTGAGTCAGCATTTATATAACAGATCATATTTTCTTCATATCAGCCCTCAGAGGCAAGCCACAGTGCGGTTCTCCTCCAGGTACAGAGAGGGAAATAATTTGCCCAGGATAACCCAGTGAGTCAGTAGCAGAGACACTAATAGAATTCCTTCCATTTCCACTCCATTGCTCAGGCCCTACTTTTTGCAGGTAAAAATCACTTCCAGTTACAATGAAGAGACTAGGCTAGGGAATGCCTTTCCTCTAAGAGAGCTCTGCTCCACCAGGATATAAAGGGAGCAATGATAAGGCCCCATTCTGCATTCTGGTGGGGACTGCCTGAATTCCAATAAATGTCAGACAAGGGACTCTGAGAAACAGCACATTGTCTATAAGACCAATATTCTTCTTCTAGCCACATCATCTCCTAGGCTTCCGTGACAATCTAGTTTCCAGTTGACAATTAAGTTGCACAGAGAAATATGTAATAAAAATCTATCAGAAGAAGGGAGGGTTGAGATTTTGATCGTGGTAGCTCCTGATTCTTGCAAGGAGTACTCCCCAAACCGCAGGATGTGATTACAGGGCATGAGCCTTTGAGAGGGGCAATTTCCCATAGAAAGGGTGGGTATGTCCAATGGCACCTGGCTGAGCAGACCCAGAGATCCTGGTTGGCTTCCAGTGACTCAGGCTGCCTCCAGGATGATCACCTGACTAGGACTCAGGAGGACAACGTCTTGTCTGGGCAAGGGCTTTTCCACACAAGCTGATGGACCATTCTATCATCCTTTGGATTTTGTTTTTACCTCTTCTTATTCAAAAGCTAAACCTGCCCAAAACAGAGTAGAGCAGATGTGTGTATGTATGTGTGTGCGTGTGTGTGTGTGTGTGTGTGTGTGTGTGTGTGTGTGTGAGTGTATTTTAAGGGAGTGATGTAAAGGGAGGGAGAGAAAATCCATTCAATTAGACATTCTTTTCCCTTCAAGGAACTGGAAAGGGATGCCTGGGATAGAAGTATGTGGGAGTCTCCCTGTAGGTGCTTGCAGGTGGACTGAGAAGAGAAATCCTGAGAATCCCCTTTCCCCACCAAAGAAATAGCAGTAACTGGGGCTCTGATAGATTTCCCACACAAATATTCCATGGCAGAAACAGGCATGTGTATGCCCACTTAGCCTGAAAGAGAAGTTTTTAGATGATGTGCACAAACCCCAGACTCCCATGGAGAAGAGGGCAGATTACAAATTCCCCAGATCATGTCATTCTGGCATCTACCCTTCTAACCAGAGAAGGAAGTTTTCCTGGGCAGTGCCAGCTTTGGGGGTGGCTCAGAAGTAACCCTAAATTTGAGAGCTCCCAAGTTTGAGTGTTAGGGGAATGGATTTCTAGAGAAATGAGGGAAATGTCCTGATGCAGCATGCTGC
The DNA here is from genome assembly GCF_900497805.2 of Vombatus ursinus. Lineage (NCBI taxonomy): Eukaryota > Metazoa > Chordata > Mammalia > Diprotodontia > Vombatidae > Vombatus > Vombatus ursinus. The sequence continues at coordinate 10,590,542 of NW_020954710.1, forward strand.
TTGGAGAAAGGAAAGGATTGTCTGTGTGTTTTCTGACTTGGAGAGCAAAAAGAGGGAGTTATTCAATCGGGGCAGGTCCGATGGAAAGAGGATTGTTTCTCGAGAGCCCCAAAACATATGTTTGCCTTCTGAGGACAATCCAAACCCCAGGGAATTGCTACATTTGAGAGTGGGTATAGGAGCCTATGGGAGGAACTGGGATCCACAAGAATGTCAAAGGTTTGCCTTGGGGGCAAGCCCAAATCCAGTTCCCTCTGGACTGGAGATGCTATGGTAGATGGTGTGAGTGTTTTATGTGTTTCTTATCTGTTTACCAGCTCCTCTGAGTCCTTTCGTTCTTCTGCCTTTTCTTTGGGATAAAATAAAAGTTGTCCTTCTCATTTATTTGCCTTGCTACTTTGAGTGACTGTACAGCGGCTGGGATCCTGTTACTCACATTTGGGGAAACCTAGACATGATCCAATGCCAGGTGGCGCCATAGTGCAGAGTGCTGGGCCTGGAGTCAGGAAGACTCATCTTCCTGAGTTCCAATCTGGCCTCAGGCATTTACTAGCTGTGTGACCCTGGGCAAGTCACTTCACCCTGCCTGCCTCAGTTTCCTCATCTGTAAAATGAGCTAGAGAAGGAAATGGCAGACCACTCCAGTATCTCTGCCAAGAAAACCCCAAATGGAGTCAGGAAGGGTTGGACATGACAACAGACTAAACAACGACAACAATAAGAACAGACATGATCCAAAGTTGTATTTAGAAATTTTTTTCCTAAAGTAACTCCAAGTGGAGGCAGAGCCAAAGAGGGAAAATGGGCCTTATTCTTCAAAGGGCCCTGGGAGGAAGGGAAAAGCATTAAGCACCTACTATATGCTACTTAACAACTATTATTTCATTTGATCTACACAACAACCCAGAGGGAGGTAGTATTACTATCCCCATTTTATAGGAAACTGAGGCAGACCCAGGTCAAGTGACTTGCCCAGTGTCACACAGCTAGAACATGTCTGAGGTCGGATTTGAAATTGGATCTTCCTGACTCCAGGTCCGATGCTCTGTGTGCTGCCCTGCCCTGGACCACAGGTCACACCACTATTTGGATGATGCTATTGTCTTCCTGTGAGGGAACAGGACATTTCATGGGCACAGTTCTCTGAATCAGAGCGTAGGCAACATGGGCAGCCCATGCATAGCTTGGTTTCAAACAGTTGTGCTAAAGCATGAGGTTCCATAGATGGAGTCAGAAAACTCCCAATGGCTTTTCTTGTTCTTTGTTCTTTCCTCTTAAGGCATTTGGTTATTTTTATTTCCTTTACCACTTGTGGGACAATTGCTACCTGACTTCCTCCCTCTTGATATTATCAGCCTCTGCAACTCCAGCTAGCCTAGTGGACCAATGCACAGTCACACCTTCCCATCTTAGTAGGACCTGCCACAGCTGGTGTTTCCCTGGCATAATCTTTGAGAAGCCCAGGTCATCTCATGATCAGACACCTAGCAAGACTTGGAGGTTTGATATTAGAATCTAACTGAAGCAGTTAGACTATGGGAGAAGCATTGCACAATTTCTCATTAGGAATGGCAGGATGCTAAAGCAAAGCATAGGCCAATCTGGACCCACAAGTAAGCACTTAGAAAACATCACATGTACCAACCTCTCTGAAGGCTGCTCGAACTAGCCCCTCCCAAATGGAGCCCCTGCTGGTGCCACCTTGGGAACCATTGCAAAGCACACAAAAACGGGGGAGTTTTGAGAGAATCTTTGAGTTCCTACTGAAGCTGTGAAAAGCAGGAAAGGAAGGAAGGAGGGAGAGAGGGAGGGAAGGAGGGAAGGAAAAAAGGAAGGAAGGAAAGAAGGGAGGAAGAAAGGGAGAGATGGAGAGAAAGAGGGGAGGAGGGAGAAAAGGAGGGAGGGAAGGAAGGAAGGAAGGAAGGAAAGAAGGGAGGAAGGGAGAAAGGAAGGAAAGAAGGAAGACAGGGAGGGAGGGAGGAAAGGAGGAAAGAGGAGAGAGGAAAGGAGAGAAAAGGGAGGGAAGGAGAAATGAGAGAAAAGGGAGGGAGAGAGGGAGGGAAGAAGGAAGGAAAGAACAGAAGGAGGGAGGGAAGCAGGAAAGGGGAGAGAGGGAAGGAGGGAAAAGGGAGGGAAAGAGAAGTGAGAGAAGAGAGAGGGAGGGAGAGAGGAAGGGAAGAAGGAAGGAAAGAGAAGGGAGGAAGGAAGGAAGGAAAGGAGGGAGGAAGGAGGGGAGGAAGGAAGGAAGGAAGAAAGGAAGGAAGGAAGAAAGGAAGGAAGGAAGGAAGGAAGGAAGGAAGGAAGGAAGGAAGGAAAGGAAACAGGAACATGCCAAGCACTATACTAAGCACTGGACATACAAATACAGTCAAAAAGAAAGACAGTACCTGCCTTTGAGAAGCTTACATTCTAAAGGGGGGGAACAGTAGAGAAAAGGGAGCTGAAAATGGAGGAGGAAGGAAGTGTGGGATCAACTCCCAGTCAAGGCTGGCCTTCATAGAAACTCTCTTATCAAAAAATATCCCAAATTTCTATTTTGCTGCCCCAAATTCTAACTCTTCTATGTTCATTTGAGTTAATAATCGTTCTTTTAAAAATGCAAATGCCTGTGGGAGGGATGTTGCACCATTCATCATTTATACCTTAATATGAATTAGTTTAATCAGCTTCCTCTACCACCTTAGAACAAAGGTCCACTGCCCTGAAATGAGTCTTAGGGCAGCTAACATGGGGGTTGGGTACTTGACATCCCCAGGAGGGGGAAAAGGGATGTAGCAAGGGAAGTAGTAGGAAGCCAAAGGCAAAACCACCTAGTTCAAAATGTTGCCCACAGGGGAAGAAACTTCTTTCCACCCTTATACTCCACATTGCTTGACATCCCACTCCCAAGACAAGTTCTCTCATTACTATAGTTTACCTATACTAGCAAGTTAAGTATGTTTTTTATGGTCTGGCCTGGGAAACTAACCACTACTCATAACATTATTTCAATGAGCAAAAAGATTCCAAGTTCCAAATAATAAATTTCAAAATGAACTTTGGGAACACAACCTTTCTCCCAGTTGAGGACTGCTTGCTTGTCCTCTAGGTCACATAGCTACTTAGAAGGGTTATTGGGAGAATCAAATAAGATTAATATATGTAAAAAGCGCTGAGCACAGTGCCTTGCACATAGTAGGTACTTAATAAAAATGTATGTTTCCTTCCATCCCTACACACACACATACACACACACACACACACCCTTGCCCATGATAGTGATCAGTTTCATAAACATTAAGCAGGATTTTCTAAACTCATCTTCTTTAAGGGAGTACAAGACTTCTTATTTCCAACAGATAACTGTCAACAGCGCCTGCAACCTATTGTGAAGATTTCCTCAGGTAAGTCTCCAAACTAGGAAACTCCACCTCCAATGACTAGAAAGGTCTTAGAAGTCGCCTGGATTTTTCTTGTCTGTTTCTGAACAAGAGAGTCAGAGCTAACCCTCCCCAACCCCCAGCAGCTTCTCAGTCACCAAGTGAAAATGAACAGGTAACATAAAAAGTTAAGAAGGTGAAAGAACATTATTACTCTTGTCAACAATAAAATCTGCTGCTGATCTTCAGTTGTGAAGACAGGCACATCAATTATTTATAGAATACAGATTGTTAAATATTAAATACTTGAGCCTGGGACAGTGTGAGGGTAAAACTCCAGAGTGTGAACTTGTCAAAATCGTAAAAATGGTATCTCTGCACAAGGGTGGAATGCACCTACATTTATTGCTTCTTTTATTGCTCTATAAATTAAGGGGAAAACTTATGGTGTGTCATTTTCAAGTTTTAAGTGATATGCATTATCTTAGTGACAGCATCTGTCTATATTTAACTCTGCTTAGCAAATAGCTACTGGCCCACTCATCTAGAACTATTAACTATTTATGTTGGGCAAGTAGTGAAATATAATGAATTCATTTATTTTACTCCCCATGTACCACTTAGGGAATTGGTGGGCTAGTTTTTTTTTAAATATATATGTATATACATATATATGTGCACATATATATATATTTATGGGCTAGTAAATTCTTGTGGTTACTTGCAAGTCTGGTTTAACCTTTACCTAAATATTTATTTTCATGAAGGCAACAATGTTTCTTAAAGTCTCCTAAAAGTCTCATTTAGCAGCAACTGATTTTAATATTTACATGATACTTACATCCCTCAGTTTACCCTTGTTTGCCACTGGGCTAAATTTTTCATGCAAATTTTAAAATTTGAATGACCTACTTTTGTCCCTGAGGGCTCATAGCCTCAGGGACCTGGTTTACCTCCCACAACAAAAGATGTCTTTTGTTTCTCTTCTTAACCAGCACACTTATTCATCTGATGCTGTTTCTCTTTCAAAAATAAGAAAGGTAAAATCTTGAACTAAAGCCAATGACATTTTGAGTCTGGGACCACTAGTCCCTGCTCCAAATACAAACTCTACTGGCAAGGGTAGGGGGTCCCCTGCTCGATCTATAGATATAAATTATGCATGAAATTAGCTCTTTTTCAAACTGCTATTAGAATTATGAATGTTTGCATTAGCTTTAAGATTTTGGAATGAATTCTGTAAAAATCTCCACTTTGGTTAGGAGTTAAACTTGCGACTTCATCTTATAACAATTTAAACTTTGATCATACCCTTTACTACCCAGGAACTCCACAGAGATATTAAACACAGAAGTTAATCTGACCTGCAGGATGAATAATTAGTCAAAATCATGGAAAAGCCATTGGAACATAGCAATGAAATCAATATATTGTTTTTATAGTGCATTTTCCCTCTGGGCAGTTCATAGTATTTCTCCCAACATGAATTCATTGCTTTGCCTGTCAGGCCCTGCTGAAATTGAATTCTGGTTGGAATTATTCTATTCATTTTAAAGATAGGAAAACTGAGGTCACAGGATCATAGATTTAGAGCCGTAAAGAACCATAGAGATCACCAAGTCCAATTCTCTCATTATTTTTTTAACAGATGAGGAAACCAAGACATAGAGAGGTTAAGTGACTTGTCCATGATCACACAGCTAGTGGGAGATGGAACTCCAGGTTCAGGGTTCTGTCCACCATTGCTCAGAGGGGTCAGGTAAGAAAAGAGTAAGAAGGGAGAAGAAGGAAGAAATACTCGGAAGGAAAAGCAGTAATGAGATGGAGAAAAGCAAGGGCACAGGAGAAGCTGAAATGGCATCCTTAAGAAGCATTTAGAATACAATTTACTGGGGGATTGATGATGATGACAATGGTGATGCTGCTGCTGCTGATAGCTGGCATTTATATAGCACTTATATGCCAGGCACTATGCTAAGCACTTTACAAATATTATCTCACTGGATCCTCAAAACAACCGTGGGAGGGAGGTGCTATTATTATGCCCATTTTATAGATGAGGAAACTGAGGCAAACAGACATTCACTGACTTACCCAGGGTCACACAGCTAGGAAGTATCTGAGAATGTACCCAAGAAGTTGATGGAGTTGGTGTCTAGGGAAAGGGGAAAATCCAAGAAAGTAATGATGGGGAACATTGATCCTTGATTTTTTAATTGAATTTGCCGGGCCATTGGTGCATTCATTGAAAGCTGTCTGATTCCTAGTTGCTGTTGCTGCTACTGTGGCCACCCACCCACCTATTCATTGGCAGGGGTGGTGGCTACTTGGGTTTTCTTGGGCCAGTTAAGAGAGAGAAGGATGTTTTGTTGTAATTGGAATGGGGAAAGAAATTACCTTTAAAATGATTTTTCCAAATGTTTACACAACTATTTATGAATAGCCTTTTGTTCCCCAAGGCAGAGAGCACACTTGGGAGCAGACAGGGAAAATGCA
>NW_020954710.1:10596496-10750107 GCF_900497805.2 Vombatus ursinus
CCCCCCCTAAGAAGCATAAAAGAAAGGTTACACTGGCATGCAGCTAAAAAAGAGTTTAATTAATCCCAAAGTGTGTGCTTCATTTGGAAAGTGCATCACAAAAGAATCCTGTGTTTACTGAACTAGATTCTTAGGGCCATTATGTCTCCACCAGTGACAAGATTTTTCTGAGGGAGCGTCCTCCCTTGTGGTCAGGAAGGCACTGCCATTAAAAATAAGATCTACACAGGGAACAATGATGAAAGATGCTGAAGAGGCAGCCATTCTCCCCTTGGCAGAAGTAATTGGTACCCTGGCATTTGTGGAAAGATGCCTAACTTTTCATCCTGCAGACTTCTAAGTTCTCCTGTGCTGCCTATGTCAAGCCTGGCATTCCCTGGACAACTAGTAATAATGGATCAGGGGATGGTCGGAGCCTGGCACATTCAGAATTCAGCAGCTAGGTAACAGCTTTGACCACCCTTGGTTTGAAAGCAAATGCTGCCCACCCCCGTGTCAACAGACATGAATAGTGGACAATCAGAAGCTGGCTTCCTCCTATAATAACAGTTAAACTTCAACTGAATTGTACTTTTATAAATTAAGTGACTAATTAATTTAATTAGCCATTAGTCCATTAATCAATTGATTAATTCAATCCAAAAAGCAATTGTTAAGCATCTACTAGGTGCAAGACACTATATAAGATGTTGGGGAACAAAGACAAAAATGGAACCATCTCTACCCTCAAGGGGCTTACATTCTATTGAGGGGAAATAGCATGAATACAGATAAGTGAACACAAAATAAATCAAAATGCTTTTTTTTTTTTAAGAGGAAGAACACTTACATCTGGGAGGATCACGTAGGAGAAAGGAGCTAGGGTTTTTACAAGGTGAGGAGGGAGAACATTCCAGAATGGAAGACACTGTGTGTGCAAAGACATGGAGGTGAGAGATAAAATCTAGTATTGATGGCAGCTTCAAGTGCCTTGTTGAGCTTGAAAGAAGGACATAGTGGACTGGTATTTCTGTTGCTAATACTAAGACACATTATGATTTCATTCTCACTGACATTTGCTTTATTCTAGTTATACAGAAACAGCTTAGAAGCCTACGGCAGGGGTTCATTCATGGGCATTTGAGGACAAGCCCCCAGTTTTTCTAGTGACTGGCCCTGCCCATGAGCACTGACTGTGAGTTTCTGGCCTACACAAAAGAGGAAAGAACTAAAAATACTTATTGGTCACCCTGCCAAAGCTCTACCGTGCTCGGAATGTACCAGACCAACATGATACAGAATTTACTGAGAGTAAGAGGAATCTGATTAAATGTTAAGATATATTTTCTTTTTCACTGGGGATGGGGGTGGGGAGGATCAAGAAAAAAGAATAGAGCACCCAGTGCTACAAGAGATACTTCTCCAACTCTTCTGTATATCCCATTCCATACTACCACCACCCCCCAATTAGGATTGCTGTACTATATAGCAGTGCAATGGGAACCGCCAGAAGCCTCAGACTGCTAACCCACACTGAATGAGGTTCCTCTTCCCTGCCCCTACTTTCCCACTTCAGCCCTAGGGCTGGCTTCTTCTCCTGCAAACTTGCGGAAGCTAAGACGGAGGGAGAGTCATATCCTTGATATTCTTCTTCCTAAACTATAGGAGCTAAAGTTCAAGACACAAGGAAGTGGATGGGAGGAAATGAGAAACCGAGGAGAAAGGGGAGGTAGGCACAGATAAGACGGGTTACTCTGCACAAATGAAAAGACGCAACGTGGGCAATCCAACCAGCCAGAGGACGCGTGGTAGAGACACTTCTGCACCGAGAAGGGGCTCTAGCATGAAGTACTTCAGTGCTTTGGGTGGTAGTGTGGAGGTGGGAACTATCTATAAAGGACATACAAAAGAATGATTCTATGACCATATTTTACCAAGGGTTTTTTTCTTCCCTCTCTCTCATATTGCCTATGGCTCCTTCCCCCCCCCCCCCCAATCGGGATTAAGTGACTTGCCCAGGGTCACATAGCTGTAAGTGTCTGAGGCTAGATTTGAATTTAGGTCCTTCTGACTCCAGGGCTGGTGCTCTATCCATAGCACCACCTAGCTGCCCTACCCATTGCTCCTTGTTGGCGTTTGTGGAATGGGTGGTAAAGTAGGGCAGTGACATCCAAGGGTTTTTCTTGTTCTGTATATAGCAACAGTAATAAAAAGTCCCCTAGACACTGAATAATGGGACAAACGTCCCATGGACACTTCAATAATGAACCATGAACCTCCTTGTTCTCAGATACTGAGGGCTGATTTGGTACTAAAAAACGGCAAGAGGTTCCATTTGGTTGGAGGTGGTCTGAAATAAGGTACACATTAGTGCAATAAATAAAAATGTGTCTGTGACATGTGCCCACATGATTCCTGCTAGAATCTCACTAGTACTATATTGGTACTCTACTTCTCTGAAAAATTAAAATTCACTGAATTCACTTAAAAAAGCTTTAAACCTCAGTGATAACCTAACGGATTTATGCCAGATTGTTAGAATGGGAGGAGGGGAACAGGAGGGAGGAAACATCAAAGCTAGATAATATGTATCCATAGTTTCCTGTGGAGACAAGATGCAATAGACAAATCATCAGCCCCCCAAATAAGGGCTGATTATAGAAACTGTTGCCAAGTCAATCTTAACTATGGCTGTAATCTCAGCTCCACTATTATCAAATCTGGACTGGTGCCAGTGCATAATGTATTATAACTATACAGTAAGTTATTCAAATTATGATCATTTCAGTAACCATTTTTTATGAGAAAATAAATTTTAAATAATAGCATTTTAAACTTTTTATGGTTACATTTGTCATGTGACCTGGGACAAGGTATATTTTTGCACTAAAATGGGGCACGTTAATTATCTCCAAAGTAACACTCAGTAACTTAACATAACCAGGATGAAAGGACAGAATGTATAGAGCAGATACTTTTCCTGCCATAAATGCATAGAGATTAATAGGCAGGGACAAAAATACAAAGATAAAATAGTCCTGACAGTCAAAGATTGGTCCCTGGGGAGAGCAGGCAGTGAGCTACCTGTGTGACCTTGGCCAAGTTGTTTAGCCTCCTTGGGCCTCAGTTTCCTTATCTGTAAAATGAAGGAGTGGATTAGATCCCTTCTGAGGTCCCTACCAGCCTTAGATCTATTATCTCATGACCCTAACTTGTCTTACACCCTGAGGTTTTCATCCTGTAGTCCTCTCAAGAGCGAATAGAGTATTTTTAAATGTTATGTATGTACCCCCTTGACCTTTGAAAAAAAGAAATATTGTAATGAAGCCTCTACATTTTAGACTAATTCTTCCACGTTATAATGCAGAGCACCTCAAAAACTGGTCACAAGTGGTTTCAGAGACCTGGAAAAGAATTGTATGAACTGATGCCGAATGAAGTGAGCAGACCCAGAAGAATAAGTAATACGACAACAACATTTGTAAAGACAAGCAACTTTGAAAGACTTAGGAACTCTGATCAACACAATGATTCAGCACAATTCCAAAGCACACTCATGATGAAGCATTCTAACTACCTCCTGACAGAAAGCTGATGGACTTTGGAGTGGAGACAGAAAAATATATTTGGGGCCCTGGCTAATGCAGGAATTTATTTGCTTGACTATAGTTATTGGTTACAAGTGTTCTGTTTTTCTTTCTTTTTCAATGAGGAAGGTTGGGGTGGGGGCAAGAGAAAATAAATTTTTGTAATCTAAAATGTTAATTTAATTTTTTAAAGGAAGAACACATCTGGTCATTAGTATAATATCACCTAAATGGAAGTATTGCTAAGACCTCAGGGCATGGAAAGGGCTTCTTCCAACAGACTTAGAACAGCCTGCTATCTCAGAGAGGAACTAGATGGCCAGAAGACCAGTAACTCTTGCACCTGCTTAGGGGGAAAGAGAAAAATAGTTATAAGGATATAATAGCATATACTCAGCTACCAGAATTAAGAATTTGAAGTTTCAAGAATCTTAAACTTAATCATTTTTGCAGCTCAGCATGGGAAAAGATATACAAGAAGAGACCACACTAAGGAATGAAAAATCACCAACACCTGGAACCCCAGAGGGGACTATCCCCAGCGCCTATAACCAGTTGAAGTTCATGCTTTGTGTAAAGATCAGATGTAATTGTTGTTTAATGAGCACAGGGTATATTTATTACACATCACCTCCCTCCAACTTCTTCCCTCCATCCCTTCCTTCTCTCCCTGTGAAAAGGTTTATCCAGGAAGCTTTATACAGACTAATTTAATAGGGGGAAAAATCCAAAGTGTAGTTATTACACACTGAGAATTATAATAGCAAAAGCAATATCTATGGCAGCTGATCAAAAACATAGGAAATCTATAGAGAATCTCTGATGAAACGGTCATTGAAGTTGATGATACTGGCTTATGAAACAATATGGAAGGAGTCTCACACGAAGTAGAATTATACATACTGAAAGAATAAGGAAATTTATATTTTAGCACAAAACTCGTCTTTGTCAGGATAAATGAATCCACCTCAATTCCAGAAGAATATACACTTGTTTTTCTAAAAAGATTCAAGGATCTAAGATCCAGGAAAAAAGATGGGAAAGAAAAGACTTGGGTATTTACTCTGGGGAGCCTTTAGCATCAAACACCTAGAAGAGCTCTCTGTTATGTACTTAAGAATGTCTACTGGTTTCCTGATACTCTAAGCCTTATATGAAGATATAATGCGTATAATAAGGGGACACCGTCCTCCCTTCCCCATGACCTCTTACTAGAGATTACACTCTTTACAAAAGAATAGTTAAAGCTGGAGGAGATGGGGGTGGGGAAGGTATGCAATGGAGAGGGACTAGACACAAAGAGACCAGATAGCAGACTGTGGCAGTAATTGAAGTGTGATCTGATAAGAGCCTGTACTAGGATTGGGGCAGTAGGAATGGGAAGAAGCAGAGGGATGTAAATTACACTCAAGTATAAGCAACAGAACCTAGAAAATGATTGGATAAGCAACATTCCCCGGTATTCCCTGGACAACTAGCAGGAATGGACCAGGGGGTGATCAGAGCCTGGCACATTCAGAATTCAGCGGCTGAGTAACAGCACTTTGGCCACTTTTGGTTTGAAAGCAACTGTTGCACTCCCTCCTTGCCCCCATTTCAAAAGACATGAATCATGGCCAATCAGAAGCTGGCTTCCTCCCATGATGACAGTTAGACTTGGAGTAGAAGTAGTAGTAGAAGACAGCACCAAGTCTTTGAGCCTTAGGAGACTGACTGGAATAATAATGTAATTAGCAGATACTGGGAAGTCAGTGAGGTTTAGGAAAAAGATGATGCATCTGATTAAGGCATATTGAGTTAAAGGTGTTGACCAATAGAGACATACAACAGGCAGTTGGCAGTTTGGATCTGAGACGTTAGGGAGAGGTTGATTAGAGATAGACCTCAGCATGCCATCTTCATAGATATAAGGGTTGACACTATAGGAATGGATGAGACTGTCAAGGGAGAGAGTCTATAGAGAAGAGACAATCAAGGACAAAGATTTAAAGAAAGTCTGCATTTAGGCAGCGGGAGGAGGAAGTGAAAAGAAGTAAAAAAGGCAGCGATCTGAGTCAGAGATATGACATTACTATTATAACAAAGAGAATAACTGAGAGAATAGTCCTGAGGTCAGCAGAAAGGAGCTGGAAATGATTTCTTGGCAAATTCATTGATTTCAAGATTTCTGACCAGATCTAAGATGGCAAGTGTCCATATCTATATCACATATGAAAACAAACTAATTCCGTTGTACTTAGAAGAGAAATAAATAACGCAACAGGAAACTTTACAGAGGCATTGAAGAGCTACCTCTGACAAATTGGGAGATGAGGTATATGTATATATTACATTTTAGAAGCCTCACATTTTAAAATTGAGTTTATTCTTGGAAATTACAGATAAAATTAATGCAAGGTTTGTTTATTTGACTGTTTCTTGAACAAATTCATTAAATTTTTCTTTAGTTTTTAGACATTTCAAAAAAATCAGTCACTTTTTCCTTCTGAGATGCTACTTTTGCTGACATAACTAACAGCTATCCAGCAGAGTAAGAATCTTAAGCTCAATTGTATTCTGGAGCCCTTTGGCAGTGTAGACCCCTATAGGTCCTGCCTATAAATTTTCAGGATGTTTTTAAATGTATACCCAAAAAAAAAACCCGGCTTAGATTATAAAGGAAATCAATTATACTGAAATAAAGATGCCATTATTTTCCCCATGCAAGTTTACTGATCCCTAGAAATCTATCCATAGACACCTTAGGCTAAGAACCTCTGCTATAAAGCATGGAAATCTGCGTATCTTTCCTTCCAGTGACCAGGATTTCAGCAAGATCCATGAAAGTGTTAAGACATGAACTGCGCTTTGAAGGACAGGTAACCTGTGGATAGGTAAAGAATGGGAGTGCATTTGCAGAATTACAGAAGCTGAGAATTGGAAGTGACTTCAGTGGCTGGCTAATCCAGCCTGGACCCAATGAGCAATCTCTTCTCCAATATCTCTGAGAAATCATCTTCCAGTCTCCACTTGAAAATCTGTAGTGAGGAACTACCTACTACTTCCCAAGGCAATTTGTTCTCCTTTCTGACAGTTGTCTTGAGTAGCTCCCCACTTTGGGGGAAGGGCCACCCTTCCCACCTCCAACCCCCATGATATTATTGGTATAGGCCATTTCCATTGAGAAAGCTCAATGGAAACGAAGATTGGCAGCAGTACTATAACTTAATTTCTGCAATTGGTAGTGTTAGAGACTTACCTGGGATAGTGAGAACATAGGTAACTTAAGCAGGTTCTCAAAGCCAGTAGGTATTGAACATGTCTTTCCAACTCAGAAACTAGTCTTTTACTACATCATGCTGTCTCTCTCATTTTCCTTTATACCAAGTGAAAATATGCCTCTTTGTCATTTCTGCCTTTTGGGGCTAAGCAGAGCAAACCCAAACCCACTTGCAGCCATTTAAATTACTGGAGATAGCTATCATGATTCTTCCACAGGGATCCCTCTCTTCTCCATTTCCATCTCCACGTCGTGCTACCACCTCTACCCCCTCTTTCCAACCCTAACTCCTCTGTATGTGTTTTCTCACCCTATTAGAATGTTGTGATAATTTTTATCTTCAGCGTATTGTGTATTTGTATACATGTCCTCTGATAGAATGCTCCTTGAGGGCAAGACCATTTCATTTTTGTCATTGTATCCTCAGTGCCTCACATGGTGCCTGACACATAATAGGTGCTTAATAAATGCTTTTTTCCTTCTTTCACTCTCCATGCTAACTATCCCCATTTCCTTCAACAGCTCAAGCAAAGGGCTAGGGTCAAAGGTGCACAAAGCATGTTTGGGAGACTTAATCAAACTGCCTCACTAGAGGGTTTACACTCAGGAGTGCTAAGAAACAGGATTTGAAAGGTAGGTTAGGGCCAGATTGAGAAGGGCTTCGAATGCCAAGTTAAGGAATCTGGAATTTATCCCATAGGCAATGGAGATTTGAGAGTCAGGTATTGCAGACAGCACAGTGTAATGAAAGCTGTGTTTTATAAAGACCAGCCTGCCAATGATATGTGGACTAAAATGGGGAAAATCTAGGGGTAGAGAGACCAGTTAGGAAACTATTGTAAATCATCTAACTAGGAAGACAGGACTAATACACATCAGACAATTTGAAAACAATGTAAGGCATTACATAGTTAAGTGATAAATTGTGTGGTGCAAACTCTGATTATAGTTTCAGAGAAGGGAGAGATCTGTGTGGGAAGGAGTAGGGAAGGCTTCTACCAATCAACAAGCATTCATTAAGCACTGATTATTTGCAGGTCACTGTGCTAGGCATTAAAGAGAAGAAGACAAAAATGAAAACACCTACATTCAAGGAACTTACTTTCTATTGGGAGTGACACGTACAAATATAAATATATAGAAAATAAATGCAAGGTAATTTGGAGGGGAAACAGTAGAAGCCAAGAGGCTCAGGAAAGTCTTTATGTAGAAAATGTTGTCTGAGCTGAGTTGAGAAGGGATTGCAAGAGATGGAGGTGAAGAGTAAGTTCATTCCAGGCATGAGGGATAGTGATTGCAAAGGCATGAACATGGGAAATGAAATGTCATGAGTGAGGGGTAACAAGAAGAATATTATGGCTGGACCATAGAGAGCAGGGAGAGGAGGTGAAAAGGTAGGTTGGAGCTTACCATTTGCAAAGGATTTTAAAAGCCAGAGGAGTTCTATAATTCTAGAAGTAATAGTAAGTCATTGGAGGGGAGTCATTGAGTAGGGAAGTCACAAATTAACAGACCTGTCCTTTAGGCAAACCACTTTTGCAGCTGTCCAATGGATGGATGGAAGTGGAAGAAAACTTGAAGCAGAGAGACCAGTTAGAAGGCCAAGGTGAGGGGTGATAAAGGCCAACAGTAGGATGATGGCCATGTGAATGGAGAGAAGGGAAGAGATGAAAGAGAAGCATAGATGGCAAGATTTGGAAACTGATTGGATGGATGGAGAAAGGAAGAATGTGGAATCCAAGATAATGCTAGTGTGGAAAAGTACAGTGACTGGAAGGATGATCATGCCCTTGACAAAAAAAAGGAAAGTTCAGAGGAATGGTGGGTTTGGAGGGAAAGATAATGATTTCTGCTTTGGCAATGTTGAGTTTAAAATACCTTCAAGACATCCAGCTTGAAATGTCCAATAGAAAGTTAGAAGTACACAATTAGTCTTCCCCGCCAAGATAGCGCCAAAGAAAGCAGTTGCCATCCCCAAGACAGAAGCCAAGTGAAGGCTTTGAAGGCTAAGAAAGAAGTATTAAAGGCCACCAAAGAAAGGAAAGAAAAGAAAAGTAAATCCACACATCTTCCACCTTTTGTCTACCCAAGACATTTCAACTTCCCCAAAATTCCAAGTACCCTTAGAAAAGTGCCCCTAGGAGAAATAAGATAGATTACCACGCTATTGAGTTTCCCTTGAGTCTGCCCACCATGAAGAAGATTTGGGAAGCTAGCACCATCGTCTTTATTGTGGATATCAAGGCCAACAAACAGATCAAGTAGTCTGGAAGGAAGCTGTATGACATCCAACGTCAACATACTGATCAGGCTGAAGAGAAGGCCCATGTCCAACATGCCTGCTTGGATGTTGCCAACAAAACTGGAATTGTTCAAAGTGTGTCTAACTAGCTACTCTATATAGAATAACATTTTGCAATATACCTGTAAAAAAAAATGCAGACATGTTTGACTGGAGCTCAAGAGGGAGACTACAGCTAAATATATAGCTCTGGAAGTTGTTTGCATAGAGATGGTAATTGAATCTCAATGGGGCTTTGCATATCTCATCCAATATGGAGAACATCCATATGGGAGATCCCAGGGACCTGATTTCGGAAGAAGATATTATGTGTTGGCCTACCACTTGGTTGGGAACTGCCTCTATCCATTAATTGCATAGCCAAAACTGTGTGCATCTTTAAAAAGTTGACTGAGGAGCAGTCATTCTCTGTTTCCAGTGGCATCTAGGGGTGATGGACTATTCATGTGCTTTTGGTAGGCATACCATACAATAAACTGGGTAGGGAAGGGCTACCTTCTCCTCCTCTTAGGCTCTTTGGCCCCAGGAAATGGCCTTAGGGTTGTGGTCTTGTTTTGTTTGTCCTTTTGAGTTCTAGGTGCATCTAAGACCTATGAACTCAAAGTATGGAAACCTTGGAACCCAAGATTCCAGGCTGGATGTTGTAGCCAGCCCAAGAGGAAATGGGGGTAAAATTGGACTTGGACCTTGGTGGGACTAATGATATGTAGGAACTGAGTAAAATTGTCAACTTAATCCCCCTCCTATCCTAAGGGACTAAGGTGGCATAGGGGGGATTATGCCCCACCAGGTGTTGGGATCAGAGGAATGTTCATTTGTTCTTGCTATCTCTTTGAAGTAAATATCCTTTTATAAAAGCTAATTTGACTGTGAAGTGGGTATGTGGACCCCCTAAAACTGGGGAACACAACTGATAGGGGCTTGAGTCAAAGATAAGAAATTTCTGCAACTCCCAAAGGACACTGAAAAGCCAAAAAAAGAACTGAGGAAATCACCAAGTGAGATAGACTTGACAAAGAAGGGAAGGAAAAGTTGCCTAAGACAGAAGGCAGGCTTTAAATATTGAGAAGAATATAGTTGTGAGCAGAATTGGAAAAAAACAACAGTCACAAACCTAAGAGACTATCTAGAACAGTCCATGCCTAAACAAGAATCTGACAAATGGCCTTTGCTTGAATACCTCTAGTGAGGGGGAAGTTGCCATCCCCCAAAGCCACCATCTCCCAAAGCGGGCCCCCTTCACTTTTGGAGAGTTCTATTTTTTTTTCATATCAACCCTTTATCTCCTTCTTCAGCACTTCCACTAGCCACTCTTAATTCCATTTGAGAAGTCATACATTTATTAGGAGACAGAACCACAGTAATTACCGCTGCAGTTGGCAAACCCAAGGTGAGATCCCAAAAGTGAGCTTCAGAAAGGACTGCAGTCATGACTGGGTTCTTTTTTAGCAAAACCTACTGGTTTGGACAACAACTCCATCAGCAGTATTATCTTTGAACAAGGTAGATTGAGCTACAAATAAATTGATCCTGAAGAACTGCCCAAACAGAATGCTGAGAAACCAAAATAGCGTGGAGAACATTTCTGATGATTAACCTTTGAGATCAGGGACTTGTTCATTGCATCCTGGGCCTATAGCAAGGACATCTAGTTGAATAGCCTCTGAGTGGCTCTAACGTGCCCCTGGGTACTTATTCTTCAATATTTCCAGTCACTCACCTATCTAGGAAAAAATAGAGGGAAAGCTCAGAGCTGGAGTAGCATAAGAAAATGACATCTTCTGTCATACAAATAATAGTGTGTTTTAATATTCCAGATATTTAAGACTTTTCATTTTTAGATGAACCCAAATAACAATTCAAAAAAGCTAGACGCTGCAGAATAATGGGAAAATACAAAAAAGCCAAATAAAAAAATACCTGTATACAAAGCAAGAATGAACATGAAAAATCAATCTACTCCCACAGATTACACAGGAAATTCCCAAGGGGACTGGCAGATTTTGGAAGAGAAAAAGAGATTATATTTTATGGGAGTAGATACAATAACCATTCTCTTCCCATAAAGCAAGTGATGGAAGATTGTCTCTGCTCCATAGACACACACCGCACATTTTCAGGATAATGGTAACAGGAAATCAATAGGATCTTTTATATGTGGAAAGACATTATCTGTATGGACTCCCAGCACTAACAAATAGGGCCACAGAAGACCTTTACTAAAAAGTGCCGCTCACCATTAATCTTGGTGCAAGGACAGCAGGTAGCTTTTATGTCCAAATCTTTGCTTATTTTTGAATTATCATCAATATTTCATTTATTTAAAGAAATAAGCTTGTTCAAATCCCCATTTTCATTAGGGCCAAAGAGCTTCTAGGTAATTTTCCACTAGAAGTGTCACCACATTCAATCAGGCAGTCACCTAGGAACTTTTTCCTTTCTTTCTTTCTTGATTTTTTGGCTAATGTCTATCATCGCTGAGGACCTCAAGACTTATCAGATAGTAATTTAACTATTTAGACAAGCTCAGTGGGATTTATGAAATCTCCTGATTTTTCTGCCCATTGATTTGGAGTAGAAACAAAATTAAGATTAGCCAAAAAAAAAACAAAAACCAGAAGCAAAATGTTTGTGCTATGTAATTTTTGCACAGAGAGCTTTGGTGCCTCATGGCTTCAAAAATTCATTAGACAAAGGTTCTTGGCAGATTTGGGGTCATATCCAGAAGAACAATCACCCTGGTCTTCCAACCCTACTCTGCTTATTTAACAGAAAGAAGGTTGCTGGGTAGAATGAAAAGGAAAAGGAGATGAAGCTCTTTTATTTTGGATACAAATGGGACAGTTTATGGAGCCTATTAGAGTTTTACCATTGAGTATTGTGTTTGTATAGTACTGTAGTGGGAAGTTTGTCATAGACATTGATAGGATTAATAGGAATAGAAGATCTTAGATTTCATGTTGGAAGGGACTCAGAGGTCATCTAGTCCAACCTCCTGTGAATAGAGGGTATAGAGAGTGACTAATACTAAACATAAAGGGAAAAGCTTAGTATAGTTATCACAGAATGTATGTAGTTTTAGGGTCTATCATTAGATGAAGTAAAACTTCCTTAGAAGGGCTCTGAACAGAATCTTAAGAGACTGGATGAACCCACATCTCTATATTTAAAAGCTGAAAAAAATCCTGAAATGAAACCTGATATTGGACGATTCGGCGGCATCTCCGATAAGGTAATAACTCAAAAACAAAATCATAACTCAGACCACTCCCTTCCCAACATGGCATTCTTATCCATAACTGTGCCCTTGAAATTGCCAGGGAACACACTTATCATTTCTAAGCTTACTTTTCACATTGTAATAGGGATGAGAGGGCAGCCTTGGGCCTCTTCTGAACGTGGAGCCTTTCAAGTGAGCTGATAGACTGAGCCAATGATTGGTTCAGACTGATGTGCTCTTTCCCACTGGAAGTTCCTTCCCACCCACAGCCCAACCCCATGGGTGCCATCTGCTTATTTACAGCAAATCTCACCTCACCTGTTGACATTTACAAGCTTATGCCAAAACCAAGAAGCAGCCTGGAGAGTGAGGGAAGTGAAGACCCGAGGTATTTTCAAATCACTCAAACCTTCATTAGCTGAGCACGCAGAAAGGAAGCAGAAAATTGATGGTAGTGTCTTGCACATATGGCATTCTATAAATATTTGTTGAATTGGATGGAAATGAAGTTGGGGAACCATGTGTATACATATGAGTGTAGGTATAACCACCACCATCTGCCCCCCTCCCCCCACTAAAGCCTTCAGTGTAGGCAAAACTCCATGGCAGACTATAGCAATAGTATTCTTTTAATTATAAAGTTTCCATGCATTTTACAAACTGGCACCATAAGAGGCAAGCATCTCATTCCCATGGAAACCTGCTGTGATGCCACAAGGAGAGAATTTTGACCCAGGTGAGGATGGAATAGTTGCTGCAGCCAATGAATATGGAGAGGTGATCTGACTTTCAAGGAAGTTCCTCTAGGGCTAGAGAAGGATGGGAAAAGACAGCAAAGAGAGCTAGCTTTCTCAAAGAGTTATTGCTAGACAGAGGGGTTCTTGGTGAGACCCATGAAAACTCTGGGCTTATAAATCAAGTGAAGTGTGTACTGTTACATGCATGGAAAGAGACAACAGGGTCAGGAACCAACTATGAAGCAGCGGGCGTCTAAGCCCTTGAGAAAACAAGAATTAGTATCATAAGCATTTTGTGGACAACCCTGTGGGTCTGTGGCTTTGGCCAACTTAAGAGGCATGGCATGACCGTTACTATCACTACAAGACTAGGCATAGTGGGGAATCTGGGGCGTTGCCATGGCAATTCCAAACCTTGAAACTTTCATCCTTTTGTATTTTTTGCAAAGAGCCAGTCGCTCTAATAACACAGGAGAAAAATGAGCTCAATAGGTGGGCTGATTAGGGAGAAAGAGGCTGCTCAGAAGTGAGACCATTTCTCTTAATCTCCACTGAAGGAATGGAATGAATGTCATTCTTGGAGGTTTTCTCCACCTGCCTCTACACTAGACACCACTGCTACTTCTACTCTAGTGCCTTCCTGGGCAGTGCATGTGATAGAAGTGGAAGAGGGAAGAACATTTGGAGGGGAAGGAATTCTCTACCATTCTCCTCTTTCTTCTCATACCAACGCTGATCAAGTCTTTGGAGGGAGGGGGAGGAAACTTTCTTGATATTTTTATCATAACTAACTTTCCCCCCATTTACAACATTTTCGCTATACTGAACCAGATAAAAAGCTGGCCAAGGTCTATTTCTCTGGGTGACTAAATAAACTTAGAGGACTTTTTGCTTTTGTTTTCCTTTCCTAAGATCCTTGCATGTGGAAGCTTGTGAAAGTGACTGTTTGTTGTCCAATCTTTCATCCATGTCTGATTCTTCGTGATCCCTTTTGGGGTTTTCTTGGCAAAGATACTAGAGTGGTGTGCCATTTCCTTCCTTCTCCAGCTTATTTTACAGATAAGGAAAGGGAGGCAAACAAAGTTAAGTGACTTGCCCAGGATCATAGAGGTAGCAAGTGTCTGAGGTTAGATTTTTAACTCAGGTCTTCTTAACTCCAAGCCCAGTGTTCTATCCACTGTGCCACCTATAAATCAGAATTTCAGCTTAGGACTAGATTTCACTTTGGATGAAAATTGGATTGATATTTTTCATTCATTGCACAATAAATAGCTATGAAACTTTTCTCTCGTTAATGAGATTAAGCATCATGCTTCTAGATTCAGTATTGGCTCTAAATTCAGTATCATGCCTCATGCAACACATTGAGTCTTTTCATTAGTGCCTGGGCATTCTATATGACTTTATAGTTGCTGCATTAAATGTTTATGTGACACCAAAAATCAATTAAGAAAAGGATTTAAAAGAACACTACTTTCCTATTATATATGATGACAGAGGCCTCCTTCCCCTGATATCACTTATAGATGAGAAGCAGCTTATGGGAAGTGGGGTATAGAAAAGCCAAGCCCACCCAGCATATATTTCCTTTCAACTCGTGCTTCTTTTTATGGAAGGAAACTATCATGCATGTTACCATATGTCAAATAAAGTCAAATTAATTCTACCATCTATAAGGAACCACCTATTGCTGAGTGGCTGAGACAGGAACCATATTTATGAAGCTTTTACACCTATGTACTCTACATCTTGAAGTTTTCTTTGTCCATTTCTTTGTTGGTTGGGACCACATGCCTGCCCTCTGCTGGCTAATGGACAATCTGAGCTTTGTGTTTGCTGTTTATGGGTCTCGAGTATTGTGACCACTTAACCAGCTCACCTCTTCCCTGCGGATGAGGTACTTATCTATTCTCTACCTCATCAAGATTGTTTCATGCTGTGAGAGCTTTTGGTCAGACAGTATAACATTTTGAGCTCCCACAGGCCCCTGAAATTACCTTTGTAAACCACACATCCAAAGGAAGGAGAAACTGGGAATATCATACTCAGATTGTTGGCCTGAAAAACCATCACAGATGTAAGTCCAATATCCCAACATTACAAAGTCTCCGTTATCTCATCAATGGGAGTCCTCCTTCCAATGATTTCAAGTGGTCATCCAATAGAATAATAAAATAAATTGCTGGCTAACTTAAATGCTATCATTTGTCATCATTTTATCTAATGCCTATCATATGTAAGGAAGATACTGTACAAAGCTCTACAAGAACTAATCCCTCTTCCCAAGGAGTTTACAATCCAATGAAGGCTGGGTAAGACACATGAATTGCAATTTTATAAGACCAGTAGCACACGGGACTGTGATGGGGAAAGCAGGTGATAAAGGTGGCCCAGTTTGGAGAAGTGAGTAGGAAAGCTAAGCGAATAGTTGAGGGGTAGATGAATTCTAGAGGGCCATAGGAGTCAGTATTGAAATAGCCAACTATGGGTCTAACAGGGGAGAGGGGAAGGCAAGTGAAGGCCGAAGAAAACTCAGGGCCTTGAAGATTGGTGAAGATCAAAGAATTCAGAGTCAGGGGGAGATCAAAGTACAGTTTCTTGGTGTGAGGGAGAAAATTAGATGGGCAGGAGGTTGTGCTCAGAGAAAGTGCCTCCTAAAACCTTGTTGTTAGAGGAGTTCCGAGTAATGAAAAGACTTGAACCTATACTTGTGGCTGACTGAAATGAAACAAAGATGAAGGTCATAGGAGTTGAAGATGTTGAAGAACTTTGAGTTGGAATTAGTAAACATAAGGAGGAACTGGAGAGATACAATCAGGGTCAATAGAATGAGGGGTGGGGTTATTGTTGTTCAGTTGTTTCAGTCACGTCTGACTCTTCATGACCCTATTTGAGATTTTCTTGGCAAAGAAACTGGAGTGGTTTGCCATTTCCTTTTCCAGCTCATTTTACAGATTAGAAAACTGAAGCCAATAGGGTTAAGTGACTTGCACAGGGTCACATAACTAGTAAGTGGCTGATGCCAGATTTGAACTCAGCTCTTCCTGACTCCAGGCCTAGCTGCCCTGAGGGATAGGGAAGATATTCTATTTGTTTTTTTATCCTCCACAGGTTCCAGCAGAGTTGGTTTATTCCCCATAAGATCAAGAGTGGAACGATCATTGCTATTGTTTGTAAATCAGCATCCCCTAGACAGGAAAGTATGGCTACTCTTAAGAGATCCACCCTAGGCTAGGAGCCATGTACCATGGACAGATCTAGATATGTCAGAAGCCACTTCCGAAGAGTAAGAGCGGCTTTAGCACTCTATGTGACCCCAACTTAAATGGAAGTTCTCCATGAACATGAGGTCACAGAGAATTGCCTCTTCCTCTGAAAAATGAAGCCTTGAGAACCAGTAAATCTTGAGAACTTCTGAAGAAATCATATAAAAAACCCAAGATCTTCCCCAAGGAAATCAAGAATAGAGGCAAAGGTTCCTTATAGTTCAAAGGATTTTTAGCTCTGTGTGTGTGGGTGTGTGTGGGTGTGGGGGTGTGTGTGTGTGTGTGTGTGTGTGTATGTGTGTGTGTACTTGAGAGAAATAGGAAACAGATACCCATTCATGGGGGAATTCCAAAAAAAGAATTCCAGTGAATGGGATAGATTGTTGGGCCACCATGCCACAGCTGCCTCCTTACTGTGGGCCCATTTTTATTACTATTATTATTATTAATTTAGATATTTATTTTTAGTTTTCAACATTCACTTCCACAAAATTTTGAGTTCCAAATTTTCTCCCCATCTCACCACTCCCCCCATCCCAAGACAGCATGCATTCTGAATACCCCTTCCCCTAATCTGCCCTCCCTTCTATCACCCCCCTTTCTCTTATCCCCTTCCCCTTCTATTTTCCTATAGGGCAGGATAGATTTCTATACCCCATTACCTGTATATCTTATTTCCTAGTTGCATGTATAAACAACTTTTAACATTCGTTTTTAAAACTTTGGGTTCCAAATTCTCTCCCTTCCTCCCTCCCTATCCACCCTCATTGAGAAGGCAAGCAACTCCATACAGGTTATACATGTGTAGTCATGCAAAACACTTCCATAGTAGTCATGTTGCGGAAAAACTAACTACATTTTCCCTTCATCCTTTCACTGTGAGCCCATTTTCCCCAGAGCTTCCGTTTTGGGGAAGGGCCCATACCAACCAGATTTAGCCATTATGCCCCCTAGTAAGTACCTCCTCCCACCCCCTTTCAGATCCTCTTTTATATGTTGTCTTCTCCAATTGGAAGGTAAGCTCTTTAAGGGCAGAGACTGTCTTTCTTTTTCTGCTTGTGTTTGTATCTTTATCATTTTACCCAGTGCCTGACCCGTAGAAAAGGCTTCATGATTGCTTTTGGGCTGACTCACTCAAACAATGCGCATGAACAGTACAAAGAAACTTGATGCAAAAAAGAGGTGCTAAGAATCAAGAGAACAGTATGTTTGATGATCACAATTATATAAAGGAAAATAATAGTAGAAGGCATTAGGTCTCACAATGCTCCAATGACCCATTTTGACTTTAGACAACAGATGCTGAATCAGATGCCTCCCCTCCTGGTGGAGAGGCGGTAGATGATGGAGGTAGAATGAAGGACCTGCTGTCAGACATGGTCTGTGTCTCAGTCTGTTTTGCCTGACTCTATTTCTTTGTTACAAGAGAGGGTTCATTCTGTGGAGGCGGAGGGTGGTATTAGGAAATGACAGCAATGTAGATAAAAGCATCAATAAAACATTAAAAAAAAACACTTCAGTCTGAGAAATGCATGGCTGTTTATAAACCACATATATCCTCTGGCTTATTTTCAGTCTGAATCAGCCTTAGATAATGCTGTTGTCATCTGGATTAAACTTGCTAAAGATATGAAGAAAAAAGCCAAGAACAACCCAGAAATCTAAAGGTTCAGATAACTTAAGACAGAATTTAACACCAGGGTACCTATAGCTGAGGATTTCTTTTTCCCCTGAACCTTTCTTTAAAGGGTTATCATAGCTCATGAAGGGATGGAAGGAGACTATGCAGTGAATGGCAAGTGAGTACTAAATCCCATTCTGGACTCGGTGACAAGAGAATAATAAAAAGATTATAGGTAATTTCTGCTCTTGAATTATAGAGGAAGTGCATGGATTCAGTACTGACATAGAAAGGGCCTGCACAGGCTTCTCACCTCTCCTCTCAGTATTGCTGCTATCACTCAGAAGAAGGGAATGAAACGAATGACCTCCAGTGCAGTCACTGAGGGCACTAGAGCTGGACTGAGCCGTCATTAACTGCTGGCAGCTTCCTGAGTCACTGAACACAGTGGCTGTCCTGGGACCCAATGTTGGGGGGTCATTCTGAATATGAACAGTGGAGATAAATTTTGTTATATATACCGTTTAAAGATAAGCAAATTCCATAATAGATTTTTTTTTTTAGATTTAGCTTTACTACTAGGGTACAAATGACTTTTGTGACTTCACCCAATGGGAAGACAGCAAATCCTCAGGGCTGAGTTCTGTCAACACCTTTGCTGTGAGAGGTTTGTTGGGTGTGTGTGTGTATGTGTGTGTGTGTGTGTGTGTGTGTGTGTGTTTAACTTCTGTATTGTATTTCTCTTTTCTTTTCATTATTTCTCCCAATATAGAATAAAGTTCTTAGGAACACAGAACCGAAGAGCAAAGTGCATAAGAAACATATTTTCTATGATGTGTCTGTCATGTTTTCCACTCGCCACAACCATATTCCAAGTAGTCATAATACAAAATATTGTGGGCTCAAGAGAGGACAAATGCATGGAAAACCCTTAAGCTACTATTCACTTTATTCCAGTGACAATAAAAAATAGATCATTCTCAATTAAAGAAATTTAGTCCTAGGCTTACTGAAATAGGTTGTTTTATTAGGCAGTTAATACCTTACATTTGTACAGCACTTTAGTTTAGAAAGTATTTTCACACACATTATTTCATTTGATTCACCCAACACCCCTCCAAGGCAAATGTTACTACTTCTACTTAACTGATGAATAAACCAAGGTTGTAATTTGATCAAGGTCACAAAGTATAGGTGAGACTAGAATCCAAGTCTTTCTGACTCCATTCAGCAATTCCCAGAGTCAGCTTGGTCCAAAAGAGAGAAAGAGATTGTAAAGCATTTCCTTATACAAGCAGGTTGTTGAGTTGTGGCTGACTCTTCATGACCACGTGGACCATAGCACACCAATGGGCTTTCCTTGGCAAAGATAGTGGAGGACTTTGCCATTTCCTTCTCCAGGTGGATTGAGGCAAAGAGAGGTTAAGTGCCTTGCCTGGGGTCACACGGCTAGTAAATGTCTGAGGTCGGATTTGAACTCAGGTCTTCCTGATTGCAGGCCCAGTGCTCTCTCCACTGAGCCATTTAAACTGCCTCTGACTGAACATATGCTATAGGCTAATTAGTATTCTTAAATCCAAGGAAAAAAGGAATCCATTTCAACATTGTGGATTTATTTACATAAAAATTTTTTCATTATAAAAAAGATGCACAAAAAAGTAGAGAATTCCATCATGTAGTTCGGCCCTTTGAATCTAATATCATTTTTGAGGAGGAGAAAAGAGAAAATCACTCTAAGTGACTGGATGGCTGATAGTAGTTATGACAGCTAATGGGGAATGTTGGGGGAGGGGTGCTCTCCTATCTAAAGAAACTAGCATTTAATTCATTAGATTAGAATGGTGGGGGCAGCTAGGTGGCGCAATGGATAGAACACCGGCCCTGGAGTCAGGAGGACCTGAGTTCAAATCCGGCCTCAGACCAAACACTTGACACTTACTAGCTGTGTGACCCTGGGCAAGCCACTTAACCCCAATTGCCTAAAAAAAAAAGATTAGAATGGTGGTCTGTTCAGAATTGACTTAATACTTCTAGACACCCTGTCCCAAATGTACTCAAATGTCTCATGCTAAAGGATCCTAAGAGGGCTGGACTCCTGGAAGGGATGTCACATGGGTCCATATGGTGCACATCTGGACAAAAATTAGGAAGTGAAAGAAATCAACTTCTCAAATCTGTAGGCAGGTGGTTGAAGATCCCCAGGAGGCCTACTTGTGAAGGGCAACTAGGATAGTTGGGAAGTAATGGTTAGTTAGGAACAACAAACATTCTTGCAAAATGATAAGGTGCTAGAACAGGTCAGCATGTACCAAACGGGTGTCAAGAGCAGGGCATCAGGACCTGCCCACCTTTCTCTTGATAATTGTATAATTTCTAAGACACTTAAATCAGATTATTGTAACCAAGACATTTTTAATAATTCACCAAAACGACAGGCAACAGGCTTAAATTAATTAGGCTCCTCAGCCAAATTATGAGGAAGAAATTTACATGAAAATGACTCTTTGGGCTGTAGGTAGGGAAAGGCTGCCAAGGACAATTATGCTGGGGAACCAAATGGGCACCACCTCAGCACGCGGGCAGCAAGATAATGACAAGGTGTTCATAAAATATATGGCAGCAATGAAAAACCAAGGCGAGGAGGTCCTTCCTGCCCATCCATGCCCAAGCCTAGATTAAGGTGCCAAGAGATACAGGGGAAAGGAGAAGCCTGCCAGGCAGGCTGGGGCCAAAGGCTGGAGCATCTCTGGTGGTTTCCAGCAGAGCAGTCAGATGAAAGCAGCAGCCCAGGGAAGTCAGCAGGTGGGGACCACAGAAGCCTCTTGGGGGGGGGGGGGGAAGAGGGGGGGGGTGGATAATTTGGGGCTTCGGATGTGTCCCACAGAAGGTGGGGGCGGCTCTGCCTGTTTGGAATATCTCCCTGCTTCAGAGGTAGGGGAGGGAAGGGGCTCACTTTTCTCCTTCGGGCCGGTATGAATCAGGCAGCTCTGCCCTGGGGGCAAAGCAGGACAGAAAGGGGAGGACCGGCAGAGGATTTGTAAGGGTCCATTCTCCAGGAGGGTCCTGGGGAGTTAAAAATCAGGGCACTGGGTTCAAATTCCTGTTCCCTGTGTGACCTTGGGCCAGTCCTTTTCTCCTCTCTGGGCCTCAATTTCCTCCTCTGTGAATTGAAAGGAGTGGGCTGACCTTGGAAGCCCCTTCCGGCTCTAGAGCTGGGGCCATATGACTTCCTCGATCCTCAGTTTCCTCTCTGTAAAATGGGGGGGCGGGGGCAGAAGGGGGTAGATGACTTTTGCTGTCCCTTCCTTCGTTAGATCTGGGCCTCCGTCTCTTCCACTGTAAAAGGGGGAGGGGACATTGGAAGGCCTTCGAGGCTCCAGACCATCCAGGATGCTCGGACGCTGCCCGGGGCATCTCGGTCCCCGGGGCTGGTAGAAGGACGTCCAATCCTGGGTCTGGAGGTTTTGCTTATTAAGTTCCGGGGTGGGGTGAGGGTAACTGCTGATGGTTAAGAGAGCAAAGACCGTCAGTTCGTGGGTCGCAGGTCATCAGCCCGCCCTCATCCCCGCGGCTCCTCCTCCCTTCCCCACTTCCAGACGCGAGGGCGATGACGCATGCGCGCCTCTGGGTTTGGTTCGGCAGGTGGGGCGGGGTTTGGAAGAGAAGGCCGAGAGGTCCTCGCGCCTGCGCCTGCGCCGCGGCTCCGAGCCGCCAGGGGCCGCTGTGGCTAGTCTCGCGCTGTGCCTCCCTGTGGCCCGGCCCCTCAGGTTCCGGGGCGGGAGGAAGAGGAGGTGTCACGCCTCCCTCTGGTGAGCGGACCTTCCCGTCCGCCGGGGTGAAAGGTCGGGAAGATGGCGACGGCCTTGATAGAGGAGGAGCTGGACAACGAAGACTATTACTCGCTGCTGAACGTGCGCCGGGAGGTGAGGCCCGCGGACCGCCGAGCCTTCCAGGGGGGCGAGCAGGGGGCGCCGCTCCGGCCGAGGCCGCCGCCGCCGCCGGGCGCCTGGGGGCGGCGTGGACGGGGAGGCCGCGTGCGGGGCCCCGCCACCCCACGCCGGCCCTGCCCCGAGACTCAGCGCAGGCTGCCCGTGGTCAAGCGCCCCTGGCCCGGCCGCCCGAGGAGAGCCTTGGGGAGGGGCCTGAGAGCCCCGAATGTCACACCTGGGGAGCGACCTGAGGGCCTTGAATGTCTCACCTGGGGAGGGACCTGAGAACCTTGAATGTCACATCTGGGGATGGGCCTGAGAGCCCCGAATGTCACACCTGGGGAGGGGTCTGAGATCCCCGAATGTCACACCTGGGGAGCGACCTGAGGGCCTTGAATGTCACACTTGGGGAGGGACTTGAGAGCTTTGAATGTCACACCTGGGGCATTGAATGTCTCATCTGTGGAGTGGCATGAAAGCCATTAATGTCTCATCTGGAGAGGTACCTCAGAATATTGAATGGCACATGTGGGGAGGGACTTGAAAGCCATAAGTGTCACACCTGAGGAGGGACGTGACAGCATTGAATGTCACACCTGAGGAGGGACATGACAGCATTGAATGTCACACCTGAGGAGGGACATGGGAGTATTGAATGTCACAGCTGGAGAGGGACCTAAGAGCATTATATATCTCAGACCTGGAAGGGGTCTTAGAACCTTGGCTTCCAGAACTGAGAATATAGAACTGTCAGAACTGAAGGTGCTTTAGAGACCCTCTAGACTAATACTCTTGTTTTTAAAGAGGAGGGACACCAAAAGATATGCACAGGATCACACTAATAGTAAGTGCCAGAGCAGGGACGAGGGAGGAAGTACAAATGTGATTATCCCCATTTTAGAAATGAGAAAATTGATGCTCAAAAATTACTTACCAAGGTCACATAAGGAGTAAATGTTGGAACAGGGAAATTGAACCCTGGTGTTATGACTTTAAGATCAGTGGGTTTCCCCTCCCTTAAAGGCTATTAATAAGCATTTTTAAAAAGGACTAGATTGGGAGTCTGAGGACCTTTGTTTGAATCTGGTTGTCTCTTCCATTTGCTTTACCACCTGTTTGACCTTGGACAAGTCACTTCTCTGGGCCTCAGTTTCCTAATTTGTCATAGGGTCTGGACAAATCTAGAGCCAGAAGGGACCTCAGAGGCCATCTTCTAGTCTGACCCTCTCATTTTTCAGATGAGGAAACTGAGGCCCAGGGAGATGAGTCAACTTGCCCAAGGTCACTCAGGTAGTAGGCATCAGAAGAGGAATCTGAATCCAGGTCTACTGACTTTGGAGCCAGTGTTGTTACCTCTGTCCCCGACTCTTTATAGGATCCTTCCAGATCTGCCTCCACGATCCTATGTCAGTCTTGGTACATTAGGTATCCTTTTGTACTGATCAGGGAAAAGGGCATGAGGGGGAACAAAGGGCTGTGACTTCTTCTCATTTTGTCGTGCATTGCTTAGCCTTGCTTCTGCAGTCATCTTAGTTCTGTACCCCATGTTTTCTGGCAGCGAAACAAAATCTTGCCAGTGTTGGGCAGTATGCACATTGGGTAGTATGACCCTGCTGAACCACAGATTGAAGCTGGTGGCTTATATGTCCTGATTCTGACATTTAAACTCTGACCTTGGGCAAGTCAGTTTCCTC
Organism: Vombatus ursinus; assembly: GCF_900497805.2. Taxonomy (NCBI): domain Eukaryota; kingdom Metazoa; phylum Chordata; class Mammalia; order Diprotodontia; family Vombatidae; genus Vombatus; species Vombatus ursinus. Next base: position 10,620,091 of record NW_020954710.1, read on the forward strand.
ATTTGTGAAGGGAGAGCGCTGGACTAGGCTCTAGTCTTTAAGTTGATAGTGTCTAAGGCTATTTCAGCTGTGACACTCTCTGATTCTCATTTACTGAAAATGTCCTCACCACTAAAACATTTTCTCAGCAACTCTTCATTTTAGTAAGCACGCAACTGGTGAAATAAATGGAATCAGTCAATTACTTCTCACTGGAAAAAAATCTGTACTTGTTCAGGATGAGTAGCTATTTGTAAGGCTGATGATGGCAAAAACAAGTAGCTAAATAGTCATGATTAAATAGTTTACAAATGCACACGTTTAGAGTCTGAAGGAGCCTTAGAGGTCATGTGGTCTCAATCCATCATGGTACAGTTGAGGAAACCGAGGCCTAGAGAGGTACATTCAGACCCAGGCCCTCTGGCTACAAATCCATCACTCTTCTCACTGTACCATCAACAAAGTTATTAGCATTTGGTTAACCTTCCAAGAAGACGTCCTGGTTTCAAAGAAAGCATGTCTGCAGGGTGTTGCCAATGTATTTAAGCTAGCTAAGCTTAAACCTGCACTGAGACTTTCGAGACCCCTCCTCTGTTTTTGCTTTAGCTGAGATTATCTTGTCTTAACATAGGAGAGAAGTTGGGAAGCTAACACTTAGATTTTTGGGGTCCAGATCTTTTCTAGAGGTCATTTCTGAGGTCAGTGAGTAAACATTCATAAAGCACCTACAATGTAGCAGGTACTGTGCTAAGCACTGGAGTTGGTGAGGATCCAGACCTAACACTGGTTAGGTTTAGTGGTTTGGTTGTGATCAGGTTTAGTTTAGAAACCTGGGTTAGTTGACAGAAAAGTAGTATTGACGTCTCTGGCTCTCTGGGCTGTTCAGTCTTGTGTTCTCCAGTCTAATTGGGTAGAACTGTGGGAGAAGGCACTCATTCATATCAATGCTGTTCATTTATATAGTTTCAGAGTTCCAGAGCCAAGTGTGTTCACCAGGTCTTTTTGAAACATGTCATGTGGAAGCAGTTTGAGAGATGAAATGTACAGAAATAACATTTCATTGTAAGCCATTTTTCACATTAAAGATATTATCCCAAGTTTATAGTCCAGTGAATTAAACAGGAGACTAGTCAGACAACCAGCCAAACTGTATTTTGAACATTAGCTGCTTATCCTATAGTCTATAATAAACCTTGGTTTCTTTACCTCTTAGATGAGCATAAGACCCATAGCCTCTGACCCACAGGGTTGTTGTGAGACTCAGATGAGAAAATGTGTGGAAAGCACTTTGTAAATTCTAAAGCGTGACAAGCATGTCCGTTATTATTAACGACTCACTTTCTCTGTGTATCTTAGACTTCCCCTTTTCAGAGTGGAGCCCTCGTCAGCCCATCTCCCACTGGGAATGTGATTTATGACTCCCTGGGCATTTCTCATTGAGTGTGTCAGACACTTAGAGAGAGGTGCTCAAGATCTGACTGATCTCAGGAGGTGATTCTGTGCCTGTAATTTGGCGAAAGAATTCTTTCATAGTGAATCACTATGTTGTTGATCTGTATAGTTTTACAGAAATAAAAATAGATTTCCATCCTAATTCTTTGCTTCTATAAAAATTCGCTAGTATTCTCAATGTCTGAAAATGTCTGAAAGTCATTTAGCATAAACTGGAAAGAACAAACTGGATTTCTTGTTTTATGTCATACTTATATATTACAAATGCTAAATTTTTTGAAAGAAAATTCAGTACATCATAGGAAGTTTGGATTTGCCATTAGTTTATCATGGTTTTGTTCAATGTAATTCTTTTTCTTCTGGGCAAAAAGAAGTTGCCAATCAAAGTGAATGGGTATGATTTCATTTTTCCAAATTAGTACAAGAACAGAGCATATACTAATGACTACAATATAACAGGAAGAATGAATGGATAAAGAATCATGATGAAGATTTAGAGTGATATACATGTAGATATGGCTCTGTTTAGTACTGGAAGGGGCCTCAGGCCAGCTAATTCAGCCCCCTCATTTTACAGATGAGTAAATTCAAGAGCAGAGAAGGGAAGGAACTTGCCCTGGGTTGTGCAGCTAGTAAGTGTTCTGAAACAGGATTAAAAAACTTGGGTCTTCTGACCTCCAGTCCAGCACTCTGTCCACTATGCCATCAAGCTGCCTCTTGTTAAAACACTTCATGGTTGTTGTTGTTTGGTCATTCAATCATGTCTGACTTTTCTCGACCTATGGACCGTAGCATGCCAGGTCCTTCTGTTCTCCACTATCTCCTGAAGTCTGTCCAAGCTCATGTTTGTTGCTTCCATGACACTGTCTATCCATCTCATCCTCTTCCGTCCCCTTTTCCTTTTGCCTTCAGTCTTTCCTACCATCAAAGTCTCCTCCAGAGATTCTCATTATGTGGACAAAATATTTAAGCTTCAGCTTCAGTATCTGACCTTCCACTTAGTAGCTTGAATTAATTTCTTTATTGATTGATTTGATCTCTGTCCAAGGGACTCTCAAAAGTGTTCTCCAGCACCACAGTTCGAAAGCATTGATTCTGTGATGCTCAGCTTTCCTTATAGTCCAACTCTCAAATCCATACATTGCTACTGGAAAAATCGTAGCTTTGACTATATGGATCTTTGTTGGCATAGTGATGTCTCTGTTTTCAGTATGCTGTCCATATTTGCCAGAACTTTCCTTCTAATAAGCAAGCATCTTCTAATTTCATGGCTGCAGTCACCATTTGCAGTGATCTTTGAGCCCAAGAATATAAAATCTGACACTGCTTCCATTTCTTCTCCCTCTTTTCACCAGGAAGTGATGGGACCAATTGCCAAGATCTTAGGTTGTTTGTTTTTTTTATATTAAGCTTCAAGCCAGCTTTCACACTCTCCTTTTTCACCTTCATCAAGAGACTTCTTAATTCTTCTTCACTTTCTGCCATCAGACTGGTATTGTCTGTATATCTGAGATTGTTGATATTCCTCCCAACAACCTTAATTCTGGCTTTTGATTCTTTCAGCTTGGCATTTCACATGATATACTCTGATGTAAGTTAAATAAAGTGACAATATACAGCCCTGTTGTACTCCTTTTCTAATCTTAATCCAATCCATTTTTTCATGTTTGGTTCTAACTGTTGCTTCTTGGCCTATATACAGGTTCCTTAGGAGACAAGTAAAGTGATCTGGTATTCTTATCTCTTTAAGGACTTGCCACGTTTTCTTGTGATCTACACAGTCAGAGGCTTTAGTGTAGTCAATGAAGCAGAAGTAGATATTTTTCTGGAACTCCCTTGCTTTCCCCATATTTGGTCTCTGTTTTCCTCTGCCTCTGGTAATTCTCAGTTCACATATTGCTGAAGCCTCGCTTGCAGAATCTTAAGCATAAATTTGCCTTCCTGTGAAATGAACACAATTTTTTTTGTAATTTAAACATTCTTTGGCATTGCCCTTCTTTTGGATTGGAATATAAACTATTTTTTTCCAATTCAGTGGCCACTGTTGGGTTTTCCAAATTTGCTGGCATATTGAGTGCAGCACTTGAACAGCATCATCTTTTAGGATTTTAAATAGCTCAGCTGGAATTCCCTCATCCCCATTAGCCCTATTGTTAGCAATGCTTCCTAGGACCCACTTGACTTCTTCTCCAGGGACCACACCATCATGGTCATTGGTGATGTGATGTTAAATTCTTCTGTGTGTTCTTGTAACCCCTTCTTAATCTCTTTTGCTTCTGTTAAATCCCTACCATTTTTGTCTTCTATTATGCCCATTTTGGGAGAATGAAACCTTCCTTTGCTATCTCTGATTTTCTTGAAGAGACCTGGTCTTTCCTGTTCTATTGTTTTCTTTATTTCTTTGCATTGTTGATTTAAGAAAACCTTATTACTCCTTGCTATTCTCTAGAATTCTGCATTCAGTAGACTATGTATTTCCCTTTCTCCTTTCCCTTTCCTTTTTTCTTCAGCTATTTGTAAAGCCTCAAAAGACAGCCATTTTGCTTTCTTGCTCTTTTTCTTTGAAACGTTTTTTGTCGCTGCCTCCTGTACAATATTGCAAACCTTTGTCCATTCTTCAGGCACTCTATCTACCAGATCTAATCCCTTAAATCTATTCATCACTTCCGCTTCATATTCATAAGGGATATTATTTAGATCATACCTGTATGGTCTGATGTTTTTCCTTCAATTTAAGTCTGAATTTTGCAATAAGAAGCTCATGATCTGAGCCACAGTCAGCTCCAGGTCTTGTTTTAACTGACTATATAGAACTTCTCCACCTTTGGCTGAAAATTATATAATCAGTCCGATTTCAGTATTGACCATCTGATGATGTTCATGTATAGGGTCACCTTTTGGGTTGTTGAAAAAGAGTGTTTGCTATGACCAACAAATTATTTTGATAAAACTCAATTAATTTCTGCCCTGTTTCATTTTGTACTCCAAAGCCAAACTTGCCTGTTATTTCCAGTTGTGGTGAATATGACATCTTTTTTTGGTGTTATTTCTAGAAGATTTTATAGGTCTTCATAGAACTGACCAATTTTGGCCTCTTGGTTGCCAGTGTTCGAAGGATAAACTTGTATTACTGTGATATTGAACAGTTTGCCTTGGATTCAAACAGATATCATTAGGTCATTTTGGAGATTATACCCCAATACTGCTTTTCTCCCCCTATTGACTATGAGGGCTACGCCATTTCTTCTAAGGGATTCTTGCCCACGATAGTCTATGTAATGAACCCCTGAATTAAATTCACCCATTCCTGTCCACGATATGTTCACTGACATCCAAGATATTGATGTTGAATCTTTCCATCTCCTGTTTGACCATATCCAGCTTACCTTGGTTCCTAGCTCTTACATTCCAGGTTCTATTACAATATTGATCTTTACAGCATTGGACTTTCTTGTTATCATCAGACACATCCATGGCTGAGTTTCCTTTAGACTTTGGCCCAGCTACTTCATTAATACTAGAGCTGTCCTCTGTTCTTCTCCAGTAGTGTGTTGGACATCTTCTGACCTGATGGACCCGTCTTCTGGTGATCTCTTTTATCATTTTAATACTGTCCATGGGATTTTCTTGGAAAATATACCTGGAGTGACTTGCTATTTCCTTCTCCAGTGGATCACTTTTGTCAGAACCCTCTACTATGACTTGTCTGTCTTGGGTAATCTCATGGCGTAGCTCAGAGTTTCATTGAGCTATGCAGTCCCCTCTGCTGTGACAAGGCAGTGATCCAAGAGGGGAATTTTAAACAGTTGCAAAGTAAGTTTAATTGTGTTGATGTTCAGTATTATTTATAATAAATCATTGAGAAAAAAAGGACAGGAAAAGAATCACCCCTCAATAAGCCATGTTTTTGAGTAGAAGCCCAGATTCCTTTATTCCCTAAGTCATAGGTCTCTGCTCTTTTATTTACATAGCATATTATTTAAAAAGCTATTTCTGTCAAGTTATTAAAATCTCCCTCTGCATTCCCCATATTAGAAAACTCTTGAGAGTTCTGCCTTCTAGAATTCTCTGTTACCCATCAGTGTCAGTAGGATAGCCCCCCCCATGCTGCCCATTTATATAAAAGCTAATTTGTATAATTGTTTTATTTTTCTAGCTTTTGAAATAGTTGGTGCTTCTAAAAGGGCCCTCCCAGGCTGAGTCTTTATCCTGCCTCTTCCTGGTGAGGAGTTCCTCAGATTGTTAAGTCACATGTCTTAGCAGGTAGCCCCAGTGGTCTTGAAGATAAAGTGAGTAGACTTGGAGTCAAGAAGACCTGAAATCCTGCCCCCGACACTTGGTATCCATGGGACCCTGGGGAGTCATTTAACTTCTCAGGACCACATCTGTCTAATGAGGGTGTTAGACTCTGTGACCTCGAAGGTCATTTCCAGATCTCACCCTATGATCCTGTGACTTCTAGGGTGGGAAGATGGAGGATTGGAGGTGGAGCTTGTTCATTTTAGTGGTGAAGAAATTGAGACCCAGAGGAGTCAAGTGACTTGGCCAGCATCATTTAAGTCACCCAGCCTGGCCCCAAACCAAGGCCTTTTGGTTTTAAATTCACTTCTCTTCCCATTATCCAACTGTGTTGTCTCCCCTTGTAGGATGGATTCATGTATTGGGGGGTGGAGGAGAGGGGCTGAACTATGGGATTGCTAAGATTTGATACAGTGAAGATTCTATAAGGTTATGAAACCTTCTATAGAGCCTTTGAGAAGATGAGGCAAGGAAGCATCATGCTTGACTTAACCTTAAAGTGTGTCTGGAGGCACAGTAGATAGTGCGCTGGGCCTGGAGTCTGGAAGACTCATGTTCCTGAGTTCAAATCTGGCCTCAGACACTTTCTAGCTGTGGGACCCTGGGCAAGTGACTTCATCCTTTTTTGCCTCTGTTTCCTCATCTGTAAAATAAGCTGGAGAGGGAAATGGCAAACCACTGCAGTATCTCTGCCACAAAAACCCCAAATGGGATCACAGGGAGTCAGACATGATGGAAACAACCGAACAACAAAAGAGTGCAGCTGCTGTTGGATTAGTTCCTATTTCTCAGACAGGGACACCACTCAGTCTCTGTGCACTTGGGGAGTTCACAGCTTGAAACAGGGTCTCTTCTTTTTAAAAGTTTTGTTGATATACTTTGTGTTTTATTTTCTACGATGCCCCCTCCCCCCGTTTAATCCTCCCTCATAACAAAGGAAAACTGTTCAGCAAAAGCGGTCAGCCATCTGACAGGACTTGACCATTCTGCCACTGTCATCTTCCATTTCTCCTTAAAGAGACAAGCGTTGGTTCACCGTCTGTTCTTGGGGCCAGAATTGGTCATTGCAGTTATCTGAGTTCAGCTGAGGAGGATCTTTTCTGATATGACAATATTATCTCTGTTGTTCTTGCTTGACTCATTTGCTGAGTCAAGAAAATTTTTGCATATGAACAGTACATAATGAAATCTCTTTAAGTTCGGAGCACTTCATTAAGAAATGAAATTCCAAGTCAAACAGGGATATATTATAAGAAGGTCAAAAGAGTAACATAAGATTTGGTATGACCAAAATACTCTGCCCTTTCCAGTGTGCCCTCTGAACCCCCAGCCTGTTGTTAATAAACAGCCCTTTAGTTAGACTTTGTCCTCTCATGCACCTTCTTTTTTCCTACTGTCGTAAAAACCTGGCTCCCCATGGCAGACCCTGTATCCCTCACCACCCTCTCTAGTACTGGATGTACCTTCCCTCAATCCTCCCTCTCTCCACACTGGACTAGGAGGGAGGGAAGGCCTGCTTCTTTCTCCTCACTGCCACTTCTAGACTCCCCCTACCATTCTTACTCATCAGCTTCTCTTTTGAAATTCACTCCCTCCAGATGTTACCCTATTTATATCCCAATAGTTATCCTCTCTCAACTCCCCATATAAAGCTTGTTTCTGCACAGGTATTTGATATGATCTCCCCCTTTAGACTGTGCACTAATGTTTTGTTTTTCTTTGTATCCCCAGTGTTTAGCTTGGCTCATAATAGGCGCTTAATAAATGTTTATTGACTGACTGACTGACCTCCCGGGGTCATTCATTCTCCTTCCATTCTCAAGGAGTTCACTGTGTGGATCACACTCTTATTTTCTACTCTAATCTTTTCCTTATCCTCAGGGACATCGATTTGCATGTTAATGTCCTCTTAGAGTCGCTTAATTCTCAGTTCATCAGCCTGCTCAGCTCTCAGGATCTGTACCTTCCCTCCACCTCACCCACACATCTTTGTTGTTCAGTTGCAACTGTTCATGACTCCGTGGACCAGAGCGTGCCAGGCCTTTCAGTTCTCCACTGTCTCTAGAAATCTATCCAAGCTCATGTTGTCATTGTTTCCATGACACTATTTATTCATCTCATCCTCTGCTGTCCCCTTTTCCTTTAGCCTTCAGTTTTTCCCAGCATCAGGGTCTCTTCCATTGAGTCCCATCTTCTCCTTATGTGGCCAAAGTATTTAAGCTTCAGCTTCAGTATTTGACCTTCCAGTTAATAGCCCGAATTAATTTTAAGTATTGATTGATTTGATCTCTGTCCAAGGGACTCTCAAAAGTCTTCTCCAGCACCACAATTCGAAAGCATTGATTTTGTGATGCTCAGTTTTCCTTATAGTCCAACTCTCAGCCATACATTGCTACTGGAAAAACCATAGCTTTGACTATGTGGACCTTTGTTGGCAAGGTGATGTCTCTGCTTTTTAGCATGCTGTCCATATTTGCCAGAACTTCCTTCCAAGGAGCAAGCATCTTCTAATTCCATGGCTGCAGTCGCCATCTGCAGTGATCTCTGAGCCTAACAGTATCAAATCTGACACTGCTTCCATTTCTTCTCCCTCTATTTGCCAGGAAGTGACGGGACCAGTTGCCAAGATCTTAGCTTTTGGATGTTAAGCTTCACGCCAGCTTTTACACTCTCCTTTTTCACCCTCATCAAGAGGCTTCTTAATTCCTCTTCACCTTCTGCCATCAGAGTCATCCCACACACATAGGGATGGTCATCAACCCCCCCCCCCCCCCCGAAATCCCTTTGTCTGACCTCATGTAACCTGTAAGCCTTCCTCCTTTGCTGTGCCTCACACCTCTGAAGCAGTTCTCTAACCTTACTGTAACCTCGAGGCAGACAGCCCTCCCTTGGGCTATCACCTCTGCTCTGCTCTCATTTTTCTTACCTTCAAAATCTGGATCCTTTAGTTAATCCTTTATACTGCCCTCTGCTCTTAAGTCCCATTGTCTTGTTACCACTTACCCCTTTCCAAACCCAAACCCTGGATTCCTGCTGTATATCACTAGAGAAAGTCACACAACCATATTGGCTGGGTTCACTATACATGTGTTATCTGATCTCCATTGGGCCCACCCTGCTGCACTGCAACCCTTTCTTCTTCCCTGATTAACTCTATCACACTCCCACAATAGCTGTTCCATACTCCTTCCCTCTCAGAAAATGACTTGAACAAATATGTCACTCAAAAAATTTGAAGCCATTTGTCCAGGGTTCCCTTTGCTTCCAAATTCCACACTTCAGATCACCTCCGTCCCATGGTCCATTTTATCTCCTTTTGCTATAGTCTCAGAAGATGAATGAGGCGGGCCTTCTCACTAAGGCCAGCCCCTCTTCTTGTGCTTTTGCTCCTGTGGAGCTCATTCCCTCAGTTATCCCCATTCTCTCCCTAATTTTCAGCTTTTCCTTCTCCACTGGCGTCTTTCCTTCTGCCCACAAACTTTCTGTGCTCTTTTTCCTTAGCCTTCACTTGATCCTTCCATCCCGCACAACCTTCAGACCAATTACAAAGCGTGGTTCTGGCCACTTCTCTTTCCAGTGGCTCCTAAATCCCAAGGATAAAATAACTCTCTCCTGCTGGGCATTTAAAGTCCCACACAGACCAGCCCTACAGAACCCAACTTTCCAGTCTGCTTATGTGTTATTTCTTCTCAGGCACCCTTAATTCTAGCCTCACCGGCCCACTTACTGTTCTTGTACATGACCCATCTCCTGCCTCCCTGCATTGTCCAAGGGCCCCAATGCTTGGAACTTTCTCTTTCCTCTCTATCTCTTTGAAACCCTAACTCCCTTTAAGGCTGGACCTAAACGTTGCCACCTCCTATTTATGCCAGTTGTTAGTGCCTTCACCACCACCACCAAAAACAACTTTGTGTTTACTTTGTATACATCTTGTATTTACTTTCTTGTGAACATGTTGTATCCACCCAACAGAATGTAATTTTATTGAAAGGGTTAGATGAGACGGCCCTGAGGTACCTTTCATCTCTACATCATCGATCCAGTGACCCCGCATAGAAATTCCAAATCCTCGTAGGCTTGTTCAGGGAAAACGTTGGCCTCATATGTGCTACTCTAGCCAAAATGTGCTGAAAATCAAAAGGAAGGGTATTGGAACCAAAAGAGGATGAGTTCTCTTCCCCTTATCTCTAGCCTTGGTTTGTTGTCATGGGAAGATAAAGTTTGGCATCCAGGGTCCACCCCCTTTGGTACCTCTGGCCCAGGAGATACCAAAAGGATATGCTTGGGCAGGAAGATAATGATCGGCCTTAAAATTGAGGTTCAGCCCAGCTTCTTCAAATAGTCATCTATAGCCAGCCTCTTCGGAGGCCATTTATGTATCCTTCCTATACCAAAATCATTGGATTTAGAGGTGGAATGGGATCTCTGGTTCCTAGTGCAACTGGAGCCAGATTAAAGTATAATTGGGAAATAGTTAACAAAATAAATAAAAGTGCAATAGAACATAGATAATGTTAATATGTGATTTTCTGTGGTAAGGTCTATTTTAGTTTGACACTACTGATCTAGTCCAACTCTCATTTGACATATGAGGAAATTGAGACTGATAGAGTTGAAATGATTTGCCCACCTCTTGGAGTAAATAAAGAGTTTAACAAGTTTTATTTGTCCTAAGTTTACTGTGCTCTGGTTTCAAAGGATGTCCTTTCGTGTTAGTACTTTGAGATTGTCTTGATTTAGAGCTGTTTCCATCTAGCACACCCCCTTCTTTTTCTAATAAGGAAACTCTGACCCAGAAAAGATAGGACTTGCCTAAGGCTATACAATGGCAAAGCCAAGAATCAAACCTAAGTTTCCTGGTTCAAATCCAGTTGTGTGTATTTGTATGACTCTTCAGCTTTCATCTTTCCTGACAGAAGAGTCTTTAAAAAAAAAAATTTGTCTTTATCCAACAGTCCCCATTTTCTTCCCTTTAGTGGTGTAAACATTGAACTTCTCACCAAATCGCAGAATACTTGAACCATGGGGACATCTGATGAAGCAGATTGTTTTAGGAGAAATACTGTAAAAGGAAGTATTTCTTACAGTGGATAATGCATTTATTGAAGTTGTTCCCTCGTGGTGGTAGAAGACAAAAATACAAATGGGATCTCTTCCTCCAAAGTTCAGCCTTTACTCTTTTGTTCTCATTTCATACTCCTTCCAGTCTCATGGTTTATAGAATCCTAGAGTTTGAAGGGACTGTGCTGTCTTTCCAATTCTTTCTTCTACATAGATCTCTTGGTTCTTTTCCATTTTTTTTCCTCTAGTGCTCTTGATTCATTTGTAAAAACATTTTAAACTCTTGTTCATATCTTCTGGGAATTCTAGTTAAATTCATGCCTATACTTTATTTTTCTTTGAGATTTTGCTTGAAGCTGTTTTGCAGTCATTCCCTTCTGAGTTTATTTCAAATATCCTTGCCACCATGATAGCTTTTCACAATGGGATTCTTTTTTGTTTGCTTATTTTTCCAGACTGCTTCCTGTCTTTGGACTTGATGTTAGGGCTCCACTCTGTGCACTTGTGAGGGAATGTCTGGTTAGTCCCCTTACTGCTTTCTTGTAGTATTGAATGTTATATTATTCCCTGCTCTTAGGGACAGTTTGGGGACCTGCAAGTTTTCAGTGCTCCCAAAGTGGTCTGATCCAAGGTAAAGTTTGATTGCTGCACCCCTAGTCTGAGCTCTGAAAATTCAGGACCTGCATCTGTGTCTGAGCGGGAAAGAGGAAGGAAGAAAAGCATTTATATAATGCCTACTCTGTGCCAGGCACTGTGCTAAGTGCTTTTTACAGATACTATCTCATTTGATCCTCACAACCCTGCAAGTGCAGTTAGGAGGTGGGCAGTAGTTGATTGCTGCTGGACTTGGCCATTGCCGTCAGTGTCTGCTGACCTCTGTTTTCCTTTACTGACCTGGCCGGGTCTCCATCTCATCCAGTCTGCCACATTTTCTATATAGATCTCTTTGGAGGAGTTTGGGTTGAGGGGAACTCTTCCTGCTACTCTGCCACCTCAGTTCTGCCTTCTGTCTAGGCAATCTCATTCATAAATTTCTCCAGACCTTTTAAAAACCCATTTGTATTTCCTATCTGCACCGCCTCTTTGGGTTATATGTTTGATAAATTTCATTTGTCCTATGCTTATGTCAGTCAGATATCAAAAGTTGATCTTCTAGTATTTCACCCAATATGTGAATGAGTTCCCTTTTTAACATCCTTCTCTTTGGCAGGTGTAAGACTGGGAACAAAGTAACTTCTTGTCAAAGAAAGGTTGAGGCCCCCTGAGGTAGGGAAGGACTCATCCATTGGGTCCTTTGGTGTATGCAATCACATCAAAAGCTAGAAAAACATACAAATTGTAAACTCTCTTTAAAAACAGCTTTCCATATTATTGTGCATTAAGAAATAGTGAATATAAAGTAGACAGAAACATGAGAAGATTTGTATGAACTGATGCAGAAATACACAGTATCTGAAGAAAGCTTTACAGAGTAATTAACTACAGCAATGTGAATAAAATGCTACTAAAAGAAAGGCCAATTCTGAATAATCCACCAATACTGTTAGAGAATATGCCCCCAACGTCACAGCAGAAAGGTGGAGGAGTATGTTATATTCCTTGTCAGGAAGGGGTCACTATAGTTCACTATATTGGATTTGGGTTTTGGGTTTTGTTTTTGCTTAATTTTTTTCCTTTGTTCTAAGGGAGGGTTCAGTATGAGAACAGGATTCCCAGAAATGACAGTGATGTAGAGCTACAAGCATTCAGTAAAATATATTTGTAGATATGTAACGTTTTATATTTACAATATAAAAATATTTTACTTATTTGTATCTAAATAAAATAGGGGGGAAATAGTTTTCCATCAGTGAGCTTAGTGTTAGATTGTGTGTCTGTTGTCCTGAGATTTAGGCCAACTAGAAGAAGTTTGTCACTAAGTTGGCCCCACCTACTCTTGAGGAGCCTCTGGAGAGGGCTGTGCTCTGCATTGGTGGAAGGAGTACCACATCAGTGAAATTACAGATCCTGATAACATTGAAGTTTCCATAAATCGGCAAGAGGATGGGCTACAGTGGTATTGATCATTGAGGATTATAGAGGTCAAAATGTCTCTCTCAGATGTGAGTGTTAATAGTAATACAGCTATACAAATGAACTTGGAGCAATATCTCCAGTCCCAGTATCTTGTCTTAGTCCCAGGCCTGTATTTGTAGCAGTCCACTAGCTATCTCTATCTGAATACGTCATTCTTATTTCAAAGTCAACTTATTAGAGACTGAATCCATCACTTACCTCTCAAATCTGGCTCTCTCTTTCAATTTACTTTTCTGTTAACAGATGCCACTCTACTCTCAGTTACTGAGGCTTGAAAACATGGAGACATCTTTGAATCATCCTCAAGCAATTGATAATATTAAGTACCTACTGGGTGACTAGCACTATAGCAGCGCTTTCTCTCACGTCCAGTCAGTCACTGAATCCTGTGGTGCTTTCTTTCAAAATCTGTCTCCTATCTACCCCTTAACATTCCGATCGTTATCCCTTAGAGCAGGCCCTCACAGAATCATAGGATTTTAGAGTTGGGAGGTATCTCAAAGTCCTTCTAGTCCAACCCATACCCAAAAAGAATCCCTGCTAGTGGTCACCCAGCCACTGCTTGAAGATCCTCCCCCCCACGCCCACCATCTAACACTTGGATTACCTGTGTTGCCTCTTTACTAGTCTTTCTAGTAAAAAGGCTCCTCTTTCTCTACATCACTTCAGTCAGTAATCCTAAACAAGATATTCCGATCAAGAACCCCTTTAACTCAAAATCTTTAATGGCTTCTCGTGGCTTATAATATAAAGTTCAGACCTCTTGGCCTAATTTTCAGGGCCCTCTATATTCTGTCCTTATCCCACCCATCTGTTCCTATTCACCACTATTCTCAATATGAATTCATCACTTCACCTGATCTGGTTCCTCTGATCAATGAACAACCACACTTTTAGTTGCTTTTGTGCTTCCTCTGTTTGTGCTGTCACACCCCACCCCCACCCTACATCTGCAGTGAAGACTCCTTTTTCTCCAATTATCCAAGTCCCGTCTCATCCTTCCAGAGCCACCTTAAGGCTCGGCCTCTTCCATGAAGCCTTTTCAGACTCTTCCAGCTGCTGGCTCTGTCACCTGCTGTCATATTGTTAGGTCACTGTTTCATATTCCTGTATATTCCTGTTTCTTCAACAAGATTATACATTTCTCAGTGGCAGACTAGTCCCAACTCTCCCATCGTGTGTTTATGGAACATAATGTTTTAATCCAAGTGTAAGACTTTGCGTTTATCCCTGCTTTTTACTAAGGGATGTTAAAGGTCATCGTTTTGTAAAACAGTTATACTCACTCCCTCATTTATTTGTTGGGTAAATCCAGATCTTCATAGCCATCTTGGGGCCCCAAGATAAATGAAGCGTCTGTATATATAGGCTTGACCCAAAGTTCCGTTTTCCTTGCTAAAAGATGAAAAGAGTAGTTTCTTCATTTCCTAACTTTGTCTTTATTTCTTCATTGCTTATCTACCCTGATACGTCACCAATTCAAAGGAAGAAGGCTTTTTACTTTCTTGTGTGCTAATACCAGTGGTGGTATTAGCAGGAATGAATCTGTTTCTGTTGTATACGCTACAGGATCATGATACCTTGGGTAGCTTTCCTGTGTGTGTGTGTGTGTGTGTGTGTGTGTGTGTGTGTGTGTACACATACAGATATATATATGTGTGTGTGTGTGTGTGTGTGTATATATATATATATACATTTTTTTTTATGAAATACAGCCAGATTTTTATGTTTTCAATATAGGCCACTACTTTTTTGAGGCATTTCTAGCTCGTCCTTGCCAGGGCAGGTATGACAAAATCAAATCCTATATTAGACCCATCACTGCAGCTTCCTCAGCTCATCTCCACCCCACTGTTCTGGTCTGCTGGAAAGTGGGAGACTCAGTACGTTCTGGTGTTTCTTACCATTGGAGATGAGCTGTTTGTGTAAAGTCCTTCCTAGGCTTCCCAAAAGCTGTTCCAAATAATCCGGAGAAAAACTGTGTTGTGTATCAACAAGGAAAAAATGGAGCTAAAGTAATGTGGGAGCCTAGCTACTCTGATGGTGATTGCTGTGGGCTTTTATTCTACTGTGAAATTAGCCCCTGTAGAGAATTCAGTGAGTGGAAGGGTGTTACTGAATCCAGAGTAACTGACTGTTGTAGTAGAATCTGTCTCCACAACTATGTCAGTTACCATGTAATGACCTTTACTCTTCAGAAGTCAATCCTTACTCGACATCAAAAGCAGTAGTGTTGTGATGTTAGCTAGCTATAAAGTCTGCTCCTTTTTCATTAAAACGTGTGAGCCCTGAGCATCACCAAAAAAAAAAAAAAGATTTTTATTAGTTGATGCAGTTTTAAAAATCAGATTAGCGTCGAGCATATGAGCAGTGATGAATCTGCAATGGCAGTCATTAGGCAAACTTCCCAATATTCAATAGAATGTAGTTTGTTGGAGCTTGGTTGCTAAAGTACAATAATGGAGATATAGCTTTAAAGCCTGAGTTTGAAATTGCATGCCTTAAACACATAGCAGTAGAGGCTGTACTGTGCCTATTATGAACTTAATGTTATGATCATATGGTGTACCATATCAAATGCTATTGAGTCTCAGTAGTTCTGAACCAGAGATCACATGGCTCTGACATGGAGATGTCTGCCTCTCCTACATTCTCTTGCACATGTGAACTTTGTATAACAGTTAATGAGGAGAAAAGCCTAGTTGGGCTGTCCACACGTAGGCTTCTCCCTCTCCCATTGATTCTAGAGCAAGGCTGTTTCCTCACCAGACTTAGGGAATCTCAGAATCTTAGAGTTGAAAGAGACTTCAGCATTTGTCTCGTCCAATCCATTCCCATTACAGTCTACCTGACCAGTGGCCGGCCAGCCAGAAGCCTGATGAAGACTCCAGAAGGGGGAATCCCTTCCTCTTCCTGAGGCAGCCCACTTTGGGTTAGTTAGCTCTTATTGTTCAGAAGTTTTGCCGTAAGTCAGGCAGAAACGTACCTCTGTAGTATACCCCCATTGTTGCTGGTTCTTCTCTCTCATACCTCTTTCAAGAGATGACCCTTCAAATACTAGAAGGTAGCTGTCATGTTTCCCCTTCCTTCTTCATGGCGTAAAATCTCAGGGCCCTTCACTTGCTTGCTTGCTTGCCTCTAGAGGTTGTGCAGTTTTGTTGGTGTCCTTCAGTTTTATCTAAGTGGAAAGGTAGCAACTCTGTTGGTTGATTATTTGCTTCAGTGAAGCAAATGAAACAAAACTGCCTTAGCAACTAAACGCAAAATTATCCACTTCTTTACATTGTATCTTGACCATGTTTCTATACTGCTGGATCCAATACCAGGAACCATTCTCTCCACGTTTCTGCAATGGAAATGTCTTTTGGTTTTCTGTAATACCTAACCTAAAAGTTATAGTGGGTTACTAAAACTTTACAATCATGTCACAGAGGACCAATTCTCTGGCAATTTTACAGTGTTTAAAGGCTTAATTTACAATAGATTTATTTTCTAGAGAAAAATGTAACGGAGTGATTGAGGGTGATGGTGAAACTTTTCAATTCTTAAATAGAAAATGATGCACCTCTTAATTTTGTTCCAGAGTTTTAGAAAAAAGAATATAACTTAAAACATCATTATTAGTGACTTATGTATCTCATTACATTTTGAAATGTTGTCGGTATTTTTACGGTAGTAAGAGAGGTTATCATTTATGAAATATTGAACCAATGACCTTAGCTATTCAGTTATGATGAAAGGCCCAATCTAACATTTTATTGAACGTGATACTTATGAAAAATGAAACTTCTCATTTCCATTACTTAATCAATAGCACATTAAGCCATTTATTAATTTGATTAAAGAAGGTCATTGCAGAACTGAGTATCCCACTCCCTTCTTATCTAGTTTAATTTTAATAACCAAGATATAGTAGGGTACTCTTACAGTCACTCCTTGAAGCTATGCAGGTCCAACTAATCTTCTGTTTGCAGTCTGCATGTGAGAAAGTAAACAAAAATCACAATCTGGGAAACAGCAAACCATTTTGAGTAGCTTTTAAGATAGAGTCAAGTTCTTTTTTTGGTTATCAAATTAGTGAGCTGGTGAAGACAACTTGATTAGTATACACATTTGAAACAGTAATTCATAAGAACAAGCAGAATTTACCTGTATTTCAGTAAATATATCAATAATCATATAAACAATTTGCACATTATTACTTAAACCAGTAATTAAAGATGTCAGGAAAATATGGACCCAAGATTAAGAAGGAAAACAGAATGGTTTGAATTTTAGAGAGGAAACTATTAAAACTTACCACCCTGGGGGCAGCTAGGTGGCACAGTGGATAGAGCACCAGCCCTGGAGTCAAGAGGACCTGAGTTCAAATTTGGGCTTAGACTTGACATTAGCTTTGTGACCCTGGGCAAGTCACTTAACCTCAATTGCCTCAAAAAAACAAAAACAAACAAACAAACCAAGGATTGTGTTTAGGGAGCAGCTAGGTGGCACAATGCGTAGAGCTCCAGCCTTGGAGTCAGAAGGACCTGAGTTCAAATTCAGCCTCAGACACTTGACACTTGCTAGCAGTGTGACCCTGGCCAAGTCACTTAACCCCAATTGTCTCACCAAAAAGAGGGGGAAAAAAAACAAAATTCACCACCCTGGCAGGATATACTGTATACAGGAATACCCTGGAGATATTGTGGGTCTGGTTCCAGACTACCACACTAAGGCAAGTCATGAATTTTGAGGTTTCCCAGTGCATATAAAAGTTATGTTTACGCTATACTGTAGTCTATTAAGTGTGCAATAATATTATGTCTTTAAAAAGTATATACCTTAATTAAGAAATACTTTATTGCTAAAAAAAAAAAAAAAGATGCTAACCATCATGTGAATCTTTAGCAAATTATAATCTTTTTGCTGGTGGAGGGTCTTGCCTAGAATTTAGTGCTTCTTAAATTGTGGGAAAAGTTTAAGAAGCCCTGGCCTAGATGTTGATGACTGCTGACTAATCAGGTGGTGGTTGCTGAAGGTGTGGGGGTAGGGGAGCACCTGTTGCAATTTTTTAAAATAAGACAACAATGAAGTTTGCCACATTGACTCATCATCTCACTTGAACAATATTGTTGTGTCTAAGGGAATTAGGGAGACCCTTGGGTAGGGAGAGAGACTGGGGAAGGCTGGTACGTGGAGAAGTCAGAACACACACAACATTAAGTTTGCTTTCTTATGTGGGCACAGTTTGTGGCACCCCAAAACAGTTATAATAGTAACATCTAAGGTCACTGATCACAATCACCATCCCAAATATAATAATAATGAAAGTTTGAAATACTGTGAGAATTACAAAAATGTGACAGACAACATGTGAGCACAGCACATACTGTTGGAAAAGTAGCAAAGATAGACTTACTCGACACAGGGTTGCCGCAAGCCTTCAATTTGTAAAAAACAAAACAAAACAGTGTCTGTGAAGTGCATAATAATAAAGTAAAACACAATAAAACAAGGTATACCTGTATAGAAGGCTGAATGGCAAAAAAGAAATACATAAGAAATTAATGCTTTAAAACATCAGAGAATAAATAACATATAGAAGATTGACCCAGAATAGATAATTCCTAAATTGTAGGTCCAGACCCTATATTCCGTACTTTAGGGCAGCAGAGAAGTGGAATGGTACAGTACATGGAGTGAAGAAGACCTGGGTTCAAATCCCATCTCTGACTCAGACTGGTTTTGTGACTTTCGCCAAGTCACTTAACTTTCAACTGCCCCCCCAAGTGACTTTCTAAAACTAGATTATTGAGAAGCTGCTTGCCTATATGTGTGGAAGATGGAAGGTGCTTCTACACCAAGAGTTCCCCACCCCCAGTTCAACCCCACCCCCAAAAGAAAAATAAAGGTTCAGACTGGGATGAAGCTGGAGGAATATTGTGAAATTAGTACCGGCAGAATTTGAACTAATTCTTGAAGTTAGGAAGATTACCCATGACACTTAATGCTTTTGTTTACTGTACAGGGAAAGATCCTTTGAAGATCATGATTTAACACAGGGCAAGGTCCAGAGAACATTTATGAAGTACCCACTATGTGCTAGGCACTTTGCTCTAGACGCTGGGAATGAGTAGGGAGGTACTGCTGTCAGGGAGCTTACATTCTGCTGTAATACTAGCCAGCCAATAAGGGGAAGACCTCTAACCCAAGGTACCAAGGGAAAGAAAATGGAATCACTTCTGCTCAAGCTGCACCCTGAATCTTCTTGTTAATTTCTGATTTAAGAAAGTCAGTGACCCTGAAAGTGACTCTAACCCCTGTCCTTCCGTGGCCTACTTTGAAATTTTCTATTCAAGGTCCCCACAGAAATCTTAAGATTCTGTAAGATTCCTATTTCTCCATGTTTAAGTAGATTCGCACCTTTGAAAATATTTTAAAAGTTTCATCCTAGAAACTGTTCTCAAAACATATCAAAATTACTTTAAATTTTCTTTTTTGGGGGGAGTGAGGAGCAAGGCATTGTGTCACCGGTGGAAAGGTTGTGGGATTTGGAACAATAATAATTGACTTTATATGGTCCTTTTAAGACTCACAAAGTACTTTACACAGGTTATCTCATTTCAGTCAATCAAAAATTATTAATTGAATTAAAAATGAATTTTTAAAAATCATCTGAATTGAAAGCCCTGGGTTCATCCTGAATTTGCTGCTTACCACCTGTGTCACCTCTTGACAAGTCACTTACCCTCTCTGAGCTCCAGCTTCTGGATCTAAAACAAAGAGAGGGTGGGACATGGAGCCTGGTAGACCTGATTTCAAAATCTACCTTGACACTTGCCAGCTGTGCCTCTCAGGGCAAACCGCCCTCTCTGGAGCTCGGTTTCTTGGTCTGTAGAAAGAGAGGGTTGGACTTGATGACTTCTCAGATCATTTCTGACTCTCAGTCTGTAATCTTAAATTATTGTTGTTGCGTTTTTGTTCAGTCAGATCTGACTCTTTGTGACCCCATTTGAGGTTTTCTTGGCAAAGATATTGGAGCATTTTGCCATTTCCTTCCCCACCTCACTTTACAGTTGAGGAAATTGAGGCAAACAGGGTGAAGTGACTTGCCCAGGGTCACATGGTTAGTAAGTGTCTAAGGCCAGATTTGAACTCAGGAAAATGAGTCTTCATGACTCTAGGCCCAACGCTCTATCTACTGCACCAGCTAGGTGTTCCATGTAATCTTAAATAGGAATGGAAAAATAGTTAGAAATTATGGCTAAATTCATTTTTTTAAGTGGGTAAAGAATTAAGTATAAATTATTTCTTAACTTCCATTGAGAAGTTATTGCTGTTCACTTGTGTTTGACTCTTTGTCTATAGACGATTCGGTCCATGGAGTTTTCTTGGCAAAGATACTGGAGTGGTTTGCTGTTTTCTTCTCCAGTGGATTAAAGCAAACAGAGATTAAGTGATTTGCCCAGGGTCACACAGCTAGTAAATGTCTGAGACCAGATTTGAACTCGGGTCTTATGACTCTAGGCTTAGTGCTCTACCCACTGAGCCACCTAACTGTCTCGCCATTGAGAAGTATAGATATTCAAATGTATAAGTAATTGTATAAGAGAAGAAAATAGTAAAGAACATTCCAGATAAATGAAAAGCCTCCAAGAAATTCTAAAATGAAAATTTCTCTGATCACTTTTCCTTACATTATCTGTTTCCTGAGTTTTGTTTCTTCTTTTAGATCCATTCTCTAGGACCTACTGGCCCTAGGGTACAGGCTGTGCCCAAAATACTAACAGAATGCCAGGTCCATCCCTTTGCCCAGACAGCTGACATTCTGTCTTCTCTGGCATGCTGTCAGGGACCCAGAAATCGGCTTCTGCTGTCACGATTGTCGAGCTGCAGTGCGGGGTGAGACTGCTTCTCACCGTGAAAATGCCCTTTAAAAATGCTGTTATCAGGGCCCAGGCAGCATCACCTATGACAGGTCTGAATGGTCTTAATTATAAGTATTATCACCTAAAGAGAACTGTAAGAAGCCAGATGCTACAAACTTCCCAGGGCCAAAGGTTAGATGGTCCAGGTATGTAGCTTATAAGACTTCTTATCTCAAGACAGGAAAAGGAGAATTGTGCTTCTTACCTTTCCTCCCTTGCATGGTTGCAGACAGCCAACATCCAGCTTGTCCTTTTGGTTATTTAGACTTACTTGACAGTTTGCTCCATTTTTACCTTTGGTTGGGTACATGTTATTTAAAATGTCCACTGCTCCTTTGGAAGTGGGGCTTGGTGAGCAAGGGTTGCTCTTTGCCCATGGTGGTCTTCTGCCTTCTCACCAGGACTGCTTCATGCCACCTCTCGTAGAGACTTAGCTGATAAGAAATCCTTAGCTTCTGTCCTCGAGAGGACTGTGAACAGAAAGGGTCTTGTTTGTGGAATAGAATGAAGGGGGAATCATGCCTGGGGAGTTCTCCTGAGGGGAGACTTAGGAATGGGTGTTAAGTTTTATAATTCCCTTCAAAATTGTAGATGTTTGGGGATTAAAATTCACAGAGGTTCTCAGTGCCAGAACCTTGGATTAAAAGCATGGCATTTTTGCCTGAGGACAGACAGTTTTTAGTTTTGTGTTTTTTTTCCCCCTGACAGTACAGCCCAGTATTGGAGACATAGTGGCTTGCCTTCTTTCATCTAACATAGATACAGAGGAAGCTGATCTCTGCTGTTTTCCTTTCGGGTTCAGAGCAGATTGAACCAATGCAGAGACAGGAATTTCTTTCCTCTCTCCCTGATAACCATGCATGCCATCAAGATGCAGTCACTATTGATGTACATAATTGATCACGTTATTAACCTGTGCAAAAAGCCTTATTACAGTAATAAAGCCTAACTTCATTATACACTGTATTTAGAAGAGCTAAATGTGCTGGGGAGAGGCTGACAGGTTCCCATTTCAGGGCTGATTCTGATGATGATAATGTTTAAATAGCATTGATCGCCGTCTAATTGAATTTCTTTTCTTTCCGTAGGCCTCTTCTGAAGAGCTAAAAGCTGCCTACCGGAGGCTGTGCATGCTTTACCATCCAGACAAGCACCGAGACCCAGAGCTCAAATCACAAGCCGAGCAGCTGTTTAACCTTGTCCACCAGGCTTATGAAGGTCAGTCAGGGTCTGGGTTTTGTGAAAGCTGCCCCAGTAGCACATATTGGATTCTTACAATACTTGCGTTGAAGAGTGTAGAGGACGAGGGTCCTTGGTGGTGTTTAAAGATGGTGGTTAGCTTCGTGCCTTCTACTGACTGACTGACTTTGAAAAAGCAATATTTTGCTTTGGAAATCAATATGTGCCCAATAAGTGGAAAATGAGTGCAGAAGCTGAGCACGAGACCAGGTTTTGAATT
Source organism: Vombatus ursinus (assembly GCF_900497805.2). Classification (NCBI taxonomy): domain Eukaryota; kingdom Metazoa; phylum Chordata; class Mammalia; order Diprotodontia; family Vombatidae; genus Vombatus; species Vombatus ursinus. The sequence continues at coordinate 10,642,327 of NW_020954710.1, forward strand.
GTAGGGGGAATCGGCTGCTTTTCAGTTGTTTACTCCAGTTTTCTTCCAGAGGGAGACCCTCTGGTGCAGGGCCAGGAGGCTTTTCCATCCAGGCTGGCAAATGAGGTGGCTCGAGTTTGTCTCCATCTGAAAGAGAGTCTAAAGCTGAACTCTGGCCTCCTGGGTTCCATGGCCAGTGGGGGAGGAAATGCCTCCCAGAACTTGGGGCACTTGGTCATATTGAGAAAATTCAGTCCCAAGAATGAGAACGAGAGCAAGCAGAGGGTTTTTATCCTTATATATGATTTATGTCACAAAGGGTTTGTTGAGCCGAGTTTTCTTGTGGTGAAGTATTATGCTTGGATTTAGAATTTATCCCAAGCAAATTGGCAATAACTCATGCCAGGAATACATTTAGTGAATTGTGAGAGCCATTCTCCCATAATTAGACGGGCTAAAAATGAGAGGACATGTTAGTCTATGAAATAAAGACTTTTCATTGTACAAATAAAAATATATCTTGTATCTCAGTTTATAATTTTGCCTAAAAATTAGATTTTAATGACCAATGAAAGTCAGGCAGTGGCAAGTGATGTATTTGCGTAGCCAAGACAATGTAATCTTATCAGACTTAGCTCTCCAGTCAGAGGCAGATGTTTCAAATCCATTTATAGGAAGGGCTTGATTGAAACTGCCTTCCTCTGATTACATTCTGTTATCTGTGTGGATGAATTAATTTTACAGTTGTCTGAATTATTGATACAGCTTGTGTGCAGCATTTTGGAAATTTGGGAGGAGTAATTGAAACACGAGAGAGTTAACAGCAAAGCCCGGCTGGCTCTTGTCAAACTGCTGCAGCAGCAAGCCTGGCACCCAGGGGTTTAGCCTAAAGGGAGACAAAAGCAAAATTGTGAATAAATGATTCCTTATTAAATCCGAGAGATTAGCTGAAGACGTTCGGTGCCTGTGTTTTTGAATGGTCAGCATTTCTTTCCTCCATATTAGATTTAAACATGAGCAGAATCATTTGCATCTTCTTCTCTTTTTTTAATTAGGCCTTAAAATGTATGGAACAGTCTGCAAAAAGAAGTCAAGGTCTTCTGTAGAGATTGGCAAGGGCTGGAGTTGGGCCGTGGTGGGGAGGAAGGTCACAGGTGTTGGGTGGTCTTGGTCTGGCTTTATGCAGCTGTGTTCTTCAAGGCATTGCCCAAACCATTCGTAGGATCGTAAATTTAAAACAAGGAAGAACTTGAGACATCATCTTGATCATCTCCCCTCATTTTACAAATGAGGAAACGGAGGCCCAGAAAGAAGAGACTTGCCCAGGTGCCCCTAGTAGTAAGTGGCCAAGGTGGGGTTTGGCCTCAAGCCTTCTGTCTCTGCATCCCAGGCTTGCTGTCCTGACCTCTCCTGACGAGCTCACATCCTTCTGGAGAACAGCCTGTTTTCTCTTGTGTCATTTTACATCACAGACACAACTGGCACTGTTGTGACAAGTGTTTTGCCTGACTGACAAAATTATTTACAAATAAGTGCTAATGCTACAGAAAAACATGGGCTGTTTAAGATGCTCCAAAGGGCTGTTGAAGGAGAAAATTACCATAACAGTTGCAAGTTGGCTCCACTGCCTGGTCCCTCACGGGCTGAGTACCCTCATGGAAGGCCTGCCTCGGAGTCCCACCTGACACTTGGTAGCTTTGTGACCTGGGCAGGTCACCCTAAGCAGCCTCAGGTTCCGCATCTCTAAAAATGGCCATCATTAGAGCCATAGTCCCAGTCTCAGAGTTGCTGTGGCTGTCCAGATTATCAAGGGCTTTGCAGATATTAAAGCTTTTTGGCCAGGCCAGCTATTAGCATTATAATTAGGTTTCTTTAGAAGTTGCATTAACTTTTTTTGTAACTTTGGTATAGCTAAGCAGATATTTGAGAAAAGTAAAACCGTTTTGTCCCGGTGGCTTGAAAGAACTAATGCATCTTTCCCAGGGGAGCTGCCACGCCCAGGAAGCTTCTTCAGCCCTTATGAAGCTGACTCTGTTAGTCAAAAATAACCACTATAAACATGGGGACACGACAGGAGGAAAGGTGTGTGATCCCTGGGAATTCACAGAATAACGTAAATCTTGCACTTTGTAAACATATGCCTTTTAATTTGCAGTTCTCAGTGACCCCCAAACCAGAGCCATCTATGATATATATGGGAAAAGAGGACTGGAAATGGAAGGATGGGAGGTAAGAAAAATTATATGTGTCATATCCCAGCAAAAAAAAAAAGAATTAATGAATGAATAAAATATCCATACAAATACTATCTTAAGGAAAAATACATTCGAGTCAACAAAATTCTAGACCTTTTGCCCTCTATCTTTGTTTAAAATTGAATAGGAGTTTTTAAAAAATAAATGTCCAGCAGCCATCATTAAGTGGCTACCTTCTTTCATTCATAAATGGAGTTTTGGGGTTTGGGAAAGCCTAAGTAGGAGTTAAAAAAAAAAAAATATTCAGAAATATACTGTTAGAGGCACACTTTTTCAACATCATGTAACATTTCACATGATGGTCTTTTGGTATGCGGCTGCTTAATGTATTTTCCCCCCTCCACCACTTTTGGTCTTGGAACCTAAACAGCTACATGTGCCCCATCCTTGGAGACCATGAGAGCCTTTGGCATACATCTTGATTCTGACAAGGGGGGAGAAGAAGAGAGTAAAGTAAAATTGCCTCTTGTCCCCTTCCCACCAGTGCTTAATAGGAATTAGCAATGCCTTAGGCAGGATTACTTTAGTGCGGGTAGGAGTTAAGTCTTAGTCATTTTAACAGAAGATTTCAGCCATAAACTCTTCCCAAATCCCCACATCTCTTTCATCAGCTACTAGGAGGAGGGAGGAGAGAATCTTATCTTCATTAAATTCTTTCTATCTAATATGCCGCTACAAGTACATATCGTATTTTAAAATATAGGTTGACTGCATCTTTTCATACCACTGTTCAGGGCTCTGGGAAGCCAAGGCCCCTGCTTTGTATCTCCAGTTTCATTGTTAGATTTTTAATTCCAAACAACATTGCTCCAAACTTCCAATTAGAGTGATGGGGCTAAGGTTTTCCTGGCAAAATATTTCATGGCTTCCCTGGTGCCAAAACAAAATGATCTCATCATAACAAATGCACCCAGTAATGACTGTAAAAATATTGGAGAAGTCACAGGTGGTGCATGCACCTTTGAATAAGCCTTCAAATAAATATGTATTATGAAATCTCTTTAAGGACAAAGCAGAGAGAGCCAGTCAAGTTCTCATCTATCAGAGTTGGCTTGCTTTATGTTTCATATTGATACTATACCATGGAACAGTGCCTGCACTGCGAGATAGAAATGCCTTCAGCAAAGAGTCCATGAAGATCCCTCCCCAGGTATTAGCTCGGAGATGTATCAGAGCTTAACATACAATAGGTAAATTGAAGCCATTATTTATACTGTAAAGGAAAAGTCTCACTGAACTCCAGCTCATTTTGTGGAGCTGGCATCAACATTTCTTCAAGGAATTCCTACAGCTGGATGAATGTTTAATATGAGGACTGTCCCACTTCAGTAATAGCTTTCACTCCAGGGAGGCAGCTGCATTCCCTTCATGCTGTTGCCGGTATTTTGAACGCTATTAAACTTTTCCGATTGCTGAGGGGTGTTCGTTTACTGCATATTGTTAAGATAAACATATGGATAGTCAGTGAAGGATGAAGGGCTCTGTTAACACCTTAAATGTCTGAAATGCCTTTCATCTGAGGATCTCAAAGCACTTCACAGCTGTGATTTGGAAGTAGCTTCCAGCATCTGATAGATCAGTAATATCATTTCCATGTTATTAAAAGTAAGCTATCTATATTGTGTAGTTTTAGCTTCGCAGGACTATACAGCCACTGGCCCTTGCTCCTCTTGGTAAATTCACGTTCTTTTCTTCTTCTAAGAGAATTCTGATTCTCTGGCAGATTGCCATAATCCTGAGATGTTGCCATTCCCTGTTTGTAAAAACCCCTACTTCTTTCTATCTTGTCATCTTGGATCTGGAATTTAATTAACAGTGTCTTTGTGGGTGCCTGTTCAGAGAATGGAAGCAGTCCTTTTTCCTCAATGACTGAAAACCAGCTTTGAGCTGGCAGGAGAATCAAGAGAGTGGTTTGAAAAGCTCAGTCCTCATCTCCAGCAAACATTGTGCTCAGACTAAAAATTAAATTAACATTGCTATTTTTTTTCCCTTTCTCAGCTCTTGTACAATCTGACTTTCATCCTGAGACCCTGTTCCCAGTCTTTGCCCTTTCCTAGTCTTCTTTCTCACAGTTATCAAAATAATCTTCCTAGAGGAAGGATCCAACCATGTGACTTCCCTCCTCAAGAACCTTCCCTGACTCTTCATTACCCCTAAAATAACATACACACTCCTCACTTTGGCATGGAAAGCCCTTCACAGTCTGGCTCCAGTGAACTTTCTAGACTTGTTTCACATCATCCTTCACATTTTAGCTAAATGGGCCTCCATGCTCTTCCCCAGCATTCCTCCACCTCCCCTCTCTGGCCTCCATGGCTTTGCCAGTGGGTTGGCCCCCATGCTAGTGATGTCTTACCTCCTCATCTCTGTCTCTTGGAATCCCCAGCCTTGGAATTCCTTCAAGGCTCAGATCAGGTTACATTTCCTTGTGGGAAGCCTTTCCTTATCCTCCTAGTTATTAGTGTTCCCTCCCTCTTGAAATTATCTTATATTTATATGTTGTATGCCCCAGTTGAATGTAAGCCCTTTAAAATTAGGGCCTCTTTTTTTTGGGGATCGGGGTTGTCTTTGTATCCCCAGGGTCTAGGAGAATGCCTTGCTAGTTAAATTAATTGAGTTCATCTTATCCATACTTTCTTGCCAGATCTTTGGAAGCTAATGTAGCCCAGTAGTGGGTAGAATAACTTCTCTTAAAGATAGAATAATATAAGAGAACATATCCCTTCCCCCATTCCTTCAATCCCTCCCCCCCTCCACAGGCTTTCCTGGGGAGTTTATATTAACAACTATTAAGTTAATGTTCAGCTGCTCCCCAGCATTTACAATGACCAGTTGCTGTGGATTTCCCTATCTCCATGTATCTATTAGAATCTAGTACTTGGAGATCTAGAATTGGTTCATATGAAAAAGCCCATTGAGGTTTTCTCTTGAGTTGGACGTTCTTTTAGAGGATGTAAACGGGCAGAGTCTCTGCATTTCAGAGCTTCCTAGGACCAGATGGAGCATTCTGGATGCAGTGGCCAGGCCAGCCCCTTTCACCTTGCAATGAGCCTGGCACAGGGACTAGGTTTTTGTAGCTTGTGTTAGATAGGATGACCAGACTCAGAGAAAATGACACTGTTAGAACGTTTTCCTCTTCAAGCCTGTCACAGAGTGTGTCAGAGGAAAAGTAACTTAGAGCCATTAATTCAAGCCTGCAAGCAGCCCAAGTGCTTGACAGCGAATCTTGCCCTTCTCTGGCCGCTTGGAGCCTGGCACTTGCCAGACCCTGGGTTTTCTGACAGGATTCAGATAAGAAACTTTGAGCCCCAGAGTCTTCTTGGAATCTTCTGAGGGCCGGTGTTGCTGGCCTGTGCCGGAGCTGGAACTGACTGGGAAGCTTTTTTCCCTCTGCATTTTTCCTAGCATTCTGTAGAGCAGGCAATTAGACTTTTAAACTTTTTTTTGCTAGGGAAAAATAGCCTGACAGCCGTAAACCTTACAGAGGTAAAACAAAGCAGTTGGCCTCATGGGCCTCCAAAGGCTTCTGCAGCTGTAGATCCTAAGATACTGGGAAATATGTGTTCTCCATGCCTGCAGTTCTCTTACCTCCCTGCCTTTGGCCAGGAATCCAGATCAGGTCATGGAGAGCAGTCCAGGTGAAGAGGGGCTGCCCTGATTCACAAGCCCAGGAGGTTTACAGGGTACTCACAAGAAATTATTTGGGGGTAGTTTTGCTTGCCTTCCAAGAGAACGAGCAGTTTAGTTTTTGTTTCAGCTTCTTTTCCATTTTATTTTATTTTTTTCCTTTGGAGATCATAGGATTATAAGGTCATTTAATCCATTCACCTCCTTTTGCCAAGAAGGAAACTATCAAGTCACAAGCTCATATTAAACATCTGCTAAGTGCCAGACACTCTGCTAAGCTCTGGGGGTACAGAGAAAAGCAAAACCAACCCTTGTTTTCAGGGAACTCATGAGCCCATGGCAGAGACAGTAGTGCACATAGCTGCGTGCGAACCCCATGCAGAATAAATGGGAAATCGTCTCCGAAGAAAGGCATTAGTGTGAGGTGCAGTGGGGAAGGGCTTCTGGCAGACATGTGGTGTGAGCTGTGACTTCCAGGAAGCCAAAGGAGCTGAGAGGGGGAGCCAAGGAGGGAGAGGACTGCAAGCGTGGTGGATGGCCAGGGAGCATGCCTGACGGTCTGCAGAGGACTGGGAGGGGCTTGAGGAGCCTATCAGAAGATTGTGTATTTGATCCTGGAGGTAATAGGGAACCACTATGGGTGGGGGAGGGGAGGTCAGTGACCTGGTCGAACTTGCTCTTCTGGCCAGTCAGTTTGACAGATGAATGGAGGGTGGTGAGGGTAGACTTGAGGCAGGCAGACCCTCCAGCAGCTGGTACAGTAGTCCAGGCATGAGCTGATGAGGGTCAGCACTAGGTAGAATGGCAGTGTCAGAGAAGAGAGAGTATACAAGAGATGTTATGAAGTTAGATACAGTAGGACTTGGCAACTAGTTGGATAGAAAGGGTGAGAGAGGTGAGTGAACTGCCCAAGGTCACACAGATAGCAAAGTGACAGAGTCACGATTAGAACCCAGAGCCTCCAACTCCAAACCAACGCTTTTGCCCCTGCCCTACAGAGAGGGAAATAGAAAAGGGATTGAGAAGATAATGGTCACTCTGAAAAATGGTACCTGGTTCACCTTCAGTCCAAGATCAGGCTACTCTGAGAAAGTGAAACGGCTATAAATAGGAACACATGTCCTTGGTGTTCCCAGAGCTGAGCAGGCTGCAGGATGAGGGTTGCTTGCGACATCAGTTAAATATAATCTAAATAGTGTGTTTTGTGAGGTCACAAGACTGTCAAGACAATCACAGAGGTTCATTTTGCCATTTAAAATTTGTTCTCTATGTAACAATTGAAGTAACCCTGTCCTCTCTACCTACGTCCATCTGTCTTTCTATTAACATAGATATGCTTCAGTACTTCAGTGAGGATTTGTGGTTTTTAAAATAGATTTTCATCAACATCTTTTTTTTTTTTGCATTACCATAGTTTCCCCCAGTATCCCTCCTGCTTCCCCAGAAGCCATTCTATAAAATGGTTTTTTTTTTAAAGACAAAGGGAAGATGGGGGGGTTAGTATAATTGATCAATACATGGAAAGAGGCTGAAAAAATGTGCTATAGGCAACACTGTGGGCCTCCTCCTTGAGAGAGGCTGGGGCTGAGGTGGGAGTGTCTGTCTTCACATCTCCTTTGAGCCATGCTTATTCCCTATCATTTTCAAAGAGCATTTGTTAACTCTCTGCTATGTGTGTGGCACTGTGCTAGGCACTGGGGATACAAAAGGAAAAAAAAAAAGCAGTCCCTGCCCTTTGGGACTTACAGTCTGCTGGGGGTAGGAAGCATGTACACAAACAAGTAAACATGAAGCCTGCACAATAGTGATTAAAGCCGAGGGAGTTGGGAACACCAGAACTGGGGAAGGTCCATTTCTTTTTTGTGATTCGATCAAATGCCCACCTTTGGGCACCTCTCACTTCTTTTCTTTTTTCTTTTTTTTTAAGTTGTGTGACCAGGGAGAAGTCATTTGATTTATTTAACATTCTTTTTTTTTTTTTAAATTTTGAATTCCAAATTCTCTTCCTCCAGTCCTTCCCTACCCGTTGAGAAGGCGAGCAATGTGATACCCATTATCCATGTGAAGCCTCGCTTCTTTTCCTGAAAAAAGTATTTGTGCTGAGTAGGCCAGAGATAGTCCACAAGCCTTTGACCTCTTTTGGTTTTTATCCCAAACCATATTTTCTAATGATTTTGCTGGCCTTGCCTACGACCACATTTGCACTGAAATTTCTGGGTATCAGAAAATAGGTTAATTTAATTTCACAGGCACACAGAATGTTAGAGCAGGAAAGCACCTTGGTGGCCATCCATGCCTGAAGAACAGTCCCTCTCGCGGTGGACCAGAGAAGTGGTCCTTCAGCCTCTGCTGAACATCTCCATAGAGACGGGACTGCTCTAACCTGAGCCAGCCCTCAGGGGTCTTACTAAGCTGCCTGTGCTGGAGTGCCTCATGGCAATGAGCCTTGTCTTCCTGCCTGTCGTTTTTGATAGCTCTGAGATATGCTTCATCTTAAAATACTGAGGTAACTTAGCCATTCCCCTGGTGTGGGAACCTAACTTCTTTAAAGCTGCCTCACAGGTAGCCATCACTACCTTTATCCAGAGGAAATGTCAACATAGAGGGGGTCAGTTACTAATCAAGGGTGTCACTTTCAGGATTTTCACAGAGCGTTTATGGTGGTGGTGGTGGTGGTGGGTGGGAGGGAGGGGAAAAGCTGCTACCTCTGGGGGTAGCCCAGTCAGTTTTTATATATTTTTGTAGACCTGCTCCGCCTCTTTTGTACCCCTCCCAATAAAAAAGGGGGTCAATTTTTGGTTTCCTAATCTACTGAGAAACAAATCAGATATTTGTGTGAAGAAGGCAATGTGCATCTAAAAAGACCGAACCTGTTTTTAAAAGTTGTTAGCTGAGCTGTTGTTCCCACTCTAGGTAAAAATTCACCATCCAGTTGGGGTCAGCCTTGGTTTTTGTCACTTGGTATGAGAAAAGAAATTTGCAAGCTATTCTGTCATATAATTTTTTCAAACTTGGGCTCTGAAGATAGGCCTTCCTTATACCACCTGCCCTCATGATTCTTTTTAGAGATCCTTTTTCATTCTGCTGAGCATAAAGACTCTCTCCACTGGGACTTTTTTGTCTTTTCTCTAGGCTTTGACGACCACCGATATCCAGTTGACCACTTTTCTACTTCCCATTATATCTCCTTTCCAGTCTCCTCTTCTCTTCCACTGTTTTTGAAATCTTCACTAAGAGATCTCCCTTTCAACTACCCCAGGTTCACATCTCTCTTCAGTCACTTGTTACCTATGTCTCTATGAATAAGTGGTTTGATTGGACCCCAGTGTAGTATAGACTTCATATACAGGGTTGTTCGAAGATTTAGAAAAAATGTCCGTAAGATACTTCGCCATCTTTGAGGGTCAGATGTTAGAATTTTATGTCTATTTGAATGTAAACATCCATTTTCCCCCCAGGCTCTTCTCTGGTTATCCTGAATTCTTAGATTAACCTAAAACTGATGGGACTCAAAGAGACACTCGTCTTGTTGTGGGAAAAAGAGTCCATTGATTTGAGATTCCAACCTGGCGCCAACGTTCCCTTCAAAGCCCAAGTAAAATTCACCTGTCAATCTCATCATTGCCCCTAGCATTCCAGGGAGGGACTGGCCGAGTTCTTGGACTTGCTTCAGATTTTTAATATTTGTTGTCTGGGGTTCATTAGGAAATTTTAAACGTGATTAGATTTGCTTTAAATCCTTGTGATTTTAGGTGGAAGAGTCTCACAACATAAGAGAGAAGCTAATACAATGAAACCAAGGAAAGAAATTCATTCTGAACTCTCTAGAGGGAGAGGGGAAAATCATTGCCTTGGGAATATTTGATGTCCTATGAAGTGGCAGCATAGTTGAGTGTATAGAACCCCAGACCGAGGTCAGGACCCCTGAGTTCATACTTTCCCTTCGTCTGAATTTCATTTCTGAACTCTAAAATGATTGAGTTGGTAGATTTTTAACATCTGTTTCGCTAAAACTTCCTTGGGATGGTGGTGAAAAAGAAGATGCAATCCTTGGTAAGGGCAGGCCCACTCGGGCTTCTTGGAGAAGAGACAGGCTGTTCCTGCTGCTCCAGGGGTCACCTTTAATGTCTGGTCTTTAACAGCCTCCTTCCCTCTTCTCTGCCCACAGATTGTGGAGAGGAGGCGAACACCTGCTGAAATCAGGGAAGAGTTTGAGCGGCTGCAGAGAGAACGAGAGGAAAGGAGGCTTCAGCAGCGTACCAACCCCAAGGTAAACCGTGCGTCAGTCATCACAGACCAGCAGAATACGGAGAACTCCGTCATCAGCGGGTGGGTCTCCAGTGAGTGAGTGAGGGGTGGGAATCTTATCCAAGATGTGCGGATGGAGCGGGACAGAGTTCAGCTTGTGTTGTCTTTAAAGCAGTCCCACAGTAGCTGGCACTGAACCTCTGACGGGGACACCGAGAGAAGGGTCTTTGAGTCACTCGGAGGAGAGATGGACCTTGGCTTTCAAAATGCCCAGGGTCCAGTCAGTACTGAAGCCCTTCTGGTTCCCTGCTAGTTCCGGTCTTTCCTCCTGACTGCCGCCAGCCACCTTGCCATGTGACGCTCCGTCACACTGGTCCCAGAGGTCCTTTGATGTGGGACGAGCAGTCTGAGCTTTCTATCCATCATCGCTTATTTTTTTATTCCGAACTTAAACACGAGAAAGAGCATTTCCATACACAGCAGAACCCAAAAGGAGGTTTCTTTTGGAACCCTAAGTATGCATTTCATGCCACTTGCTTTTTTAAAGAAGTAGATAAATTCTGCATGTTGCTCTCAGAACTGATCTTTTTGTCTGTGCTTCCGGCACAGCTCTTCCTTCTGTTCAGTTCTGTCCATTTTAAAAATATTTCAGTGATCTTCTTTTTGAGGGGCAACTGGTATAACTTCTTTCCCTTTCCCCAGTCTCCTCTGCCTAATTAACAGGAAGGAAGGGGGAGGAAGGAAAGGACCCTTGTGACAAATAAGCCTAGTTAGGCAGAAAGATTCACACAGTGGCCATGTCCAAAATGTCTTCAGTCTACCTTGCATCCATCCTCTCTCTGCCAGGAGGTGGGCAGCATGCTTCATCATAGGGCCTCTACTGTGGACCACATGGTTGGTCCTTGCCTTGACCAGAGTTGTTTGTATTTACAATGTCGTTGTCCTTGTATAAATTGATCCCCTGGTTCTGCCTGCTTCACTCCTTGCTGATTGGCAGCTGCCCTTTGAATCATCTTGGATCCTTTCTTACAGCACAGTAACATTCCAGGATATTTGTCTAGCACATTTGTAGTTTACCACAGCTGATTCAGTCATTCCCCAGTTTTCCAGGAAGCCCCATAATACACCCCCTTCAATTTTAGTTCTTTTCTTCTCTCCCCCACCCCCTTTTCAGTACCCTCTTCAGGACCACAAAGTTTGTTTTGCTTTATTCCTTCCCTGACGTTATCCTCCCTCCTGACCCCCCTCACACAGCCTCACCCCACTATTGCCACTGGTTTCCCTGTTGAGGTGGATGTATTTCTACACCAAACTATCTGTACGTGTGTGTTCCACCCTCCTTTGTCCACTTCAAGTAAAAACGAGGTTCATCTGGTTCTCACCCCCTTCTTCCTTGTTCCTATTTCCCATGCACCCCAAGAATGAGAAATGTCAAGCTCTTCCCTCCTGATCTCCTTTTGCTCTCTCTTTTTCTTCCCCTTCTTAAAATGCTCAGAACAGAATCAGAGCACCCCCCCTTAGTATACTAGTGTACTTAGATACTAACTCTCTTCCAATCCTTTGAGGACATTAAGCTTCTAAAAGGACTCTTGTTCCTTCTCTTCTTGTTAGAATCTTAGCCTTTCGTCTCAGTCCGATCTCAGCCCCTTCCAGTTGCACAGATAAGTGTCTACCTTTCTGGGTTTCTCTGGACTCTAATGTTTGTATTTCAAAGCATCTACTCAGCTCTGGTCTTTACAACAGAAATGCTCAAAAGTCTTCAGTACCATTAAAATGCAATTTTTCCCTCTAGGATTTTCCTCCGCTTTGCAGAAAAAGTTATTTTTGGTTGTAAGCCTGTCTCCTTTGCCTTCTGGAATATTGTATTCCAAGATCTCATTTTTTTAGTTAAAGCAGCAACATCCTGGGTGAGCCGGACTGTGGGCCCCTTCTACTCTTTTTATTTTTATTTTTATTTTTTTTTTATTTTTTTAACATGTGTTTTTAAAACTTTGGGTTACAAATTTTCTCCCTTCCTCCCTCCCCACCCACCCTCATTGAAAAGGCAAGCAACTCGATACAGGTTATAGATGTATAGTCACGGAAAGCACTTCCATAGTAGTCATGTTGTGAAAAACTAACTCTATTTCCCTTCATCCTACCCTACCCCCCATTTATTCTATTCTCTCTTTTGACCCTGTCCCTCCACAGAAGTGTTTGCTTCTGATTATCCCTTCCCCCAATCTGCCCTCCCCTCTATCTTCCCCCTGCTTTCTTGTCCCCTTCCCCCTTATTTTCCTGTAGGGTAAGATAGATTTCCACACCCAATTGAGTGTGTATGTTATTCCCTCCTTAAGCCAAATCCTGTGAGAATAAGATTCACTCATTCCTTCTCACCTTCCCCCATTTCCCTCCACTGTTAGAGCCTTTTCTATCTGTTTCATGTGAGGTGATTTACCCCATTCTACCTCTCCCTTTCTCCTTCTCCCACTATAATCCTCTCTCACCCCTTAATTTTATTCTCCAGATATCACCCCTTCATCTTCAACTCACCCTGTGTCCTCTATCTATCTATACATACATACATGTATATGTGTGTGTGTGTGTGTGTGTGTGTGTGTGTGTGTACATACGTATAATTTTTTTACCTCCCACTACCCTAATACTGACAAAGGACTCATGAGTTATAAATATCATCTTTCCATGCAGGAATGTAGTCTCTTATGATTTCTCTTTCCTGTTTACCTCTTCATGTTTCACTTGTCTTATATTTAAAAGTCAAATTTTCTATTCAGCTGTGGTTTTTTCATCAAGAATGCTTGAAAGTCCCCTATTTCACTGAATGACTATTTTTTACCCTGAAGGATTGTACTCAGTTTTGCTGGGTAGGTGATTCGTGGTTGTAATCCTGTCTCCTTTGTCCTTCGGAATATTATATTCCATGCCTTCCAGTCCCTTAATGTAGAAGCTGCTAAATCTTGTGTTATCCTGATTGTGTTTCCACAATACTTGAATTGTTTCTTTCTGGCTGCTTGCAATATTTTCTCCTTGACCTGGGAATTCTGGAATTTGGCTGGAATTCTGGAGTTTTCCTTTGGGAATCTCTTTAAGGAGGTGATTGGTGGATTCTTTCAATTTCTATTTTGCTATTTTTTAAGGTGTTATTTTCTTCAGTATTTTTTTGGGTCTCCTTTAGCAAGCCGTTGACTTGTTTTTCATGATTTTCTTGCATCACTCTCAATTTTTCTTCTGCTTCTCTTACTTGCTTCTCAAAATCCTTTTTGAGCTCTTTCATGGCCTGGGACCAATTCATAGTTTTCTTGGAGGCTTTGGATGTAGGAGCTTTGGCTTTGTTGTCCTCTTTTGGTTGTATGTTTTGATCTTCTTTGTCACCAAAGTAAGATAATATAGTCTGACTCTTTTTGGGCTGCTTGCTCGTGATCCCAGCCGATTACTTGAGTTATAAACTCTTTGTTAAGATAGGGGTCTGTTTCCAGTTTGGAGAATGTACTGTCCCAAGCTTCGGGGGTGGTTGGGGGGGGGGGGGTTGTGCAGCTGTTTTCAGAGATACTTCTAGGGACCTGTCAATTTTCAGTTCTTCCAGGGTGCTGTGATCAAGGGCGAGGTGCTTACTCCTTTCCTGACCTGTACTCTGGTCTATGAGTGACCACAAGCACTCTTTTCTGTCTTGGAACTGTGAGGAGGATTTCTTTTCTACTGCCACTACAAGTTCCACCATGCCAGTGCTCCTCACCCCAGGACCGCCACCCAGAACTGTGACCCAGGCAAAGCAAGAGAATACTGCATCCCTTTCATTAGCCACTCCCGAATCTTAGAAAGCAGCCGCTGCCCCAGGGCCGTGCTCGGGGAATGGGGCTGGGACCTTGCCCTTCTCTCTCACCACTGCAGAAACAGACTTTTCCCACTGACCTAAGTTGTCTTTGGCGTTTGTGGGTTGAGAAGTCTGGAAACTGCCACAGCTGCCCACGATTCAGTCCTGTGAGTCCTGCTCTAGGTTCTCTGAGGCCTGCCTTACCTGCGCGCCCAAGCCGAACTTCATTCCTCTCCCAGCCTGGCGAGATATGCCTTTCAGATCAACCATCCAGGTTGTCTTGGGCTGGAAATTTGTTTCACTTTTTCTTTTTGTGGGTTCTGCTGCTTTAGAATTTGTTTAGAGCCATTTTTTATAGGTATTTGGAGGGGTTTGGGGGAGAGCTCAAGCAAGTCACTACTTTTACTCTGCTATCTTGGCTCCGCCCCCCTAGACCTCCTTCATACTTTTTAAAACGGCTTCTTTCTGGACTTGTGCAGTAATTTTGGATTTTGCCTGTGACATTCCTGGAACTTTTCCTTTTGGGGTGCCTTTCAAGAGGTCATCAGTGTATTTTTGTCTTCAGTTTGTCCTCTGGTTTTAGTAGATCTGGACTATTTTCATTTATGATTTCTGAAAATAGTGCCCAGTCTTTTTTTTTTTTTAATCATGGTTTTCAAGGCCAAAATTAGAGTCAGAGTCAGTAAACATTTACTAGGCTCCTACTCTGTGTTAGTCAGTATACTGAGTGCAAGGATGACAGACAGGCATAGTGATTCTGAAATTCTCTCTCTTTCGCTTGTTTTCCTGTCAGTTGTTTTTACTATCAGATTGCTTGCATTTTCTTCTATTTTTTCAATTTTTTGATTTTAGTATGTCTTGTCCTTTCAAGGAATCAGTGGTTTCTTTCTCGTCTGTTCTAGTTTGCAAGGAGCCTGTTACTTGGGTAAGATTTACCACTTTCTCTTCTAAGCGGCTTATTCTGCTTCTCATTCTTTCCTCAAAAGCCTTTATTTCGTTTTTTATCTCTTGCTTCATTTCTTCTAGGTGTTCATGTAGCCCTTGTAGAAAATCCATTTTTTTTTGCCTTTGAGTCTCTCTTTGCAGTTGTTATGGAGTTAGATTTACGATAAATTTTGATACTGGTTGGTGTTTTTTTTTTATTTACTCATCTCTCCAGCTTTGGTTCCTGAGTTGGGGCTTTGTGCCAGCCAGCGTCTGCTCCCTGCTATATTTCTGGGTGGGGTAATTGATCCTGTGGGTCTTGCTCTGGGTCCCATGGGTCTTGTGCTGATATTTGTCTCCCGTTTAGGGTTGTTTCTGAAATCTCGGGATAGAGTGGCAGAGACCTCAGTGCCCCTGAGGATCTGAGTGTGCTGCTGCTTGCCGCTTACTGGGGCTTCCCAAGGCCAGGGCTCTCTGACTGCCTGGGACTTTCTCAGGAGAGCCCTCTGTTCTTGCTGCCTCTGGACACAGTCTTGTCCCATCTGTGGTCACTCTGGTACTCACTTTTCTTGAGGGGAAACCTCCTTTCCTGTTGCCCCTAGGCTTCTGGCTGACTTTCTGTGCAGCTCTGGGGTGGAAGATGCCACTTCCTGTGGTTTCTCACTGGGTTTTGTGATTATCATTTGGTCTGGTATGAACTTAAGGGTTTTGTTAGCCTGGGGGTGGGGGGTGGGGGAGTGGACTGAGCAGCCTAACTTCCATTCAGGAAGCTGTCTTGGCAGGAAGTCCCAAACTTCATTTCTGTAGTCCATTTAAAGAAAGATTCCCATCGTTGGGACGGCTGGCTTTAGGGGCACAAGTTCCAAAATGTTTTCATTTGTCGTCAACTAGAGCCCACCCCCTTCATTCACCCAAGTCACTAGTGAAGCAGAAGTTATTTAAATACAGTGAATAATACCAAGCAAGCTCAGGATTCTATTTTTTGACACCACATTTGGTCTTAGTATTTCTCTTGCTGTTTTGGAAAGGATATATGAAGTTTCTTTTCCAACATGATGATGAGTAATTCCCAATGTTTTGGGAGTGCCAGTAGTACTTCAAGGCTAATTCAAATTGCCCAATTCAGTATCCAGCTTTGGTCAGTAAGAGGAGCACTAGAAATAGCCAGCCAAGGCCTTATCAGTGCTTCCAGGCCTGCATGGCAGGTAACCCATATTGTTATATTGAGGAGACTTCACTGCCAGAGGCAGCTGGTGGCACAATGGATAGAGTGCTGGGCCTGGACTCAGGAGAACCTGAGTTTAAATCTGGCCTCAGACACTTAATAACTGTGTGACCCTGGGCAAGTCACTTAACAACCTCTGTTTGCCTCAGTTTTCTCAACTGTAAAATGGAGATAATAATAGCATGTGCTTCACAGGGTTGTTGTAAGGATTAAATGAGATATTATTTACAAAAAGCACTTAGAACAACGCCTGACACATAGTAGGTACTATATAAATACTTATTCTCTTATTTGCTTCCCTTCCTCCATTCCATTCTCCTCCTTGGCTTTGGAGTCTCACTGAAGGCTTTCATGATCAGTGTTGATTCAGCAATATGAGCTCCTTGGAAAAAAAACCACTGTGTTTTATCTAAAATCCAGGCAGGTCCTTGATTAATGTTTATTGATTTGAATTAGAAGGAAAGTTTTCAGCCACTTTTGAAGGAAACAAGACTTCTCATTAAATCTCACAAAGCAAACAAGATGGTGCCCTTGATGATGGCCAGCATTAAAGTCTGATCTTTTGATCATATAACTTCGAGAAAACTGATTTTGTTTTAGACCTTAAGGCTCCACAAAGGACTATCTATCTAGCTATCTGTTAGGAGCTCTCTTATCGGTTTGTAGATGACATTTCCTAGCATGTTTGCAACAGCAACACCTTCCTTTATGCCCTTTAGCTAACTTTACCAGTCGGTGTTCAATGTAGATCCAAGTTTTCCTTTTGGGCAGGTGAAAGAAGGAGAATTTTAGCATTTGAGGGAAATTGATGGGCTCTTTAGGGATTGATTGGAGACATCTGGTCCGGTCACAGACCCTTGACTGAGTAACTCTGGGTTTCACCCTGAATTCCCTCCAGTGGTTTCCCTGTCCTGCTTCCAGGTCAGTGCATGTACAGGAAAACCAGTTTGAATGATCTCTATTCAAAATGTGCTTATTGGAGAGAGAGAAACAGAACAGGGACAGAGGAAGAGAGGAGCTGGGAAGAGGCCTGCTTCCTGGCTGTAGGATTTTTGCCATTTAGTCTGGAAGCTTTGTTTTTTCAGTTGGAGCAATGAAAGGGAACGAGCTGCATTGTAATCCTGAGCCTCTGTGTCCTGTGATAAAATTAGCCATCTGGGTGTTTACAGCAATTGCTTATTGGAATTCTATGGAAATGTATCTCCAGGCCATGTTCCTGTGGAATGAGGGAGCACAGCTGTGATCATTTCATACAAGAACGCAAGTTATTTTAAAATTTCCAACATTTTACTACTTCCATAAACTGCTTCCAAATAAATAAAACATTTTCTAACCAGCAATGTTGAGTGATAACCAGATGTCAGCTATGAGGCACTTTTTTTTTTATCTGGATCTCTTATTCTGTTTTAGAGTTTTGTTTAGATTTTCAAGATGTGCTGAAGGGTTTGGAAAGTTTTGGGCTTATGGAGAAAGGAATTAACTTTATGTTATGGGTGGGGGCCAGAGAGAAATATGCCCCTAGCCTCTGCCTGCCATGGGGATTGTCACTGTGTGGTTGCCTGAACCCTGGCCTGTGTCCTACCCCATATACCCAGGCAAACAGACCTGGGTATATGTGCTGTTGAAAGTTGAAGCTCTGATGTGATGGTCTTTGCCTCTATCCCTGATCAGGAGGCCTGTCATCAGTCAGCCAACAAGCATTTGTTAAGCACCTATGATGTTCCAGATGTTGTACTAAGTGCTAGGGATACAAAGAAACGTCAAAGATAGTCATTGCCCTCAAGGAGCTTACAGTCTAACAACATGCAAACAACTATGTGCAAAAAAGATCTAGAAGGAATAGATGAGCTAATCCACAGAGGGACGACCACTGGCATTAGCGAGGATTGGTAAAGGCCTCGTAGAAAAGGTGAGGCTTTATCTGTGACTTGAAGGAAGCCAGAGAAGCTGGAGGGTAGAGGGGAGTTCCAGACATATGGGACAGCCAGTGAAAATGTCCAGAGTCAGAAGATAGAATTTATAATTCAAGAAAAAGGAAGGAGGCTGGTATCACTGGATCACAGAGTGTGTGAAAGGGTGTGGGTGGGTCTGTGCATGTCTGGGGATGAAAGGTATAAAAAGGCTGGAAAGGTAGGAAAGAACCAGGTTAAGGAGGGCTTTAAAAGCTGAACAGAGAATTTTCTGTTTGATCCTGGAGGCAATAGGGAGTACCTGGAGTTGACCGGACGGGAGTGAGAGTGACACAGTCAGACTTGTGCGTCAAGATCAGTTTGACTACTGAGTGGAAGACAGACTGGAGTAGAGAGAGATCTACTGGAGTCAGGGAGAGGAAGCGGCAGGCCCTCGTGCTCGCCCAGGTGTAGAGGGACCCGAGGGACTGCAGCAGGGTGGGGACAGTGGCAGGAGGCAGGGGATCATCTATGAGAGACGTCATGGAGGTAGAAGCAACAGGACTTGGTGACTCGTTGGCTGTGAAGAATGAGAATGAGAAGTTGAAGATGACCTAAGTTTTGAGCCTGGGGGACTTGGGAGGGTGTGGTGCCCCCCACAGCCATACAGAAGTTTGGGTGGGAAGATAGTGAATTCATTTTTTTGTACACGAGTTTAAGATGTATACAAGACTTCCAGTTTGAAATGTCCCGCAACCAGTTGGAGGTGTGACACTGGAGATAAGGAGAGGTTAGAGACAAATACAGCTGAGAATCATCTGTAGAAATGATAGTTGAATCTATGGTTAGTTGAATGAGCGCACCAAAGTGAAATAGTATGGAGGGAAAAGAGAAGGCCCAGGACAGAGCCTCGGGGGATGCCCACTGTCAACAGCTGTGACCTGGAGGAGAATCCAACAAAGGAGACTCAGGAGGATGTGTCCGAGAGGTGAGAAGAGAGCCAAAAACCTAAAGAGAAGAGGGTGTGGGAGAGATGAGAGGAGGAATCCCAGAGGAGATACTAAATAAAGGTGCTTTCAGAAAGCTCAGAGCACATGTACAAATGCCAAGTCTCATTATTATTAAAGCATGCCTGGACACTTAATCGCCCTTTGCTTAATCACTCAAGGAAAGGATCCCCCAGTGCTTGCAGATGCTTCTTTTACCCCAGTAGGGCCTGTCTACGATCAGAATTTTAGCCTTTGTCCTTCACCTCTTCAGCGTCTTCTTTAGTTTGAACAGCCAGATCCCAGCTCCCTGCTAGCAACACCGTCAGCAGATGTTGGTCTGAGTGACCGTCATGCAGATCCTGTGTATTCAGCACTTCAGCCATCACTGCGAGGTCAAGAAAGAAGGGTCGTGTTAGAGGAGGAATGACCGCCAAAGAGCTGCAACAGAGACAACTAAATGTGTTTAATGAAGATGACAGGAGAAGTCAGTGACAGGCAACTGAAGGGTAAAGGAAGGTGGACTTTTCAGTTTAAAATGGATGTTTTCCCATGGGATGGGTTCCCTCATTTCTCACCCACCTAATGTGATGGCTGTCTAGGTGCTCACCACCCATCTAAGAGTTCTGTGAACATTCAGATGGATTTTGAAATTAACAAACACACACCCACACACCATGGTAGGTGTTGAGGACCATCAGCCAAATGTTGATGAACAGTGCCTTTGTGACCCTGATTTAATCAACTCAGCTAAACATGCTTTCTTAATAAACTGTCAGATAAAGAAGAGCCTGTTCTGCACCTCCCTTGGTTCTAAGATCACTAGCATCCAGGAGCCTCTTCTCCATCCTGCTAAAAGAAAGATGGAAGGCCAAAGGAAAGTCTTTTTTTTTTTTTTCCAAACTGGATTGAGGTTTGCCTAACGCAGCTGTGTGAGGCAGGATGTAATTACTTTAATCTTCAAACATCAGGTTTCTAAACATTGATCCATTGATTGCTTCTGTTGTCTCTCTTTGTTGAGTCATATGGGAATAAAACCCTAACTCTGAATTTCTTGCTAGAGGGAGCCTAGCTCAAGCTTCTAAAGAGTAAAAACAACAGGGTTGTCTTCCATTCTTTAGCTGGGGTTTGGGGGGAGGAAATTTACAGCTAGATATGCAGTGTGATTCATTGAGGTAAGATATAAAGACTTGAGCCCAATTTGACAAATATGGCCATTCCTCTTGACCTCAAAATACAGAAATAAGATCTATGTTTAATTTGCATAATCCATGAGCATTTCTTGCTTTTTTGAGATTAAGATCATGCCACAGGGTTGTTTTGCAATATTTTCATTTCATATTGATCATTTTCACTCATTTCTTTTGTTAATACCCATAAATCTCACCTCCCTAAAGACAATAGCCACTTAACAATTCCATAGAACATGTCAAGGTCCAAGGAGCCTTATATAGAATAGAACAGAATATTCATCTCTGAGGGTACCAACTGTTTTATTTTGCTGATCCCATGACATGATGCCTTGTTCCTAGACATTGATATCCTGGGTTATTTTTTTTTTTTTCTGCTGCTCTCCAAATGTTAGTGCATAAATTGTATTTACTTCTCTGCTGCTTTCTCCTTTTAAAATGGGTACATTTCTAGTGTGTATTCTATGACTTCCTTTTAAAAAATCCAATTTCTTTGAAATGCTTTTCAAAATAATATATCTAGGCACATGTTCCATGTAAATGCTAAATAATCACAAAAAGTTTACATGAGGATTTATAATTTTTTTATTCAGTCATCTGAAGGATTCGAGTATTTGTGTGGGGCAGGGTGGGGTGGGGTGAGTAGTAATTTTGCTGTCGTGGCTAATTGGTGCACCTCTCATAGGGAGTTGGTGTTGATGACTTCAGTCTGGTTCTGTGGGAATGATTCTGAGGTCATAAAACTGCCTTTGCGAGTTGGCTGACAGGATAATTTTGCAAAAGAAGAAAAGCCATTTAAGCCCATATGTTTGGCAGTTCTCAAAGGCAGCAAGGGGCAATTTACCGTATGCAGAAATAGAAGTCTATTGGAATTGGAGAAACTAGAAAGTTTTCATATAAGTGAGAAGGGAGAAAAATGTGGTTAATCAAATGTCTGGGAAATTGCTACTACAGAGAGCCGATTCTGAGGAAAATGGAAAGAAGGAGATCTCCTTTACTCACAAAATACCAAGGGCCAAAAATAGAGAGTTAGTTTGCCCTTAAAGGGTTATTCATTGAAGACCTATCCTTGACCACCACATCAGCTTCACTGTACTGGATTTAAACACATGTGATTTTCAGCTCCCATGCCCTGCCCTGTACTTGGCTACCATGAAGGTTGGGAGGAGATCATACCCAAAATTTCATCATCACCCTTTTTTTTTTTCTGTGAGGCAATTGGGGTTAAGTGACTTGCCCAGAGTCACACACCTAGTGAGTGTTATATGTCTGAGTCCGGATTTGAACTCAGGTCCCCCTGATTCCAGGGCTGGTGCTCTATCCACTGTGCCACCTAGCTGCCCCATCATCAGCCATTATTGTGATAACTCCATGACTCCAACCCTGACATTCCCTCTCTGATCATAATCCCACTGTCTTATGTCTCTCCATCTCATTTCTCCTAAATTTTTATCTTCACTGAGACCTTTGGTCTCCTACCACCCCTGCTGTGGCCTTTCTGTCTTTAGAGTCTTGAATCTGTCGTTAACAAGTTCAGGTATACCTGTCTCTGACTTGGAATCCCTTTCCCCCTTGTCTTAGCACCATTCCAGCCCTACTAGTCCTTAATCTTGAGTCACTCCTATGCCATCTACTTTCTCTACCCTATTCTCTTGCTGCTAAATAAAGTCGTGGTACTATGCAGCTGCGTCTCACCTGGGCCCTCACTGCTGCACAGTGATCATTTTATTCTTCCTTGATTTTATTCTGACAGTTACAATTGCCCACAAATGGAATGGGCTACATTAAAGTCAAGAGCTTTCCCATGCTGGAAGTAGCTGTGGGCAGGTTGGGTGACCACCTGGTCGAAATAGGCAGAGTCTCCAACTTTAGGTGAGAAGTTGAACAAAGTGAATTCTGAAGGCCTTCCCAACTTTAAGATTTCTTTGGCCTGATTAAATTTTTGTTCATTTTCCAGAGTCCTTTGAATAGACTTATTTTCTGCAAATAGAGATAATTTTGCCTTCATTGTCTCTGCTTATTCCTTAATTTCTTTTTTGTTTTATTGCTTGTTGAGAGACATCACAGCACAGTGGGTTGAGTACGGGACCTGGAATCAGGAAGACAGTTAAGGCCAACTTCTGTTCTCTATTAGCCCCCTGATCCTGGACAAATCCCTTGACCTCTTAGTGCCTCAGTCAACTTCGCAGGCCTTACCTGCAAGGTCACAGCTGAGTGAAGGGAGTTCCCGAGGTGGTGCAGCCTTCATTTTCATGTCTGCTGGTGTTTCTAATACTGCTGGAGAGAGCGGTCATCCTCACTTCACCCTGATCTTACTGGAAACCTATCTAGCATTTCTCAGTTAATAGGACGTTCACACTTAGTTTCAGATAGATGGTTTTAATCATGTCCTTGTGACTTTTAGCATTTTTAACATAAATGACCATTTTTTATGGAAGGCTTTTTCTGTGTCTGTTGTTATACATGTCGTTGATAAGAGTTTATTGTATTTTTTATTGACATGATTGTGTTCATAATCATCCTAATGTTGGACCATCCATACAGTGCTGGTATAAATCCAACCTGGTCATAATGAATAGATCTTTAGCATATTTTTGCTGTAATCAGTTCTTCCATAACACACATTTCAAAAACGCAGATTTGTTCCAATGAGAACATTTTGAGTATAGCATGAATTTCAAGTTTGCTTCTGTATGATTTCTTCCTTGAGAAACAGGAGACAGCTCAGAAAACTGCACCACTTCGCAGTAACACCCAAGCTACCACCTTCCTGATGCCCACTGCCACAAGCACACTGCAGGTGTGCTTGTCTTCTGGGGCAGAGAAGGGTCGGTCTCTACCATCTCTGTCCCCTCCCCTCCCCTCCCTTTCTCTGTAGCCTCTGCCCCAATACTCAGAGTGCATCACCCCGCCCACTCAGAGGCAGCTACTGATTGAATGGTTCTGATTTCTTAACCATGTAGTGCTTTAAAAAAACAAAACTGCTGCCATTTTTATTAGACTCTTATCTTTTTATGTGTCACTGACAACTTTTGAGGGTTGTATCTCTAGCCTCATTTTCCCCATAATTTCCATGGTTTTTAATTGTGTGATTTTGCAGTTGTCCAGTGCTTTTGGATAACACATCTGTCGCATTATAGCAGAACTGAATATATTTTATTTAATACTCTGCATCAGCATGCATTCATGTTGAGGAACAGAGTAGTTTGGTGCCTAGAAGAGGGCTTCTTAAACTTTTTCCACTCTTGTTCCCTTTTCCACATTCTTGGAATTGAGTGGCCTGAGGGTATGCTCAGTGCAAAGTGTTCATGCTTTGTATTCAGAACCAAGTTGTGCAATGCAGCCTGGGCAAGCCTGCCAGAAACACCTCGGATTCATTACCCATTTGATTTTTAATTAATTTAATTAATTTTTGGTCATTGCACATTCAGAAACCTTTTACCGTTGCAAATTTTTCCTCTGTCCCATATGGGGTCGCAACCCACGGTTTAAGAAGCAGTGGCCTAGAAGACCAGCCTTGGAATTAGGGAGATCTCTTAAGTCCTGTATCCGTCACATGTGTGCTGTTTGACCAAGAACAAGCTACGTAATTGCTCAGTGTTCTGAGGAACTCCCAAAGTTAGAGATGAGTTGAGGGAGTTTCTGTGCCAGCAGTTTCCCATGCCAATAAAATCTAGAGGTCCTGATCCTCACCCCACTCAAAAAAATTGTTACTGTATTGGTCTGTAGTTTTATTTCTCTGTTTTAACTCTTCCTTCAAATCCTTGTCAAGATTATTTTTATCTCATAGAAAGAGTTTTGTAAGATGTCCTTTTTCTCTATTTTAGCAATAGTTTATGTAGCAGAGGAATGATTTGTTCTTTAAGAGTTTGACGTAGTTCACTTTGGACAAGGAGTGGGTTTTTTTTCTCTAATTATAACTTTTTAACTTCTCTTTCTGCAGTTGAGTTGTTTATATTCTTTACAGTTTTGTTAATTTGAGTATTTTATATTTTTGTAAAGTTTAGCCATTTCATATGTTACCAACAAAACTTATAAAGAGATAGGGAAAAAATTCCATTTTAAATAAAATGGATAAATATCTGAGGCTTAACCTACCGTGATACACTCAGGATTTACAAACATATGTATATAACTACAAAATATTTTCATAGAATAAAAATACCTAAATATTTTGAAAGATATTCAGTATTCATGGCTGGGCCTATGCCAGTGCGGTAAAAATGACACTACCACCTAAATTCTCTCTACAGAATTAGCAGTCAGTAAGTATTTCTTATGCACTTTCTATGTTCCAGACACCATGCTGTATGCTGGGGATACAAAGACAAAATCAAAACAGTCCCTGCCCTCAAGAAACTTGCCATCCTAATAGAGGAGAAAACATGGACGCATAGGCATGTAGACTAGACCCACTCAAAGCAGACATAAGGTAACCCTGAATGCAAAGGAACTGATAGTCGGGGGGACCAGGAAAGGCCTCCTGAAGGCATGATAATTTATAGAATTGGATAAAACAATAACAAAATACACTTGGAGGAATGAAAGGTTCAGAATATCCAAGAACATCATGGGGAAAATGTATCTAGGGGCTGGCACTCCCAGACCTTACACTGTGTTATAAAACTATCTGGTACTGGAGAAAAAAATAAAGACCATCAGTGGAAGGAGCTAGGAAGCAGGACTAAAAAACAAACATGCAGAGCAGACAGGTGTTCAGTAATTAGTGGGGGTTGATTCATTAATTGATACCATAATAAATTCCAAATGGATAAGCAGTATAGATGCAAAAAGTCATAGCATTTTTTTAATTAGAGGATGAAAAGTTATACCTTGCACAAATATGAATAGGAAAAAAATTTATGGCCGGACCCTAAATGAGAGAGATCCAAAGGGATTATCTTAATAACATAAAATTAGAAACTTTCGCAAAATCGTAATAACTAACGTTTATATAACAATTTAAGGTTTGTGAAGGGATTTGCTCATATTATCTCATTTGATCTCAAATGAAAATCAAAGCAGCTATAACCAGAAGCAACGATATTACAGGAAATCTTTTGATTAACTATCTCCGATAAAAATCTGACATCCAGAGTTGGACTTGACACAGAATTGACCCGGCTGTATGGATAGCCATTCTAATGTTGTAGACAAATGGTCAGTCATATAATAGCAACAATTTTCAAAAGAAGAAATATAAACTATCGATAACAACATGAAAATTTGTTTAAAATCACTGATAAACAGGGAAATACATATTGAAACAACCCAAGGGTATCTACCTCACCCACATCAAGTTTGCAAAAATGGTAAAAGATGACAGAACTCATTAATTGTACTAATTCACTGCGGCTAGAGCTGTGAATTGATTCACCCATTCTGGAAAACAGTTTGAAATTATGTAAGAAAAGTTACTAAATTGAACCAGAGATTCCATTAATGGCAGTATATGTCCAAGGAGATTATTGACAATAAGCAAAATGTACCTGATTTACTGCAGAGTGGAGAAATTAGAGCTAAAAGAACAATATATGTGTCTACAACAATGTAAATAAAGTCAGCACCGAGAGGCAACAGAAACATAGTGGTTATTGTTAGTACTTACTATCAGCGTTAAAGGACCCATACCCTACTCAGGTCAGCCTGTGAACTTGGACTAGCTTCTAAGTGTCCTTCCCAGATTGTGGTGCCCTGAATGAAACGTGGAGTATAGATGTAGCCCCAGCAAGGTAGAGACAGCAGGCCTGTCACCTCTCCAGTCCGGGCCAGTAGTCGTCTCTTAATACAGCCTAAGATTGTGTTCAATTTTTTGGGCAGCCAACATCACGACGTTGACTTATTGAGCTTATAGTGCACCAAAAGGCCCGGATCTTTTTCGAATGAACTGCTGCCTAACTCCTTCTCCCCATCAAAGTTCTTGGGAAGTTGACTTTTTCAACCCAAGTATAGGTGTTTAAATTATTCCTTACTTAATAACTTCTTCACTGAAACCCATTGTTCTAGCCTGTCCATCTTTTCTTGATTCTAGTCATCTCCAGAGTGTTGCCTGTCCCTGTCCACTTTGGGTCATCAGCAGATTTGGTAGGCTTACTCTCTGTGCATTTATTCAAGTCTTTGATAAAAATTTTTGAGCGTCACAGGGCCAAACACAAGTTCCTGTGGCTGTATATTAGAGAGATCTTCCAAGATAAACTCAAACCCATAAAGGGCCCCATTCTGAATTCACCTAATAGCACCATTGTTTAACTCATATTTCTTTGTCTTTTCCACAAAGCTAGCATGACAGACTTTGTCAGATGGTTCTGCTAAGATCTAGGCGAAGTGTATCTACAACATCCCCCAATCTATCAGGGTCTAGTAACCCTGTCCAATTATATCCAAGTTGTTCAAAACAATTTGTTATCTTTCCTCTCCAAATCTTCCCCTCTTTCAAATTTCCTGTTATCTTCCCAATCACCACCATTCCTGCAGTTACCCAGGATCACAACCTCAGTGTCGTCCTCAGCGCCTCACTCTCATTCATTCCCCATATCCCAGTCTCCTGTCAGGTCTTGGCATTTCTACCTTCAGCATCTCTTAAGATATGCTCTCTTCTCTTCACTCGACCACTGCCCTGGTGCAGGCTCTCATCACCTCATGCCTGGACTACTGCAGTAGCCTTCTGCTTGATCTCCCTGCCTCCAGTCTCTTCCCACCCTAGACCATCCTCCACTCAAGCTGTCAAAGTGGTTTTCCTAAAGAGCGGCCAGAGAAGATAACACGATCCATCTTAAGCTGCTTTGATAGAAACAAGATAGCTGGAATGAGGAAGCCCACGGTTCTGCTGTCATCTGCCTGACTGGCTCAGGACAGGTGTGGAATAATGTGTTCCAGGCCCAGCTCCCACTCTGCCAAGTAAATCCAGAAGAAAGTCACAGGATCTCAGGAACCTTGGAGACCATCTAGTTCAACCTGTGGGTCTTGTCAGTGATCAACATGATGAGAGGACTAGAGACTGACCTGTATGGTGATCATTTGAAGGAACTGTAGATGTTTAGCTGAGATACAAGAAGACTTAGGAGGAACGTGATGGTTTTATTCGAGTGTCTTAATGGCTTACAGATGAAAGATTTGTTCTGCTTGACCCCAGGGAGCAGAACAAGTAACCGTAAGCTTAATGTAAGGGGGGACACCCTAACAGGAATGGGCTGCTTAGGGAGATCCTGGGTTCTCTATAATTGGAGATCTTCCAATGAAAGCTGGATAACCTCGTCAGGATTTTATAGAAGGTATTACTGTTCAGGTACAAGAAGACTTAGATGACCTATGAGATTTTTCATTCTTTCTCCTGGGTTTTTATTTTAGTGTATCTTGCAGTGTGCTCACTTTAAGGGTGGAGAGTTAATTGGTGGCTTCACAAGGTTTACTGCAATTTTAAGTCTTGCCCTCTCTACCCACCAGAAACTAGTTTGGACTCAAGAAATCAACAACATGAGAGGCCGCCAAATAATGGAGGGTGACATGTTTTAAAACATAGCTCGAATTCTTTGGATGCTGCCGTGTGGAACTTGGAAGTCAGTATAGCTACCTGAATTCATCCTCTGGAAACTTGAAGAAGGGACAAAGAGCCCTTATCTCATTGTGACTTGGTAGAAAATGTGGCCCTACACCCCACTCTCATCATGAACTGTATATAAAGAGGAATTTCCTGAGTCTCTCAGATTTTCACCAGCAGCAGGTGGAAGTATAATTCAATTGATTCTCATAGCTCGGCTGACATGGAAAGTCTCAGGTAGAGGACTCCCGCAGAGCCGATTGAAAATCAAGTACCTGGCTCAACAGCTAGAGCTTCCAGGCTTTGGACTCCAGTTCTTTTAAGTAAGAAATGTCTAGTACTTCGGAGGACCTGAGACTTCTGGCCAGGAGGGAGTTATCTTTCAGGGTCTCTAGGGCCTGGTTGTAGATTAATCTAGAGACTGTAAGTGATAACAGAAATATCCTATATGAGACTTTCAGACAAAAAGAAATCTATTAATTTTAAAAACTTTTTTTAACCTGTAAATGAAATAGACCTTTTGAGGTGATTGTGTAGCAATAGTGGCTTAACGGGGAGCTCTTCTTGGTAGAGAAAATCATTTTGTGCTGATCTTGAAGGCTCATTGTCTTCAAATGCACAATGGAGAGCTTCCAAACTGCTAGGTTAACAAGGAAATAATCAGCAGCAAATAGCATTCCTCTTTCCCTGTGGTTTCTAAACCTGTTTCATAAAGATAACAGAATCTCAGAGTTAGGAAGGACCTTAGAGATACCTGAGTCATATGTTAGTTGGACATGCGACTATGAACAGGTCACTTTGCATGTCTAACCCTGAGTTTCCTCATTCATAAAAATGGGAGAATAATGCTTATGCTTCTTACAGGGCTGTTGTGTGGAGAAAGCCCTTGGAAACCTTCAAGCCATGTGTAAATGTGAGTTGGTGATGTTGCTATGTGATCTTACCCACATCTGAATAGTAGTGCTTTCTATAGCATACCTGACAAGTGGTCGTCTGTTCTGATTGGGAAACTGCAGGGAGGGCAAACTCACCGCTTCCCGAAGCACCTCGTTCCTTCCACTTTTGGACAGCTCTGATTATAAGGAAAGTCTTCCGTATGTCAAACCTAAATCAGCGGTTTTCCTGAACTGGTCCTGGTTCTGCCCTCTGCCATCAAGAACTTTGTGTCTCAAAGTCTCCTTTGACCATAGTCTTCCCGTTTTGCTGCCTTTGTCTTCTCCTCCTCCTGCTCCTCCTCTTCTTCTTCCTCCTCTTCCACCCCGTCTGTCCTGGTGGCCTCAAGGTTCTAGCTTGACCTGCCTTCCAATCCCATCCCATTGGTTCTGTCTTCTTTCTTTTCTTCACAGTTTTGACTCTAGTTTACCAGGTGAGCCTTTACCCCTCCACCTTTGAATACCTTGTATCTTGTTCTTCCACCATTTATGCCCTTCCATTCCTCAACCCCAGATGGCGTTATCATCTGCCTTCTCGTCTTCTGAGCTCCTTAATAATGCTGGGAAGTCAAGGCGCTGAGTAGACTAGCCTGCTGCATTCATGTTTTCTAATCTCAACTGTGCCTTACTGCTGCACTTCTGTACTTTTATTAATCTCATATTGATTCCTCTATCACATGCACCACAGTGGCTCTTCCAAACTTTCTCTGTTCTTGAAGCCCTGATGCCAACCCAACCCCACTCTCTCTCAGAGAATGACTTTGCCTTCTTTGCTTTGCTGATAAAATCAAGGCTCTCTATAGTGAGTTCCATCGTCATTATCATCATCATATCACACACACGCACACACACACACACACACACACACACTCATACACTCATACTCCATACAGTGTATGGAGTATGCTACAGCATCACCTCTGAAGAGATGGTGGTTCCACAGATGTGGAATATTGCATATATGGTCAGATTTTCTGTATGTGTTGGTTGGTTTTATTCATATTTTTTTCCTTGTCCTTTTTCTTTAAAAAAAATTGTTATACGGGATAGCCTTCTGGGAAGATAACAATAAAAATACATTTTTTAAAAAATATGTATTCCATGCACACCTTCTTGGGCTGGGGAGAGGGGTGAGATGGGGAGAAAATTTGGAACTCAAAATCTTGTGGAAATGAGTATTGAAAACTAAATATATATCTATATCTACATCTGTATCTATATATCTATATATCTATATCTATATCTATATCTATATATATATTCCAGAATTTGGCAGGAAGCAGTCAAGTTCACTGGCCTATAGCTTGCAGAGTGAAATCTGTTTCCTTTTTTGAAAATAAGGACATTTGCCTTTTTCCAGTCCTATAGTAACTATCCCATTTTCCAGGATCTTTCAGAGATCAGCCAGAGGCTCAGTAAACATACCAATTAAGTAAACAACAGACACATATATCTGCTCCTTCTTTTAGACCCTTAGGATGTAATTCATCCAGGCCTGGTGATTTCTTACTCTCTCATCATTTGTCTTGAGTATCAGCTCCTGCCCTTTCTAGTTCAAGGGTCATACTCCTTGCTCTAGGCCTCTGGAGACTGAAGTGGGTTTTCTACTTGACAGGACTAACCTTTCTTTTTGTCCTTGATCCATTCCTACCTATCTCCGTCAGGAAACTTTCTCCGTCATCTTCAATCTGTTTCAAGCTGCTGGCTCTTTTCCCAATGCCTACACACATCTAGAACTCTGCAATCCTTAAAAAATTGCTCAATCCAATGAACCTTTCCATGTCCTCATCCTTCTATACTTTTCTTAAAGCTTTTAACGCTGTTGACTGCTCTCTCCTCCCTTGCCTTCCATGACACTGGCTTGCCTGGTTTTTCACCTCCCCATCCAAGTGCCTGGCAGAACGCCCTCTGCATTGCTGCCTGCCATGCTGGCTTCCCTCCAGGCTCAGCTTAGGAGCCTCACTGATGATAGTGTTGTCTTTATCCAACTCTCCTTTGCCCCCATTACTCCCCATCTTCTATTAATCTTGTTGCTCCTAGCCTCACTCTCAGTGGTAGAATATAAACGCCAGGGCAAAGACCTGTTTTGTCATTGTAGTACCTTGCATGTGGTATTTACTTAATAAATGTTTGTGTTAGTTGAATTAAATTTATCAAAAACATCTATTATGTCACTTCCTAATCCTTCTCTTTTTCAGGCTAATTTTCCTACTTTCTTCAGCTGTTTTCCTGTACCTAATCTCTGGTCTTCGTGCCATTTGGGGTCCCCATGCTTTCTACATTCTCCCATTTGTCAGTGGGACGGTCCAAACAGGTGCTCCTTCCTTTAGATGTTTTACCTCTCCAGGCAACCTCAAGTTGCCTCAGCAGCTTTTATTTTTGGCTCCCATCTCACCCGTTGACTCATCAAGTTTTCAGGGCTCTGAGACTCTGGAGCTCTTCCTTAGAAACTGCTGTCTAGCCCATGCCCAACCTCCCCATCCTGTACCCCTCATCTGATTTTTTAAGCTCAGTATAGCATTTGACATGACTCCCTATGCAGTTAAGACAACCCTGCTGCTCCCTAGTCCTTTGCAGAAATGTGAAATGGTGTATATGACATCTTTTTTTTTCTATTTGTCAGTTTTGCTAAAATTTTTTCTCTACTTCCTCTTTTCCTTCCCTTAATTTTGTTATAATTGTTATGAGAGAAATTTATAGAAATAAAGATAAAAGATATCAATAAAAATATATTTTTAAAAAATTTCATTTGGTTAGTTTTGATCCATCATTCCAGCATTTCAGTATCTTCGGCTTGTGACCATGTTATACATTAGCTATACTCCCCCTCTTCCCCCCCAACCATGTGTCATCTACAGATTCTGAAACATCCCATCTGGATCTTCATTTAAGTCATTGATACATATAAGGACAGAGTCCTGGAGCAATCCCTGAGAAGACCCTCTACCCCCTTCATGCTGACATCATTTCTGGTCACTTCCCTTTGAGCACAGTCATTCAGAATGGACCCTCCTTTATGTCAGGGATTGCTTTGTTTTTTACCTTGTATCCCTAAGCACCTAGTAGGTGCTTAATAAATGCTGATTCTTAATGGTCACCACTGAGTTTCAGTTTCAAATCCACCTGATCATTTAGGCCAAATTTTTTCCATCTCTTCCACAAAGATAGCATGAGACTGTCAAATGCTTTACTGAAATCCAGGTATATTTTGGTTAAGGAATTCCCCTAATGTATCAATCTAGTAACTCCATCAAGAAAAGGAAATGAGTTAGGTCTACCATGACTTGTTTTTGGTGAAGTCATGTTAAATGTTTCTGTTTGTCATTTTGCCCTTCACAACATGGCTTCGGTCAACCTTTCAACTCTTCACACATTCTACAGTTTGGCCAAATTGGCCTTCTTACTGTTTCTTATATACAGCATTCCATCTCCCACCTCCGTGCCTTTGCACTAGCTGTACCCTATTCCTTTGATGCCCTCCCTCTTCATCTTTGCCTCTTAGAATCATTGGTATGCTTCAACTTTCAGCTTATGTGCCAGCTTCTATATGAAGTATATCCTGGTTGGTCATTCTCCCCTCCCCCCCCATTTTTATTGGCTTCCCCTCCCCCATCCCACATTATCTTTTTTATCACATTATGTTTTTTTTTATTTTTGTATCCTAGCACCTAGCACAGTACTTGGTACATAGTACGCCAAGTAGTATATTGAAGGGAGAGTCGATTGATGTTGGCTCTTAGTAGTCACCACTTCACTTTCTAAAAGCTCTCAAGCCATCTCTTTAATAACATACTGTAGAATTTTACCAGAAATTAAAGTTAGGATCAGTGAACCTTAGGGTTTTTTTTATTAAATTTTATTTTATTTTCAGATCTGCATTTTCATTCTCCCACCCCCAGATGAGAAAGCAAGAAAAACAAAACCCCTATTACGAACATGTAGTCAAGCAAACCAAATTCCCTTAATTGGCCATGTTGGAAAAAAACATATATAAAAAACAGACTTTTAGTTTGAAGATGACATCCTCTGCTGCTTTTTGAAATTAGGCCATTTTTCCCATCTTTGGTGTTGAAGCCATTTCCCCCTTCTCTACACTTTTTTAGAGATTACAGATAGTAGTTCAGCAATCATACCTGCCAGTTATTTAAGAGCTTTCTTATGAACTTAGTGACTTGAATTCACCGAGGGCACCAGGTACTCCCTCTCCATTTCTTTACTGTTTGAGAGTGGGAAGGTATCTCAGTAGCCTTGGTAGCCATCTGGTCCAACCCGTACCCAAAAGGAAACCCGACAGTAAGTGGTTCTCTGTCCAAAGACCTCCTGTTGACAGAGAACCCACCACCTCTGGAGCCCACCCTTTCCACTTTCGGACAGCTCTCCTTGGTAGGAAGATTTCCCCATATCCAGCCTAATTTGGCCTCTTTACAATGTTCCCCCACTGTTCCTGGCTCTGCCTTCTGGCACCAGGTGGAGAGAATCCAGTCTGTCCTCTAAATGATAGCTCTTCAAGTGGAAAAGTTTCATGTTCTTCCTGAGCTTTCTCAGCTTTTCTCTTAGCTTATTCTAACATGAACTATTTTCATTCTGTCATTTCTAAGCCAAAGATCATTTCTTTTGGACAAAGAAAACAGACATAAAACAAGATTTGAGTGGTTCTGCTTTCCTCCTGTTATCATGGTCCCCGTCTACTCCAAGCCACAGTCCTGTCCTTTTTTTGGTCTTCCTCTTCACCCCAACACGGATTGTAAGGCTTTTTTATTGTCATTGCATTCAAAAAGTCATTTTTTTGTTGTTGCAGTCCTTTGCATTCATCAACAGTTTCAGCTCATTTTGACTTTTAACATGAAGTCTAAGTGGGTCAGCGATCTCTCTACATCCACCTTGTTTCTTTAGCTACCTCTCCCTTTTCTTCCTCACCAGAATTGTTTCTCTTGGTGTTTTCAGAATGTCATTCTTGAGAGTATTCTGCCCCTCGCAGAGTGATTTCCCTGATAGAATTTTAGACTGTGGGATCTTGTCTGTCCTTTCTCTGAACTCCAAATAATGCGTTTTCTCAATTAAAGATAATGATATTTTAAAATGACCATGAAAAGTACAAAACTGTTTACCTTCCATTTTTTTTTTTTGCCTTAATCATTAAGGGAAAAAGTGACCGAAGAATAGAATAGGTGAGTTCTTGATAACTGCCTTTTTCCTTCATTAAGGGTCCTGCTTCACATCTCCTGTGGGATATAGGGGAGGATAAAGTATAGACTGAAGAATATCTCTTTTGTGTAATGATTTTTCTTTAATGACCCAAGAAGAAGGTGGGACACAAAGTAGACTAAGAGTAATCTAGAAACGAGGTGCACTCGTTAAAAGTGCTTTGTAAGGTCAACATATTTTTTGAAGGCTTACTCCACACAAGGTACAGAAAAGTTAGATTTGGCCTTTTCCTTTTCTTTTTCCCCTATCCTATCCCCTTGGACATAGCTTTAAAAAATGCTTTGTGAATACTGGGGCATTATGAACACCCCTCTCCATCCTTCTTCCCTCCCCCCACCAGCGAGCTATCCCTAGAGTGGCTCAGCCAAACCTACCACATCCCCAGCTGGGAGAGAATGCCCCTGCCCCATCTTTGCAGAGTTAGCGCAGTTCTGGGTTTGTACGGTGGAGGAAAAACTAAAAAAGTTGCGGCGCTTGTGTGAAAAGCACCATGCCGGTGTCATAAGAAACAGTGACTTTGTAGAATTCAGAGAAGCGGGGGCAGCTAGGTGGCGCAGTGGATAGAGCTCTGGCCTCGGAGTCAGGAGCACCTGAGTTCACATCCAGCCTCAGACACTTGACACAGTAGCTGGGTGACCCTGGGCAAGTCACTTAACCCCAGATTGCCTTACCAAAAAAACAAACAGCAACAACAAAAAGAATTCAGAGAAGCACCAGAATACTTCAGTGAACCATTTCAGAGCAGAATAAGCAGAATCATGTAAACAGAAGCAACCCTGTGCAATTAGAATAACCAAGCCTGGCCTAAGAGCAGGCCGGAGCATGGTTCTTGAACCACTCTTCTTTCTTTGCAGAGGTGGGTGTGGCTGGTGCTGCGCAGATACTGCCAGATGTGGTCAAAGTGTGCGTCAGTTTTGATAAGTGGCGTTTAGGTTTTTTGTTTCTTGGTTTTTTTGTTTGGTTGGTTGGTTTTTTGGTTTGTTTGTTTTTTTTCTACAAGAGGGCATGAGTGAGGTACATATTTGGAAATGAATTAGATGGAAAGCCAAAGGCATCAATTTTTAAAATTGCTTGTCCTGAGAGGCAGCTGGGGCGCAGTGGATAGAGCACCAATCCTGGTGTCAGGAGGACCTGAGTTCAAATCTGGCCTCAGACACTTCACACTTAATAGCTGTGTGACTCTGGGCAAGTCACTTAACCCCAATTGCCTCACCAAAAAAAAAAAAAAAAAAAAAAAAGAATAAAATTACTTGTCCTTTGAGTAGCTTTTTCATAGCTTCATCCCACTACCACTGACTTCAGGAATTAGAGGATCTTTTTGGATTCCCAGTCCTTGTGATGAAGCGCACTGCAGTCCCCCTGTCATTCAGGAACTGTTTTTGACATCACTCGAAAGCCAGCATGGTAGTCTAGGCTGTCCAGACTTAGCTAGGTCAGTCCTCAGACAGCAGAGAGTTCATTCTTGGGTTGGTAACTTGTTAGGGCTGCCCAGACCTTGAGCTCCGCTGTCCTAAGCCTTTGAGACCCCAGAGTTGCTGCCTCCCACACCCACCCCTCCGGCCACAGGGAGGCATCACAGTTTTACTGGAATGGAACAGGTTAATTATGTGGGTATGAAAAAAGGAGTGCCTGTTTTCATTATTACCATGATTGCATGCCAGTAGCCAAAACTATGGCTGTCAGCAAGGACGTTCCCAGGGGGAAGGTGTCAGGAGGAGGTAACCAATGTTTTGTATCTTTCCTGCTTTGGGCTTGCCAAACGTGCCAGTGTGCCGTCGTATTTGGAAAAAGAAAAGCGTTTGTCTTACAAACTCTTTCTTCTTGAAAAATGATTTCTGAGAGGTTTCAGAAAAGACTAGTGTAAGGCTTTCGTGACCACAGCCAGAATTTGAGCTGAATATCAGGAGATGGAAGCAAGTGTGATCCAGAGGGTAAAAACCCACTTGGAGGCCAGCATTTGTTTACAAAAGTCCTTGGTCTCCTGCTTGTGATCTCATCAGAACTCATATCTGATGCTTCTTACCAGACTTTTGGCCACGTGTTATCTGGGAGGTAATAACTCAAACTCTCTTTGGGAGGGGGAAGAGAAGGGAATGAGCATGTATTAAGTACTTGCTGCATGGCAGACACGGTGCTAAGCACTTTATCATTATTATCTCATTTTATCCTCACCCCAGCCCTGAGAAAGAGATTCTGTAAAAATGCCCATTTTACAGTCGAGGAAACAGAGACAGCTAGAGGTGAAGTGACTTGCCCAGGGTCACACAACTAGCAAACATGAGGTAGTATTTGAAATCAGATGCTCCTGACTCCAGGCCCAGCGTGATGCTCGCTGCCCCTGGAGTCCAAATTCATCAAGTTCTGTTACTGTGGTCTGTTCAGTTTCAAAAGATGATTTCCTTGGGCTAGATGCAGAGTAGCCAACAGACATCAGATGTTCCCCAGATCATGAAAAGAAATGTTCTTGTACACTCAGTCACATTTTCTTAAGTAGATTTATTTGAGTTTCATTTTATTTGAATTTCAGCATACTTGGCCCTTGAGTCTTAAAACTCTTCTTGGCTTCCCCCAGTGTTTCTGTTTCGATTATTTTCCATAGACTTGGAGCAGCATCAGAGCATTGCAGATTCTCTGAAGCCACTGGCGCCACTGATGGAGTTTTCACAGTTATTTTGGCCTGGGTTTTAGGAGTGAGACTTGAGAAATGGTTTTAAAGTCTTGAAAGCTAATGGGCCTTGTGGTGACTTGGGCGATGGTCAGTGCAAGGTCAGTGTAAATTTGTGTCCTGAACACAATTTAGAGGCTGATGTCTCTGGCCTGTGGAAAAGGAGAAAAAAGGAAAGGAAAGAAAGCCCAATTTAATGCCGAGTCCTTCAGCTTATTTTTGTCTCCTAAATTATTTGCCCATAAAGTAAAATCAAACCATTTGGGCTGAAATTACATGAAAATTTCACTTCATGATCATGTTTAAAGTCCTGAACTGAGGAGAAAAAAGAAGTAGACAGTTCATTCAACAGGCCTTTCTTGCGTACCTACTGTGTGCCAGGCACTGTGCTGGATCCCACGGAAAGGGGGAAGGGAACAAGCATTTATATAGCACCTGCTACGTTCCAGGCTCTGGATAAGTGCTTTATAAATACATCTCACTTGATCCTCACAACAACCCTGGGAGCCAAGTACTGTTATGATCCCCATTTTACAGTTGAGGAAACTGAGGTAGACAGAAGAATTGCTTAGGGTCACATAGCTAGTAAATGTCTGAGGCCACATTTGAACACAGATCTTCCCGACCCCATGCCCAGGGCTCTGTGCACTGTGGTGTGCCTTAGCTGCCTCAGAGACAAAAATAAAACAGTCTCTGCTCTCTGTTAGGGGAAAACAATAACATGTACATTGATAAGGAAATTCGTTGGTTTGTTCGCAAAGAGGACCAAAATGACATCACTATATTGGAGTTAAGTTACAGTGTGTCCGACTGTGGCTGATCAGACACAGTCCATGTGCACATTTGGGGTGGAGATGGCTCTAAATTTGCGCATCTCAGATTGCTTTTGAGCTACTGCAATTCTGCTCTGTTTATAGAGCATAGTGCCTTCTTTGACATGGGCACACCATGTTGGGCACTCTTGTGCCAATGTCTCCCATGTTACACAATCAATTCCAAAGTTGATAAGGAAATACAAAACATAAATACTATATGTATGTGTAGATATATAGAGACATGTAAAATAAATGCAAAGTGATTTGAAGAGTCACTAAACTGGGAAGATCAGAAAAGGCCTCAAGTGAGAAGGTGGTGTTGGAGTTGAGCCTTGATGATAGCCAGGGATTCTGAGAGGTGGGAGGTAGGAGCAGTGCATGCCAGACATGGGTGACCAAGACACAGGGGCATGTGTGTCCAGGGAGCAACACTAGGCCAGTGAAGAATAGCCAGTGGAGTTACTTTCCCAGCAGGCTAGACCAGCTGTATGAAGACAGAAATTATGCTCGATTATGCACAAGAACATTCATGACAGTAAAAAGTTGACTTGAAAAATTTTGAACAAATTTATAATATGTGAGGGTTTAGTAACATTTTGTTTTTAATTATTTTTATTTCATTAAATGTTTCCCAATCTCATATAAAAAAAATTTTTAACAATTTTTTTTTAAAAATTTGAGTTTCAAATTCACTCCCTCCCTCCCACCCCTCCCCTCTCCCTGAGACGGCAAGCAATTTCATTTTGATTATACATGTGAGGTCATGCAAAACGTATTTCCATATTAGTTGTGTTGCAAAACAAAACACAAACAAAATAAAACAATAAAAATAAAGTTTTAAAAAGTGTGCTTTAATCTGCATTCAGACTCCACTCTCTCTGGAGATGAATAGTATTTTTCACTTACAGGTCTTTTGGAATTGTTTTGGATCACTGTCTTGATTAGACACTGCCTTTCACAGTTGATCATCCCTACAATATGGCTGTTACTGTGCACAAAGGTCCGGGTCTGCTCACTTCACCCCGCATCAGTTCATATAAGTCTTCCCAGGTTTTTCTGAAGCCATCCTGCTTGTTTATTTTATGGTTTTGTGATCTGCAAACAGGAATGTTCTTTTTAAAACCACGGCATCTGTTTCCCTAAGTTACCCACTTTCCCAATCCTGCCAGAATTCAAATTTCATCTATGAGTATGTTTTATTTCTTTGGACAGTTGTACTATCTTTGAAAATAGAATAGTGAATTTTGGAATTCTTGGGAACTTTGGTCAACCACAAGGACCAACCACAATTCCAGAGGACTTGAGATTAAATGTTTTACCCACCTCCAAGGGGAGGAAACATTATGGCTCAGAAGGCACATTGAGGCATGGGTTTTATTTTCTTTTGGACAAAGGTAGTTTAAGAATTTGTTTTAACTTTTTTTTAATTATATAGATATAGGTTTTTATAATAACTATACTTGTTTATAATGAGTTTTGTTTTTATTGCTTTTTCAATGAGAGGTATGGGAGTGTGGGCCTGAAAATAGAATAAGATTTTAATTTTATTTTTAAAATAAGCTATCATGTTGGAATGGAAAGAACCCAGGCCTTAGAGTTAGCCCTGGCTTTGAATCAGTCTCTGATGTTGACCCTTGTGTGGGCAAAGTCTCTTCACCTTCCTGAGCCTTAGCTTCCTCATCTTGGAGATGGGAGTGATGAGACTTAAGGTTGTTTTGAAGAAAACCCTCTGTGAAAACCTTCAAGCTCTAACTGTGACGTATTCTCGAGTTACCCACCATGTTCCTCATCTGTGAAATAAGATAGTTGATCTTACGCTTCTGGATCTGGAGTAGGAAGGAACCTGCAAGTCATCTGGGCCAACGCTTCCATTTTACAGATGCGGAAAGGGAGGCCAAGAGTGTCGCATAGGTGATAAGTCAGTCCATTCTCAGGCTATGGTTCAGACTCAAGTCCTCTGGCTCCAGGCCAGCTTCTCTTCCCTGCATCATTTCAGCTCTGATATCCATGATTCTCGATGGCAGCCATGCTCATGACAAGCTGAGGTGATGGACAGAATGGAGCACAGAATGGCTCCCTGAGTAATTGTGGAATGTTGTGGAATGCTGAGAGAGCTGTTGTTTCCTGGCTGTACACACCAGACATATTTGTCTTATCTCACCGCTTGTCTTTCCCATCTCCAGGGAACCATCAGCATTGGAATAGATGCCACTGACCTCTTTGACCGCTATGATGAGGATTATGAAGATGGCCCAGGGCGCGGCTTTCCTCGGATTGAAATTAACAAAATGCACATTTCCCAGTCCATCGAGGTAAGGTCTAGCATCACCAGAGCCAGTG
The DNA here is from genome assembly GCF_900497805.2 of Vombatus ursinus. Taxonomy (NCBI): domain Eukaryota; kingdom Metazoa; phylum Chordata; class Mammalia; order Diprotodontia; family Vombatidae; genus Vombatus; species Vombatus ursinus. The sequence goes on from NW_020954710.1 coordinate 10,681,955, forward strand.
CAGGGAAGGCCCCTGGCACCGAGCAGCTGGAGGCGGGGGCGGGGGAGCTGTCTCATCTTTGTTGAGGAAGATTAGGAAGAACGAGCTGTGCTTATCAACCTTAATAATGATGGGGAGGTTGATAGCTGACATTTATGTAATACCTACTGTGTGCCAAGCACTGTGCTGAGTGCCTGTTACAAATATTTTCTCATTTGATCCTCACAACAGCCCTAGGAAGTGGGTGCTATTATTATCCCCATTTTAACTTGAGGAAACTAAGGCAGACAGAAATTAAGGGACTGGCCCAAGGTCATATAACTAGTAAGTGTCTTAGGCCAGATTTGAATCTGTGAAGCTGAGTCTTCTTGACTCCAGGCCCAGTGCTCTATCCACTTTATGTAGCTGTATATTATTTTTATGCCTAAATGTTTAAAGATTACATATTAAGTATTTATAATTTTATACTTAAAATGTATAAAAAACAAAAACCCTCTGGTTACAGCTAAACCTTGTTTGTGATAGTGTTTCAGACATTTTAGTAGGTACAAATATTTGGACTAATTCCTTCAACAAAGACCTACTGTGTGCTGAACACTGTGCTGGGTGCCCAGGATACAAAGACAAGAATACATCCCATTCTTCTGAGGAAAAATACCATGTTTGTTCATGATAAGCCAGTACAAACATATGCTAAGTAAAGGGGCAAAAGGCCTTGAGACTGCATGGTCAGATGTCTGTGGTTGTGGCTACTTGCTGGGCTTGGTCCTATTGATGGTCAGCCTGAAAACTGTAAGGACCTTCCTTTTCCAGGGCAGACAGCGAGGCCAGAAGGGCCAAGTGACCAATCCCTATCACACAGGTGGGAGTGACAGGGCCAGGGCTTCAGTCCGGGTGCTTTGTACCCCATTGCCTCTCATTCTATAAGTCTGAGTCCACGGTGGATGCCTAAATGCCCCACGTGACCATGAGAGGTGATTTTAAATGCAGTCTGGTGTCCCTTGGATATCCACCAGCCCCCTCTGTTTCTCTCTACACTGACTTCTGTACTGAGGTCACTATATTTCAGTCCCCTAGGCTCTAAGTTGTCTAAGTGAAGAGACAGCAGAAAGACCAGGGTTCAGGTCTTACTTCCCATCCATACTGGCTATGTAATTGGCAAGTCACTGAACCCCTCTCAGTGCCCCAGGCAGCTCTCTAAAACTGTCGGGCGCACACAAGCTGCTGATCTGCCATACTGTAAGAGATTTCGATGCTGGGAATCTCCTCTCCGCCCTCAGCAAAATCACAGAACTGGACTTAGAAAAACAAGTGGAATCACCATTCTGCAGGATGCCCATCCAGAAGACAGCGGGCCATCGGGCATGGCTCCTCCAGATACCCTGGTGCTGATTCTAGGAAGCTCATGGTCCTCCTAGAGCTGTCCAGAAGCCCTGAGGGAGGCCAGATGTTGGGCAGTCAGGACGGGCTGGGGGAGTCATAGATAGTACCCCCAGGGCAGTAAAATGAAAATGTCGCTGCAGTTTGGCACAGTAAGATCCCAGTTCTTACTGTAGGCTTCCCATGGCCTTGTGAAGTTGGGCTATAAAAGTACTCAGAACGTGTTAACTCGGGTCCCAGGCAGTCCACTTAGCCAAGTGCTACACCTGAGAAACGAAGAAAGCAGTTTAGGTGATCACACACTGCCACAGGCTGCTGATCGGGGAGTCATCTGCAGATTTGACTGCGTCCTTATAACATATTCATTAGGCGGCTGTAATCAGAACTGCTTATAGCTTTGGTTCATCCAGCAAATGTTGTTTCCCAGGCACCCTTGACAGCAACAGACACAGCCATCCTCTCTGGAAGCCTTTCGACACAGAATGGGAATGGAGGAGGTTCCATTAACTTTGCCCTCCGGCGAGTGACCTCTGCAAAGGGATGGGGAGAGGTAAGAGTGGTTTATTGACCAGGCCTCCTTTCTGCCCATCACAGACTGTTTGCTGGGTGTTGCCCAAACTGTTCGGTGGAGACCGTTTTGTGCAGTAAAAGCTAACCCCTAGGTGGTCTGAGGAGAGCCAGATCAGGGCATACGGCAGAGTCTAAGCTCCAGGCAAAGGCCACAAGTAAGCTCAGGCCTAGTGGCCATGCCACACTGATTTCTTAATTCTAGAGGGATTTTCTGTACTGCGCTAAGACAGGCAGGGCAGGCAGCGGCTTCTCTGTCTCAGAAGGAAGGCTGCCTCCTTGTCTTGGCTTGTTCTCTCTCAGGCTTCGAAGCCTGCCATCTTGATTGAGTCCCTAGATTAGAACCTGGGCGAGGAAGGGGGGGGGGGGCGGTGTCTAATGGCTGTGAGGGGTGAAGCCCCTCTGGCGGGGGTCATCCATATGAGACCTTGGTAGCAGCTGCGAGATGAAAACATCTCTAACTTTTCTTCTTTCTGTCTAAACAGTTTGAATTTGGAGCCGGAGACCTTCAGGGCCCCTCATTTGGCCTAAAGCTGTTTCGTAACCTTACACCAAGATGGTAAATTTAATATAATGCAATCATCTGTTTTGTTGCTCTTTGTAGATTTAGAATTGATTGTGACTTCTGATTCCTCTTGCCTCACATGATGCCAGGCATGTAGTAGCTGCAGTAGACATTTGTTGAATTGAATTGAATTGATTGCAGTAAATAGAGCCCTGTGTTTGATTTGAGATGATTGTGGTAACCAGGAGACTGTGATTCTCAAATTTTTTGGCCTAAGAAAAGATTGTTCCATAGTAGGGGAACTTTGTGATTTTTCTAGCCATGCTTAGTGGTCAGCTATATTTACACCAAGGCCTTAATAGAGAGACAGCGTCAGGCCATAGAAGAAGTGATGATGGTCTTGGAATCAGAAGACCTGCATTTGAATCCTCCCTCCTTGTCCCCTCTCGGGAGTCAGGCTGGCCCTCTGAGGTCCCTTCCAGCTTTACAGTCTATGATCCTCTGAACTGCCTACCAAGCCCACCTTCTTCGTCCTCGCTCTTTGTTACCATTGTCACCTCCAGAACCACAGTTGTGAGGTCCTAAGTTTCCCCGTTTTGAAGGTACCCATGCAAACTCAGTTTGAAGAACAAAGTAGAAAACAATACAAAATCCCTGCACTTTGTACAGACATAATAGAGAGGAAAACTGGCATGGTTTCAGGTATGAATGTGTTATTTTTATTTATTCCGAAAGAAAATTCCTTAGATATAGTATTCTTGTTCCTTTTTTCAAATGGGAGACTTTGAAAGCTTGGGGAGTGGGGAGAGAGGAAAAGAAAAGAGGAAAGAGGGGACAGAGACAAAGAGAGGGGGGAGAAGAGAAAGGGGGGAGGGGGAAGAAAGGGAAGGAAGAGGGAGGAAAGAGGGAGACAAAAGAAGAGAGGCATGCAGAGAAAGAGATGGACAAAGGGAGAGAGGGAAAAAAGAGGCCTACCGAGAGAGAAAGAAGGAGAGGGAGAATGTTGAGAGAAAAGAGAGATAAAATAGAGTAAGTTTACAAGCTTCGTGTGCCCATTTTAATGGCATGAAATACCCCTCTGTAGCCAGAAGATGGCACCAGCTTCCACTTTTAAAAATCTAACTCACAAAGAAATGTTAAAAGAAATCATAGACTTGACTGGGGATTCATATTGGAAATTGGAGTGGTATACGTCACATGAATGGGTGCCCCTTGTCAGTGTCCAGTCAGTGCAGCCTGAGGCAGTGCCCACCAGGCCTGGAGTCTGGACTGTGTCGCTGCAGACCAGCAGGATGATTGACTGAGAACTCCCCATCAGGCACTGCCTCGTTCCACCCCTGGGGGGCCTGTGACGAATGAAGTGCTGGTCAGTTCTGGAATCACTGGGAAGAGAGGGCGGATGATAGATATTGTGGCTGATCTCCTGCTGTCACTTCTTCTCCAGCTTTATTACGACCAATTGTGCTCTGCAGTTTTCATCCCGGGGAATCCGGCCCGGCCTGACCACTGTGTTGGCGAGGAACCTAGATAAGAACACCATGGGCTATTTGCAGTGGCGATGGGGCATCCAGTCTGCCATGAACACAAGCATCGTCCGGGACACGAAGACCAGTCACTTCACCGTGGCCTTTCAGGTAAGCTGCAGCGGAGGGCTTACCATGCAAGGAACAAAGTAACTACAGAAGCACCTCATCCCAGGCTTCAGGGTAAGGCCGTGGTGTGGTCACTGTTCCCTGTCTCGTCCCCTCTTTTCCTTTTTTAAGCCTGGCTGCTGTGCCTCATGGGGAGGATGTGACGTGGCTGGGCAGGTTCTGTCTGGCCAGCAGAGGTCACGTATACTTGTAGAACAGCTCGTTTGGAGGCTTTGAGGTCGTCCTCGATTTCTAATGTGAATGGAATAATAGTCCCCTCCCCCCAAGAGGAATGCTACTTAATGCCCTGGAAAAGCCCATATTCTGGTAGAAAAATGTATGGATTGCAAAGCTTGGAGGGCTTTTCAGCAGCCCAGAGTTAGGGGTACAGGCCAGACTGGCAGCACTTTGCTGAGAGGCCCAGAGCAGCTCCCAGGAGCTCATCATTCCCAGAATAACAGGACTGCCAGGCCAGTGAGAGGGAGCATAAGTATTATCTCCATTTTACAGATGAGGAAGTTAAGGCTCAGAGAAGGAAGGTGATTTGCCCGTGGTCAAATACCTTGTGAGTGCTGGAGGTCTCCTGTCTCCACTTCCAGAGCTCATTTTCCTAGAGTGCATTGCTAGAATTTTTATCCTCAATTCATTAGTCCTGACAGCTGTCACAGCTCCAGTATCCTGGGGACCCCAGAACACTTGGATTCAACACATTGTGAACTGCCCATTGTGTACAAAGGCCCACAAAGATAGGCCAGAGCTTGTGTCACCTGTGGGGCTCACAGTCTAGTAAGGGGTTCAAACACCAATAAGATTAACATCATATTTACGGTATTATAGGACAGATACACCAGATGAGGTTCAGAGGCACTATGATGTCTAATAGGAAAGGTCATTCATCGCCATTTGTCAGGGCTGGCTTCATGGGGGAGGTGATGTATGAGTTGGGTTTGATCCACAGAAATTAAGTGGGAAAAGAGGGGAAGGGAAAAACCTTTTAGGCATGGGATCAGTGTGAGCAAAGGTCTGGAGCACATGTGTGTGGGGTGGACAGTGGTCCAGTTTGGTTGGAGCATAGCGTGCCTGGGGTAGGGGGTGGGGGGTTATGAGGTAAGGCTAGAGTGATGAAGTCGTGCCACACACCTGGTTTTGCCAAGAAACAGTACTTAACCCATGTCCTTTCCCACTCTCTCTTTTCAAAGCTTGGAATCCCCCACTCCTTTGCATCGATCAGCTATCAATATAAATTCCAAGATGATGATCAGACACGTGTGAAGGGTTCTGTCAAGTAAGTCCCAGCCAGGTCATCATTGCCTCCAACAAAGAAGTATGTTGGTTTAGCAAGGTGTTTTCTGATCAGGTTGGGGGGCAGTTGGTATGAGGTACGTTGCTACATGATTTGGCCGATGGTGCCAGCTGCAGTTGGCTCTGATGATTAAGTAAAGTGGGAAAACGTCCGTTATAACTATACCTGTGGGTAGGAGGGATGTGTCATTGAGAGGGGAGGTCAGTCATTGTCTCCCTTCCCTAAAGAGAACACTGAAACATCTCTCTTGGTCTTACCCTCTCTCGTTTGGTCTTTCTAGGGCAGGTTTCTTTGGGATGGTGGTAGAATATGGAGCAGAGAGGAAGATTTCTAGGCACAGTGTTTTAGGAGCTACTGTCAGCGTTGGAGTCCCACAGGGTGTCTCTCTCAAAATCAAGTAAGTTGAGTCCTGGACGTTGGCTAGACATCTCACCCAAGTGGGAGCAGTCCCTGTGGGCTAGCCTTTGGTGGGCGGCTTCATCTCTGATGTGGAGTTAGTGCCAAGGAGACAAGCAGTTGTGGCCTCCAGTTGTTGGGGTCTGAAAGGAGAGCAGCTGCGAAAGAACAGATCCGTTGAAGTCCCAAGGCCCTGAGCTGGAGCCATTCAGACTGGCTTCACATCCACAAAACAGCCCTTCCATGCCGCGAAAGAAGCCTTTCTCATGCCTAGAACTAGTTGCATCACATGGTGTTGTCGGCGTGTAAAGAGTTTCTCTGCTGTTCACACACTGCAGAAATCTTTCCGATAAATTGTCTTTAGCTAATTGGCCATCCCTGTCCCGAGCTCTGAGTGCCACGCTCGTATTCGTCCAGAAGGTGGCACCAGAGCCCCAAAAGTGGACTCTACTCCTTGTCTACCTTTCCAGTTCTTGACAAACCGAGATTAAAACCTCATCACTCCTCGAGTACTCTCCCTTCTGTACGTTGTAAATGACACCGATTGAACAGAATTTCTGTTTCTTAGAACAGAATCCATACCCCACTTCCAAGCCTGGCCTGCAACGGTTCTTGCCATCCCATAGAGAACAGACTCAGTGCTTTACCCTTGAAACCAGCTGGTGCTGACGTCCTTATGGCCGTCATGTGTCTCCTACATGCGTTCCCACACTTGTGGAGTAGGAGGCTTGACGAAGGGTCAGTCAGAAGAGAGTTTGGCCCCAGAGCAAACTTATCCCGTGTGACTGAGTTACACTGTTTATCTGGACCCCACCCTGGGAAACTGAGTCGTCTTCTTCTTATTTTGTAGGCTGAATAGGGCCAGCCAGACTTATTTCTTCCCTATTCACTTGACGGATCAGCTCCTTCCCAGCGCTGTATTCTATGCCACCGTGGGACCTCTGGTTGTTTACTTTGCCATGCACCGACTAGTCATCAAACCATACCTCAGGGCTCAGAAAGAGAAGTGAGTTTGTCCTTTCTCCCTGGGACTGCTTTTGCCCAAGAATGTGCTGCGTCTATGGGATTGTGTGTCCTGAGCTCCCTGAAGGCCTGAGAAATGTGATGAAGAATGGAGAATGGGAGTCATTTGGTCGGAATCACTCTGACCTAAAGTCACTGCAAAAGTACTAGAATGCCACCAGATTTCATGGGATGAAGGGGTTCCCCAAGAGGGAGGGGGCAGTAGTGAAGATAAGGAGTGACTTTGCTATAAGAAAATTACAAGAGTAAGTTCAAGTGACCTTTAACAAAAACTACACAGTCCTGGGAGCTTTCACAGTGAGTTGAATTGTATCATATGATTCTCCTCCTTTACTGGGATTTAGTCTTTCTGCACTGGTGAGGTTTTGCTAGGGAGGGTCTGCTTTCAGAAGAGTCAGGTGTCCCCCATATTCCATTGGAGCAGTTGGGTGAGAGCATCATGAGGTCACATGAATGGGCTGTCCAGCTCTGCCTCACAGTGGGCATGATGCCACCTTGACAAGCCTAGCAGAAGCCCCAGAGCTCGTCATACCATCTGCTAGAGGGTGTGACAGGGAGGCCAACTCTTTGCACTCCTGTGGAATACTGCGTGGCTTATGTGTGGCTTGTGTTTTCTTTTGTAAGAGAACTGGAAAAGCAGAGAGAGAGCACAGCCACCGACATCCTGCAGAAGAAACAGGAGGCAGAATCTGCTGTGAGTGACCAAGGGCTGGGCCATCGGGCAGTGTGCGCTCGGTCCCAGGAGAGCACTTCCCATGTCTTTTGTCACCGTGGGCAGTAGGGAATGCCGGGGGCCCTGCACATGACTGCCAAGGGTGACTCGGACCCTTCATATGATTGTTTTTAATGCGTTGATAATTAGCTTTTCTGCCCTCTCACCCCCTCCCCATTGCCAGTGACCCCTTCTGACCCCTTCCTTATGACAGAGTTAACACTTGTCTGCCCTGGTGACTGCATCTGGCTGCAGCCCAGCCTTCCCCTCTCTTAAGGAGGAAGATGTGCGCTTCTTTTCAGGGACCGAGACTGACCTTTGCAATTAGTCCGTTTGGTTGACTTTTAGTACCATGTTCATGTACTGTATTGTAGTCACTGTGTACGTTTTCTTGGCTCTGCTTTCTTCATCCTGCATCAGTCCATGTGTCTCCTCAGGCTTCTCCGAATTCTTCACGCTTGTCATGTCTTCTCAGTGCCCTTTTATGTTAGGAATACCACTGTCGTGTAGCTGATGAGCCCATCTAGAGTTTATGGCGGCAGGGCTCGTGATTTTTTTTTTCTTTTTAGTGAGGCATTCGGGGTCAAGGGACTTGCCCAGGGTCACCCAGCTAGTAACTGTCAAGTGTCTGAGTTTGGTTTGAACTCTAGTCCTCCTGACTCCAAGGCCGGAGCTCTATCCACTGCACCACCTGGCTGCCCCAGGGATGATTTTTAAAAGCTGGGCACACCTTTCCTCCTTCCCCTGAGCAGCTCGGTGTAATTCTTTCATTAAAGACAGCCCTCTCCAGGCATTCTCAGCTTCTCCCCCAGCCCTCAGGAGCTCCGTGGGAGGTCACTTTACTTTCCCCTCGCCTAAGCCTGAGTTAACCCTGAGGTTGCCATGTAGTCAGGAAGCTCTCCCTGTCAGGGCAGTCCCATTCCTGGAGCTGAAGCCTGACGTTCCCAGCTTGGGCTTGTTTCTGGCTGGCTCTCTGCCTTCCCCACCTCCACCTGTTTTCATTGCTCCGTATTTTGGTTTCCTCTCCATGGTGGGATCCAGTGAAAGCTGACTTCCGCCATCTTGGTCCACTGGCAGGTTCGGTTGATGCAGGAATCCGTACGAAGAATAATCGAGGCAGAAGAGTCCAGAATGGGTAAAAGCACTGTCAGCTTCCTTGGGTCGGGGGGCTCTGGGTGCTGGAGGGGAGCAAAGCAGGCGGCACGGGCACCTTCTCTGGGCTACAACTCGGTGTGCTCCTCAGGACTGATCATCCTGAACGCCTGGTATGGCAAGTTCGTCAATGACAAGAGCAGGAAGAACGAGAAGGTGAAGGTGATTGATGTGACCGTCCCCCTGCAGTGCTTGGTAAAGGACTCCAAGCTCATCCTCACCGAAGCCTCCAAGGTACTGGCGCCGCCGTGCCCACAGAGTGGGGGAGGCAAGCCTGACTGATTGGACGTGGTTAAATTCCCTCCCAGAGCCCAAGCCAGGATTCCTCCGTGCCCTTTGGTCACAGAATCTACACAGGGCTGAGCATACAGTAAACAAATACATAAATAGGTTGATACCAACCTCCCAGAACTCAGAGCTTCCTTAAGGAAGGGCTGGAGTCTCTGGTTTTTTGTTTCATTTTTCCACTTGGCAGAGATGCTGCTGTGAAGACGCAGGCTTGTAGGATGAGAAGGGGAGGACCTGTGTTGGGACTAGAAGCCTGGGACTGAAGAGGGAACTTTCAGACCCAGCGGTTGTGTTTTCCGGAGGCCTTCTAGGCACAGATTTTGATGTCGATGCTGCGTCCTGTTATGGCTACCCTGGTCAGCTTGCAGGCCGAACCTTAGGGGGATTTGCGGGGCTGACTCATGGTATCTCTGTGTCTCTCATCACAGGCCGGGCTTCCTGGGTTTTATGACCCATGTGTGGGAGAAGAGAAGAGCCTAAAGGTGCTTTACCAGTTTCGAGGCGTGCTGCACCAAGTGATGGCATCGGACAAAGAAGCCCTTCGGATACCAAAGCAGTGTAAGTCATCCTGCCCTGTCCTGCCCACCCGTCCTCCGGGGTGCCTGCTGTGGGACACAGTCTGTCCTCGAGGAACCCACACATAAGAGTTAGCAAACCGTGTTCTTGCCTTCGGATGACAGCTGGGCTGAACCCATCATCTGGCAGCAAGAGGCTGAGAATCCCCCCTCGTACTGGCCCCGTGGGCTCCAGACAGGCCCTCCCTGTTATGCCACTGCTCTGCGTGTAACAGGAATACAATCACTTGCCCCCCAGCCCTGAGCCTGTCTTTCCTCCCGCAGCTCACAGGATCGATACTGATGGATAAACCTCGTGGGAAAACAAGGGGTCAGGACCTGCGTCAAGAAGATGCTGCAAAACCGCTTTTCCTGGGAGTCTGAAAGTTTGGAAGCACATGAAACAGAAACCTACAGATGTTTTTATTTTGTATCATTCCTGTAGAAGGTCATTTACCAATTATGTGAAGGGACACATGACCACCCCAGCATTCATGGGTACTGTAGTACTAAGGCAATCCTGCCCTTGGCTAGAGCCACAAAGCTGACAGATGCCCGTTTCCTAGAGGAACCTGTGGGCACAGAACCGTGGGTCAAGTCCTCGGGCATCTAAATGACAGTGGCCCTTCAACCCCAAGTTTCAGGGCTCTTTCATGAGGTGTCTACGCAAACCGAAAGGAAAACACAGGCCACGGTGTGGTCCCGATGATGAAGTGAGCGAGCGTCCATACAAGCTTCCTCCCGACAATCTCCACGCCTTGTTGTGATTACCAAAAAGGGGATTTGGAGACAGTTCTGAATTTACTGAATGCTTGTTACCTGAGAACACCCAACGTGTCCGGAAGACATCTTTGCCTTTCCCACTGCATTTGTCTTTATAATTACCACTAAAGCTGTGATCCCTAGGCCCAGGACTCAGCTTTCTCCCAGTGTAACTGGGATTACCTGTCTCTCCTACACATTGCATGGAAAACCATGGATCCTTCCCATGTTTTCAGCCAATCTGGCTGAGAACTGGGACCACTGCCCACTTACTGGATGAGGAGAAGGCCATGGGGAGACAAGGAAGAAATATTAACCTGATTGGGACGAAACTGGCCAATGTTGTAGAGAGGTGCCAATTGGAGTGAGCTGGTAAAAGCACTCCAAGGCTTCCTGGAGGACTGGGCAGGCAGGGCTCCCTCCCTCTAGCAGGTGGCCCTGGGGATAGCCAGCGGGCACATCCTCCCCACTTAAGGGACAAGTGGGGTGGTTCCCTCTAGAAGGTCCTCTTTCTTGACCTGCCTGTTGTGTGGAGACAAGAGATGTTAGGAACCCAGGATACACTTGAATAGTCTTCCAGGTTACCTGTAGTAATCAGTCCAGTGAGCAAACAGGCCTGTGGTCTTGGTTGTGGAATGGCCTTGTTCCTGTGCACCTCCCAGCGTTGTGTGGCTCTGTTCTAAGTGTAGTCACGTGAGCAGGAGTTGGATTTGCAGGGGCCCAGCCTTCTGTCCCCCCACAGCTACTAGAATCAAGCTCTCCATGCCTGGGCTTTGGTATCAGGGTGATCAGTCATGATCCTTCCCCCAAATTTTTAAAAAACAAACAGTTCAGGTTGTCTAATTCTGTGACATTCATGCCCATTTTTACAATGTTTCCTAGACCTGAAGCTAATACAAATTGTGCAATAAACTTTGCCGAATGACTCTGACTTAACGCGGCCCGTTGTCCCCTTTGCTGCGACGATTCTCGCGGGTACCAATTTTCTTCATTTTGTTTGAAGCTGGTTGTACAGAAGGCACTGTATTGTCAATAATAAACCCTTTCTGAAAGCTGGAGCTAGGACTCGTTTTTCAAAATCACGACCATGGAAGGAGGCAGTGGTTTCATTGAAGGCTCCTTCCAGATTTATTTCACCCCTTCTCTAACTGAACCACGGTGTCTCACACATGCTTTGTAAGCACAAATCTCTGCCTCCTCCAGCCTCCCACAAGGCCATATTGCACATAGGGCACTAATGTTTACACAAAGCACAGCATGCACGGACAGAAGGAAGAGGCTGTCACGGTGCCGTACGTCACACTGGTCCGAGGAACTTGAAGTCCCGGGGTGGGGGTGGGGGGCAATCAACTGTGCTGGGGGGGTTTTGATAAGCAAAATGTTTTTGTCAAAGGTATGTGCCCTGTCCCCTGCTTTACAAGGTCTAAAGTGAAACCGTTTCTGAGACTTTTTCCATGTCCACAGTAGCCTGGATGGAGCAAGGAGGGAAACTCAAAACTACCGATTCCTATTTAGCAAAGGATGGAAACCTGCAAAGTCCTCGTGGAAGGCACAGGCACACCTCCCGGACTAGGAATACGAGTGCAGTCTACACCACTTTACAGTGGGATACCGGCAAACCCCACGCCAGGCGGAGCTCTGCGTGCCTGCTTGGGCGGGAGTGACTCCACAGAGGACGAGACTCATGCACTGCCTCAGAAAATCCTTTTCTCCAGATCTTTCCATTCTTTCCAAAAGAAACCTGCCTGGTTCTCTCTCCCACCCTCACGTCTAGCTCATCCCCTTGACTTAAAGCATCCTTCTTGCAGCCTAGGTCACACTGGTAGCTCCTTCTACGTTCATCAGTCTCATGTTGAAAATGCAGTGGTAGCAAGAAAACAAACGCTGGAATGGAATCATACTCAGATATGTTTGAGGCTCTTCCCCTTTCTGACCCAACATGGCAGGGAGCGAGTTTTTTTCCCTCCGCTTACTTTACTGACACTCCTTTCCTCTGCCACACCACGGGTGCTAGTCTTTCCAAAGTGCCAGCAGCAGTGGGGCCGAGCCGCTGCTGCTGCCACGGAGCAGGGCCCTGGAAGAGGCAACGGGCCACCGTCCATCTTCCCAAAGAGGGAGCTCCGCCGGCTCAGGCTACCGGACGTTGCTCGTCCCTCTGCAGGGCTTTCTTTCTCCTCTTCTCCTCCTGGAGAGCCTGAAGGCGGCTGGACATCCTTCTCATGGCCACCCTCTGCATCTTTAGTCTCCTGCGGAGCCGTTCGTTTTCCTTCAGTGTGAGCACGAGTTTTCTTTTTAAAGCATCTAAGTCCAGGAGGGCATAGCTGTGATCTGATGCCGGGAGGGGAAGTGAACCTCTCTGCCCTGGGGGACTGGTGGGCAGGAGGCGGGACGAGACTTCCTCTGTCTTGTAAGACGAGACCTAGGAGCAAAGGCAGACGAAGGAGGAGGTATAAAGGGGGAATTCCCATCCCTGCTTCCCTGGCACAAATCTGCCCTTTTCTTGGTTTTAGGGAGTGGGTGTTGCTTGTGGGATCCCCTGGCAGGTGTTTGGCATCCTCACAAACTCAGCTGAGAGTGCCTAGAAATTAACTGCATCTGCTATTTATGCTGAAAATAATAAACATAGTATAGTCATGGGTAAACCCATTCAAATCTTGGCTCTCCCAGAGAGGGCATTTTGGGGAGACGTGCGCGCTGTTCTTTCTGGCTTCTATGTTGGTAAGAAACATTTCTTTCACGACATTTTAAAAATATAGAGAATAAACAGCTAAGTATTTCCTTTCGGTTTTCAACCAGAGGACCCACAACCTAACACCCTACCTCTTTTTCAGAAGCCTCAGCATCTGGGGATAACTGGTGCTTGTCAAGTGGAATTTCCATCTTTCTTCCTGGGGTATATTCCCCAGCCCCTGCATCTGAGAAGTCCTAAAAAGCAGCAATGGAGAATTAGCATTGAGGCCCTTCTGGGTCCCCCGTTAGGTGGCACCTTACAGCCCATACACCTTTGTACCATCCCCAAAGTAACCCTTTCATACTGGTCTTTTGCGGGGGGGGGGGGTATGAAAATCAATTGGGTAGCCCACCACATTTTTATACCATGGCTTGAACAACCAACACTTTCCACACAAAATAGAAATACACATGTTAGAAGCAAATAAAACTTGTAACCAGTTAAGAATGTCGGACAAGAAGTGAAAAGATGGGACCGTGACTTCAGAGGGCTTGTGGTAAAGCAAACCACCCCATCCTGGCAGAGGGGTGGCAGGACCACAGGTACAGAATGGGGAATCCACCTGTTAAAGGGGCCAATTGTTGGCTGGTTTTGCTTTCCTTTTGTTGCAAGGGACAGATCTCTCATTGTGAGGGAGAAGGACATATCAGTGGAAAGTGATAATTGTAAAAAAAAAATGGCATCAATGAAATATTTTTTTAAAAGAAAAAGGTATGAAAAACCTATGTCTTCTGCTCTCCTTTATGATTTCTTTAAATTAGTCATTTGAAAGTTGTTACTTCATCAAAGTAGCCCTTTCCTTAAGGAGATTTTCAGGGCTACAGACAGGCTGCCCGGCCCACCCTCCTACCACCTCAGGAGCCAGCGAGCATTCATTACCCAGTGCCAGGCAGGGGGGTACAAAGAAGGAGAAAATGAATCACTACCCTCAAAGAGAATATGCTACCTTCACAATGCAACAAGCAAATAAGTAAGCATACACGAGATATATGCAGAGGAGGCAGAAGGTCACCACAGAGGGAAGAGTCTCCTTCACAAGGTGAGATTTGATCTAAGTCTTGCAGGAGGCCAGGAAATCTAAGAGGTGGGAGGCGGAGGAGGGAAGGGCATTCTGGCATGGGGGACAGCCAAGTGCAGAAGCAGCGGGTTGGGAGATGGAGACTCTTGGAGAAACAGCCAGGTGGTCAGTATTGGTGATTAGGTCTGCTCAGACATCACATAACAAACCACACTCTGCACAGCTTTGAGATTTACCTTCCCCGGCTGTGCCTGTACATCGCTTCTCTGGCCAGCAGGGTCTGTGTTCTTCCTAACCAGCTGCAGGGAGACAAAAACACAAGACAGCGGTTTTAACAGGACATGCTTTTCACTCTGGGCACAGTGCGCCTCGAAAAATCCAAGGAGGGAAAGACTTGGCCTCTCCCCTGGTCCCAGAGGGAGCTTCCCTATCCAGTGAGATGTTCCTAAACTAACCCACCAGTGACCGGTGGTTGTCCTCAAACGGTATGCACACCGAGTTTGGTGGAAGAGATGGCGGCAGCTACGTTACATGACACCATCTTCAAAAATAGAAGGGTATTCAGACACAACATCCATGTCCCTCCCACAGCACAGCAGCTAAAATTTACTTGGTTTGTATTAATAATTTTATCCGCCAAAGATGAAGCAACGAGAGGAAATAATATTTTGGATCCGAGCATCACCAACACAGGGAACCTGTTACTAACATAGAAATGACGGGAGCCGTGATGGGCTTGCAGAGGATTGGTGGGGAGGGGAGGTAAATGACCACTCCAGCATTTGAATTTGTGACAAAGAAGAGGAAATGCAAGGGGGGCGTGCACAGTGTCGAACTGAGAATCCAAGCACCTATATTCTAACCTTTGCTCCACTGCTCACTATCTATGTCACTGGGAAAGTCACCTCCATGGGCCTCGGTCTCCTCATCTGTAAAATGAGAGGGTTGAACTGTTCTCTGAGGTTCCTTTCATATATCTATGATATAATCTGACAGATTAGATTTGGGGAGAGCAGATTTCAACAAAAGTAGAGATAAAACCCAGTAGGCTCCAATGTGATGGGATAAGTCAAGTCAAAAAGAGATGGGAAATGCTTAGAAATGAAATTCTAGAAACAAAGAAATACAATTCCAATGATCCATCTGTGAATTTATGGGAAAACTTCTTGAGGCAGTTAGTGTTTTTGGAACGGAAAGCTACTGGGGTAACAAATTCTACATGTCTAATACGTACGTGGTGTGCTGGAAAATACAATAAAAATCTTAGCAATCTGAACTCCACTCATTTGAAACTGACAAAGATTTGGAGATGCTGGGCTGGAGTGTGCCTTTACATCACCCGTAGAAAACGGGTGTCTTTGGTGTGAAGTGAATTATTTAGCCTACTTGCGATAGAAGCTCACATTTAATAACATCAGCTCATGTCTGCAGACAATTTTAAAGTTCATAATGGTTAAGGAACAGTTCAAGTGGGGTCCAATTGCAAATAATTCTAATATCCTTGTTTAGAAAAGACTTTAAAATCCGACTTACAACCTGGTGCCGTATTTCCCATCAGCAGTGTTACTGTATACACCAGCAGGCGATAAAACTGCCTTTCTCTAAAAAATACTTCACAGCCTTTTTTCCCCTGTGATCTTGCCCTTTCCACCGCCATCTCTCCACACAAACACCCCCACCCCAACTGCTCTATGAAGGTATATTAATGAAGTTTTATCATGTTCTCTTGATTAATAATAGATAGCATTTGCATAGCACTTTAAGATTAGCAAAGCGCTTTATGAATATGATCTCATTTGAGCCTCACAACAACTCCTGGGAGGTAGGTGCTATTATTGTGCCCACTCTACAGATGAAGAAATTGAGGCAGAGAAAGGGGAGGTGACCTGCCCAGGGTGTCTGAGGCCAGATTTGAACCGAGGTTTTCCTGACTCCAGGCCCAGTGCTCTGCCCACTGCACCACCTGGCTAGCCGCCTCTAAGTTCATTACAACTCTCTCTTTCAACCTTCAGGGAGCTAGTAATATTCTGGGATTCCACGATCAAGGCTGCACCCACCCTATCTCTTCTCTTTCATTCAGTGATGGGTCTCAATAATTCCCCTTCAAAGCCTTCCTGTCTTTAGGCGGACAACTCCTCCTTGGTCATTTGGGTGGCTTTTCCCTGGGCGAGGGGGCCACAGCCACAGCAGGGGGGAGTAGCCAGGGGCTGGCCTTGGGGTCAGGAAGCCTTGGAATCCAGTACCACCTCTCACACTCTCTGTGTGGCCCTGCACACATGCCCTCATCACCAGGCACCTTCATGGGACTCCTCGGTCTTTCTGAGACCGGAGTGGGCACAGTCGGTCCCAGTCGTCCGTCCCTCTCAGTAAAGAAGGCCCGAGGCCAGACTCTGCAGAGTGTGGTGCTTGTCCCGCAGGTCAGAGGGCAAGGCCCAGAGACCAGGGAGAAGATGGGCCTCCTAGTCATTCCCTGCAGAGTCTCTCTGATAACATCTTATTGCAAAGTATCCATTTCTTCTGAAGTGACCCCTAAGTCTAGGTTCTTATCAAGCAAAGGTCCTTCATTCACTCCATGGCCGAGCTGCATCTGGCCCTGCATCGGGGCTGCAAGGCATGGCCCCTACCTGTGCCGTCTCCCGGAAAGCAAACACCGTGGGCACCGCGTTCTGCTTCAGGTTCTTGCGGTTGCCAAAGGCGCTGAAGCAGTCCGGCTGGAAGTGCTCCGAGCAGATGACCGTGTGCTGCTTGGGCTTGAAGTTGCCTCGGCCAATGTTCAGCACCCATTCCTTCAGCAGCTCGGGGCGGCTGAAAGGGAACCTAAGCAAGGCAAGAAAATCCTGGCCTGAGAAAAGGGAGATGCAGCATCCTCTGTTTACTTGAGAGGTTTGAAAGCCTAAGCCACATCCAATTTTTTCAAGCCAACATTCTCATAAATAATGAACCCAAAACACCAGGAGCAGCCTAAGAACCCCGGCGAACAGGGTTTCTGAATCTGTGTTGTAAAAGTCTCCAAGAAAGCCTGGAAGACACATTCCCCAAATCTCCAACCGTCCATTGCACTTCTCAAACTAATTTTGCCATCAATACTTGACATATACTGAGAGAATCTCTGAACCCAGGGGAGGACCAGGGAGGCCTGAGGGCATCCTTGGACCACAGGATCACAGATATATAGCTGGAAGGGCCCCTGGACATTATCTAACCCAACCCCCTCATCTTACAGATGACAATAATTCAGAGCAAAACAGATGCACGGCAGTTTTTTCACAAGTAACAAATTCAATTCATCAACAAACATATTAAGAGTCTGTTATAAGGGGATGCCCATCAATTGGGGAATGGCTGAACAAGTTGTGGTAAATGATTGTAATGGAATACTATTGTGCTATAAGAAATGATGAGCAAGCGGACTTCAGAAAAACCTGGAAAGACTTGTATGGACTGATGCAGAACCAGGTGAATGTTGTACACAGTAACAGCCACATTGTGCGATGACTAACTTTCATAGACTTGGCTCTTCTCAGCAATGCAAGGATATAGGACAACTCCAAAAGACTCATGATGGAAAATGCTATCTACATCTAGAGAAAGAACTATGGGGGCAGCTAGGTGGAGCAGTGGATAGAGCACCAGCCCTGGAGTCAGGAGGACCTGAGTTCAAATCCAGCCTCAGACACCTAACACTTACTGTGTGACTTTGGGCAAGTCACTTAACCCCAAATGCCTCAAAAAGGAAAAAAAAAAAAAAGAACGAACTATGTAGTCTCAATGCAGATTGAAGCATACTATCTGCTCTTTTATTTTCTTCTGTTTTGTTTTCTCTTTCTTGTGGTTCCTTCTACTGGTTCTAATTCTTCCTTACAACATGACTAGTGTGGGGAAAAAAAAAAAGCCTATTATGAATAAGAAACACATGGCTTGATGCCAGACATTCAGAGACAAAAATTGAACAGCCCCTCCCTGCCCTCAAGAGTTTACAATCTACTCAAAGGATGCAACTTGTACATAAGAAAGTAAATACAAAGTCTACAGAATCATTTCAGGAGAGGGCTGAGAGAGGTTGGGAAGGGTCTCAGGTAGGTAGAGGCACCTGAGCTGCTGGGAGGCAGAGGAGAGATGGGAGGGCCTTCTAGACCACCTGTGAATTTGGGTGGAGGCCAGAGATGGAACAACAGACTCAGAGAACACAGGCAGTCCAGTCTGACTGTAACGAATCCTGCATCAAAGGGAGTAACAGGAAATAAACCCGGAAAAGTAAGACAGAGTCAGATTTTGGGGAGCCTTAGATAGATACCAGGTTGAGGACTCTTTATGTTCTGCTAGAAGGCACAGAAAGCCACCAAGATTTTCTTTTTTTAGCGGGGAAAGTGACATGGTCAAATCTGTTTGGGGAATGTTAATTTAGATGGAGGATGGATCAGAGAGAGGAGAAACTGTACGCAGAGACAAGAAATAACAATTTAACAACAATTAATAACAATTTAATAACAATTTAATAACAAGGGCCTGATGTATGGCAGAGGCTGCGTGAGTGGGAAAACGGGGAGATATAAGAAATGTTGGCAATTGGATGTGGGGCATGGCTGAGGATGACTTTAAGGTCTGAGTGTGTTGGAAGGAAGGTGCTTCTGGCAAACAGAAACAGAGAAGTCTAGAGGAGGGATGGTTTGGGGGACAAATAAAATGTTTTCCAATTTGGACACACCGAGTTTGAGATACCCACAGGTCATCCAGATGGAAATGCCCAGTAAGCTGGTGTTAATGATAGACTAGAGCTCAAGAGAGGACTGGATAGATCATTCAGGGAATCCCTGCATAGAGATGATCCTTCAACTTATAGAACTGTGGCTATTGTGAAGGAAGAGAATACAGAGAATGAATGAGAAAAGGGCCCTGGCCAGAGCCTGGAACCATACCCCTACAGTGGGAGGGAGGAGTATAATGATCCAGGCCAGAGAATGGACACCCACCAGTAGAAGAACTCAGAGGAAGCGATCACAGAAGCCAAGAAAGGAGAGTCTTCAAGAGGATGGTCAGTGGGGTCAAAAGTTACAGAGAGGTCAAGAAGAATGAAGACTGAGGAAGGGTCATTGGCTTTAGCAGTCAAGACATCATCTATCCCCCTACTCCTTTGCAGAAGTAGGAGGTGGACAAGAAGGGCACATTGCATATATTACGAGGCATTTTCATCATACTGATCAGTTTTATTATTTTTTTTCCTCTTCCTTTTTTTCTTTTAAAAAATATACTTTCTGATAAAGGATAGCTCTTGGGCAGCAGAAAGGGCAACGACACAGGGGGCAATTTATTAAATATAAAAACAAAAGATATCAACAAAAATTTATCTTAAAAACTGATCATTGGTAACCTGAGAGTTGTTTCAGTCAAGTGATGGGGTTGGGAGCCAGGATACAAGGGGCTAAGAAACGAGAAGTCAG
Organism: Vombatus ursinus; assembly: GCF_900497805.2. Taxonomy (NCBI): domain Eukaryota; kingdom Metazoa; phylum Chordata; class Mammalia; order Diprotodontia; family Vombatidae; genus Vombatus; species Vombatus ursinus. Next base: position 10,701,394 of record NW_020954710.1, read on the forward strand.
GAAGTGAAGGGAGTGACAGCGGATGGCTTTTTCCAGGATTTCTGCTGTGAAAGGGGCGGGGGGAGTAGATGATTGCTTAAGAGGTTGGCAGGGTCAAGTGAAGGTTTTTTAAGGATGAGAGAGATCTGGGTATATTTGTAAGCAGCAGCAAAGAAGACAGTGGATAAGGAGAGAGGGAAGGTGAGAGAAAAGGCAGAGATAGGGGAGGCAAGCCCCTGGAGGGGCCCAGGATGGGACCAAAGAGAATAAATGGCGGAATTAGCTTTGGCAAGAAGGCCCATCTTTTCATCAGAGAATGGAACAAAAAAAAAAGAGAAAATGAGGAATAATGAATGGGAGTTTTGAAGCGGGGAGTAAGGGAGAAGAAAGAGTCAGCTCACAAGGGAAGCCTTCTGTTTTCTTAGTAAAGTCTGCTGAGAGCCAAGAGGAGGAGGTGGTATAGCAGGTCTGAGAAGAGAGGTCTGGAATAATCACTGTGGATTGGGATAGAGTCAACCAGGAACAAATAAAAAGATTGCTACACACTTTAGCATGCCCAGCTGACGCAGCAGATAAGAGTTGGGCCTGCAGTCAGGAAGACCTGAGTTGAAATCCAACCTCACACACTTACCAGCTGTGTGACTCTGGGCAAGTCACTTCACCCGGTTTGCCCCCCCCCCCCCCAAAAAAAAGTAGAATAGACTGTGAAAGGAATGGGAATGAAAAGGGATGACAGTACAGGAAGAGTTAAGAGAGGAGTTTTGCCTCAGAAGTGTTTTTTATATACATATAATTTCAAGTTTAATATTTTCAAGAGGAAACTATGTTCTCAGAAAACCTATCATTCACATGGCATGGCATATGGAAAGAAATCTGGGAAATGCTTCATTATGCTGCTCTCTCACCATCCCCCATCCAATCCTGGCCAACTGGACTCCCTGGGCACTCCAGGCTTTTCTCATATTAACAACAGCACCCGGAATGCCCACCAACAAAAACTTGACTCCATCCTCCATGTTCCTAAGTGACCGCTTCTCCCATGAAGTCGAGAGATTTCATGATTTTCAGGATCTCCCTGATTTTCAGGATCTAGCCACACAAGCCATTCTGGGCATCTCTAAGCTGAAATATACTATTTGCAAACACAGAAAAACAAAAATGGAGGTATAGACTCTGACAGAGCACACATTTTTCCAAGAGGCAACAAAGTCTAGTGGAAAGAACATGGGGCTTGCAATAAGAAGCCAAAGGGTTCCTAGTGTTGGGCCCAAGCAGCTGGACTAGATAAGTTCCAAGATTCTCTCCAGACCCAAAGTCTACGAGCCAAGGAGTCTTAACCCTTTTTTGGATCGCTGACCCCTCTGACAGTCTGGTGAAACCAAAATAATGTTTTCTCAGAATATTTTGATTCTCCTTTAAATGCACAGTTAAAGAAAACGCTAAATTTCAGTTGGAGGTTAGTAAAAATAAGGGTGCATTTTTTTTCTCCTTCCTCCAAGTTCTCAGATTCTCTGTCCTCTAAGTTAAGAACTCCTGGTCTAACCATAATTCTGGAGGACTCATGACAAAACATGCTATCCACCTCCACATTGACAGTTGATGGCTCAAAGGGCAGACTGAGGCAATTTTATATATGTGTGTGTGTACATATATGTGTATATACATGTGTGTATATGTTGCATGTATACATACATACACACATATATGTGTGTACTTTTTTAAAGATAATTTTTGACAGGGCCTATATGGGAATTTGTTCTGCTTGACTATACAAGTTTGTAACAGGTTTTATTTTTCTTGCTTTCTCAATAGGGTTCTGGCATGCTAGGTAGGAGGAAGAGAATGTGGAGTTGAATATTAAAAAAATAAACTGAATTTTTAAAAAAGATCTAGTCTAATCTCTCTGTGTAGGAATAGAATTTACAGAGCCTGAAACCACATGACCTGGCACTTAATTATATTCCTGTGGTGTTATTATTCTCTAATTATTTTAATACATACTATGTGTGATGCCCCTCTTATCTCCTCAGCCAGCCTGTAAACCCCTAGAAGGCACCAGCCAACTTCTTTCACAGCCCTAATAAGACTTAGCTGGGCACACTGCCCAAACTGGCTCCAAATAAATAATTATGGGATTTAGGGCTGGGTCATCATCTGGTCCAATCCCCTCATTTTACAAGTGAGGAAAATGCATCTCAGAGAAATGAAGGGCTTTATCCAAGTGGACAGAGACAGTAAGTGGCAAGAATTCAAACCTGGGTCTTCCAAAGCACCCCAGCTCTGTACCCTTGTTGGCTGACTGAAGACAATCAATCTTCTCCATTTTGTGCGCGTATGATTTCATGTGGGCTAATTAGCACTGTCCGGGACAGAGATCTCCGTTGTAGGCCAATGGACAGTGTGTCTGTACAGACATACCAGCCCGGGCCAGGTGTGGCACATTAAGAGACCTTGCTATGTCATACAGATGGCATGTGCGCAAACACAGACAGAGAACCAAAAACAGAAAAATACAGAGGAAAAGACACTCAGGTATAACTAGAGACCCAGGCAAAGAGCGAAAGACGGACGGAAAGCAAGAGAGAGAGGCAGACAGAGAAGAGACAGATGCCAAGGCAGAGACATAGAAAACGACAGACACATGGAGGGATGGGTAGACTTACATACATACCCAGAGAGACAGGGACGCTTCTACACGGCCAGGGGAGGGGAGAAGCAAGTCTACAGTTACAAGGAGGTAAGAAATCATTCTTAAGCTTCTACTATGTGCCAGGCAATCAGACAGTCCTTGCCCTCAGGAAGGTTACAATCTGGTGGGGGAAACAACCTGGACACGTATAAGTAGATACACAGTAAATACACAATGTAGTATCTACAAAAGCTAACAGGGATTTGGGGGCATGAAAAGAAACAGCAGGAGCAGCTAGGTAGCAAAGTGGATACAGAACCAGCCCTGGAGGCAGGAAGACCTGAGTTCAAAAGTGGCCTCAGACACTTGACACTTACTAGCTGTGTGACCCTGGGCAAGTCACTGGAACCTAAATGCCTCAAAAAAAAAGAAAAAAAAGAAAACAAAAAATAGCAACTGAGGTCTCCTATTCTGGGGACAGTGGTTGAGCTAAAGAGGATTAGGGATTCTAAAGGGAAGGGGGACATCCTATGAAAAGACATAAAGACATGAGATGTAATATCCTGTGTGAAGGAAGGCAAGAAAGGCAGTTTGGTCAGATTATAAAGGGCATAAATGAGAGTAATCCAAAATAAGTCTCAAAAGGTAGGCTGCAGCTATATTATAAATGAACATGCCCACCTTAATGTATCTGCTTCCCAAATATGTTAGGATCTGTGTTTGATTCTAAGAGGAATGGGGAGCCACTGGAAAAACATGGTCAAACCTATGCTTTAGAAATATCACTTTAGGGGCAGCTAGGTGGTGCAGTGGATAGAGCACCTGCCCTGGAGTCAGGAGGGCTTGAGTTCAAATCCAGCCTTAGACACATAACACTTACTAGCTGTGTGTGATTTTGGGCAAGTCACTTCACCCTAATTGCCTTGCCATTAAAAAAAAAAAAAAGGAATATCACTTTGACAGCTGGGTAAATTAATGAATTAAAGAGGGAAGAGACTAGAATCAGAAGGCCCATTTGGGAGACTCCTGAAACAGCACCAGCAAGAGGTGAAGAGGGACTGAACAAAGATGGTGGCCCTGTGAGTAGAAATAAGGGGATGGATGCAAACCCCAAATTCTTGGTTGAGTTGGGGGCTGGTACAACCAATTAGTAGAAAGTAATTTGGAATTACAATGTCCATACCCTTTAACCCAGAGATTCAATCCACACACACCAAAATATTTATAGCGGCCCTTTTAGTGGTAGCAAAGAATTGGAAATAAGGTAGATGCCCAACAACTAGGAAATAGCTAAATACACTGAGGCATATGGATGTAATGGAATATAACTGTGCTGTAAGAAGTGATGAATGTCTGGAACATAGAGAAGCACCCAAAGACTTATGGGTACATAAGCACAGGCAAGAAAACAGTATACACAAAGACTAGGCCATTGATAAATGTCCAGAACCACCACCAGGAAACAATCAAAAGTGAATATTATGAAATTACAAAGAATTCTCCCTCCTTTGCAGAGGTCAGGTCTACAGGTCTGGAACACTGGTATAATAGCAGAATTTTTTTTTTTTTATCAATCAATTTTGCTGAATTTTTTCCTCTTCCTTTTAAAAACAAATTCTCGGTTACAGTGGTTTTCTAGGAGAAGGAAAAGATACAGAGGGAAAAGCTGGTTTCGTAAAAAAAGATTAAAAATTATTTTAAAAAAAGATGTTATGGAGGTAAAATCCACAAGATTTGGCAGCTGAGTGAATATGAGGGGAGGGAGAAAAAAGACTTTGAGAATATCTGCGGGGTCGTGAGCCTGGATGACTGCAAGGAACAGAAGCGGGGCAACTGACGGACAGACCCAGAGAGACAGAGACAAAGAGACAGCGCAGAGAGACAGACCAGACACAGCCAGCCCGCCCCGGCCCCGCCCCCGGCCCCGCTTGGTGGGCGGGGCCTCAGGCCAGGGAGGAGCCGCCCGGGCACGCGCCCCCGGGAGGCAGCAAGTTCAAACACGCGCATGCGTGTATGTGGCCGGATGCCTCCGTGTATGTGTGCTGCTCTGGGTGTATGTGTGTGTGTATCTGTGTGTGCGCGTGCGTCTGCCAGGTCGGCCCGGCCCGGCTCTCGAAAAGGGTCTGTCTGGGGGCTGTCCAAGGCCCCCACCCCCTCCCCCGCAGCCCGCCCCTCCCCCACCTCACCGGTGGAAGGTGAGCTGCTTCCTGCGGCTGCTGTAGCGGTTGCAGCACTGCCGGGCCGCGCACGACTTGGGCATCTCCTGCCGCCGCAGCCTCTTTCCTCCCGCGGCTGCCGGCTGCCCTCAACAAAGATGGCGACGGCGGGGACGGTGGGGGGCGGGGAGCGCGCGACCTTAGTGGGGGAGGGGGAAGGAGCGGAGAGCGTGCAGCCTCTGGGGGAGGGGGAGCCCTGGGGCGATCGCAGCCGGCGCTCTAGCTGGGGGCGGGGCGGCGGCGGACCCTGCCCTGGCCGGGCTGCCTTCCTGGGCATGCGCTGCCCTCCTCGGCCTCCCTGCACTGACCCAGAGCACCGCACCTGAGGGGAGTGCCCCGAGTTCGGGAAAGGTCTGGGCCACGGTCCCCCTTTGCTTGGCCTTCAGTGTCCCTCCTTTCCTGTTCCTAGTCACTTTTTGTGGGGAAATCAGCCTCCCCCTCCTCATTTTCCTCCTCTCCTCCTTCACTTCCTCCTCCTCTCATTCCTCTCCCCTCGTCCTTCCTCTCCTTCCCTCTCTTCCTCCTCCTGCTTCCCCCACTTTCCTCATCCTTCTCTCCCTTCTCCCTCCTTTTCTTACTCTTCCTCCCCCTCTCTTCTCACCTACCCCTTCTCCGGATCTGTTTAAGCAAATGCTAATTACCGCCCTCAGACCTACCTGAATGCAAACTCTCCTGTTTGCAAGCACCTAATGCTTTTTTAGTATTTGCAAACCAATAGCACTTGCATCCAGTAACGTTGTCATTGTGGTTCCCTAGAAGGAACCCTGGATTCGAGTCTGAAGTCCTGAGTTCAAGCCCCATCTCAGCAGCTTATGACCTGGGAGATGCTTTGAGCAAGGGGTTTCTCTCTGGGCCCAGGTTTCCTCCGCCTGTAAATGAGAAAATTGGGTTCTGGGGTCTCCAAGGCCCCTTCCAGCTCTGAATCTGTGACCCTAGGAGTTCGACTCCACAAGCTTTCACAATAAGCAGCTGTCATGAAAGGTGGTAGGATGTGCTTAGAGCTGCGTAAAAGTAGTAAAGGCTAGGGGATAGAGGCAGAAGAGATGGAGAGGAGCTGGGGTAGCAGCGAAGGCTGAAAAAGGAGAAATGGGGACTAGACTACTTAGCCTTGAACAGAGGAAGAGGAGTCAGACTCAGGACCTGCCTGGCCTTTTCTTTTCAGCAGTAAGATGCATTGGAAATAGTGACCAAATCCAGTGACCTTCTGTCCTCATTCTGCTTGAACTCCTTGCAGCCTTTAGCATTCTCCTTGATACTTAACTCTCTTCTCTCCAGGTTTGCAGGACATCCTTCTCTCCTCTATCTGCCTGCTCCTTCTCTGTCTCTTTTGGTGTGCCCCATCTCCAGATCATGTCCTCTAAGGCCCACAGGGCTCTGTCCTGGGCCCTCTTTTCTTCTCCCTCTATACTTCTTCACTTGGTGATCTCATCAGCTCCAGTGAATTTAATTACCATCTCCATGTGGATGATTCTCAGCTCTACCTTTCCTATCCCAGTCTTTCTGCTGGCCTCCAATCTTGCATCTCCAATCCAGGCATCTTGAACTGGATGTCCAGTGGACGTCTTAAATTCATAGCCTCCAAAGCAGAACTCATTAGCTTTCCTCCTCAACCCTCCCTACTCCTCCTCACTTCTCTGTTCCTGAAGAGGGCATCGCATCTTCCCAGTCCCTCAGGCTCCCAACCTGAGAGTCAGCATGGATTCCTCACTATCTCTCGCCCCCCAACATCTCCCCTCACTTTCACCTTTGCTGCATCCTTCTCTCCTGACGCCTCCACTATCCTGGTACGGACCCTGGTCACCTCACATCTGTATTATTGCAATCGCTGCAGCTGGTGGTTTTCCTGCCTCAAGTCTCATGAGGCCACTAAAATGTGGATCCCAACCGTGTCATTCCCCTACTCAACTCTAATGGCTCCCTATCACCTCCAGGAGCAAAAAGAAAATGCTCTTTTTGGCATTCAAAGCCATTCATAACCCGTCCTACTTTTCCAGCCTTCTTACACCTTACCCCCCACAAGAGGTATTCTTTGATCCAGTGACGCTGGCCCCCTGGCAGTTCCACAGACAAAACACTCCATCTCTTGACTGCAGGCATTTTCTCCAGCTGTCCCCAACTCCTGGAATCCTCACCCTCCTCATCTCGACTATTGGCTTCCCAGACTTCCTTTCAATCCTAACTAAAATCTCATCCTCAACCCTTCTGAATTCTAGTGTCTTCCCCTGCTGATTTTTTCTGGCATATCCTGCGTAGTGCTTGCCTGTACGTAGGTGTTTGCTTGTTGTCGCCTCCATTAGGCTGTGAGCTCCTAGAGGACAGGGTCTGTCTTTTGCTTCCTTTTGTATCTCCAGTGATTAGCACCTAGTAGGTACTTAACAAATGTTTAACAGTTGATTGATTGATAGTACTAGATTTGGAATCCCAGGACCCAGAGTCAGACCCTGACTCTGTGTGACCTCGGGCTAGTGACTTAACCTCTGCTGGCCTCAGTTTTCTCCCTCCTAATGAGAGACCATCTTAGATTTAAAGCTGGAAGGGACCTCCAAGGCCATCTAATCCAAATCCCTCATTTTACAGGTAAAGGAACAAAACAAGCATTTGTTACATACCTTCTATGCCTCGGGCACTGTGCTTAGCTTTTTGCAAATATTATCTCCTTTGATTGTCACAACAACATCGTGAGATAGGTGCCATTGTCCCCATTTTACAGTTGAGGAAACTGAGGCAGAGGTTAAGTGACTTGTCCAAGGTCACACAGCTAGTGTCGGTGGCTGGATTTGGAGTCTTCCGGATCTAGAGCTCTATCCACTGTGTCTCCTAGCTGCCTCATAAGTTTACAGAGGAGTAAGCTGGGGCCCGAAGAGACTAAGGTGCCTCTCAGCTCTGATCCTCAGAAGTTAACCAACTCCTTCTTGTTCTCAATTATAAAATTAGGGGCTTTGATCCGATTTCTGGGGGAAGAAGGGAACGTGATGCCACCTGTTCAATGAGATTTTTAATTCAAATACAAGAGAGTGTCAAAGCTGCCTCAATCCCTTGGCTAAAGGAATTTGGAAGCTTCTTAGTTGGACAAAGTTTGGGGCCACAATCATAATAAATCCAAGGATCATTTATTAAATACCTAAGGTGAGTAAAACATTATGATAGATCCTGGAGATACAAAAACAAACAAAAAGTCCTAAAATCAGTCCCTGCCCTCAAGGAGCTTGCACTCTCTTCCCTCTGTTTTTCTGATCTTTAGTGTCCATCCCAAGGAAAGGAAATACTTCCCTCCAGGCTCCTGGACTAGTGAACTAGGGCTGGCTTTGACAGGTAATGAGTGACTTTTAAAAGTATTAATTAAATTTAAAAGTATTAGTCCCGTTACTAGATTCCCCCCGGGGCCATTGTCAACATCCACCTTCCTGGTGAAGCCTTTCCCCATCACCCTGACTGCTGGGGCTTTGCCCCCCACCCACCCAATTACCTGGATATATTTTGTAAATATTTACATACGTCTCCCATAATGAATGTAAGCTCCTTGAGGGCAGGGAATGTTTCTTTTTATCTTTGTATATCGCCTTGCACTGTGCAATAGGCCCTTTATAAATGCTGGTTGATTGATTGACAGTAGGTACTTAGTAACTCTTTGCGGAATTGCATAGCTGAACTTGATTGACCGCCTAGTATGGGGGTGGGGAAGGTCAGCCAGCTAAGGCTCTTGGCCTCGGGCAGCAGCTGTACCATTCTTCCCCCGGGAGAGCGCATTCCTGTCCCCACTAGGATGGGCTCAATTCCTAGCACACCCCTCAGCCACACAGCCCTTCTTTTGTTGGTCTGGGGAAGCTTTTAAAATGCCAGGGTGGTCTGCCAGTTCAGATGGGGAGAAATCCTCCAGCCCAAGCCTCCAGTCCATGGTAGGGGGACAGCTGGGCACTTCATTGAAATAGTCCCCAAAAAGCTAATCCTTACTGACATCCTTTGCCTTCCGCACCAGTGCTTCCCATCAAGATCCCCACCTCCCCCTCCACAAGCCTGGCCTGGCCTACAGGCCTCTCACCTGCACCCCCTTTCCAGCCGCACACATACCGAGTCCTGCGGACACTGGTAACTTCCCTAAACTTGTTCCTCAATAATTAACATACTTCCACCCCATCCCAGTAATTCTGAGCCCCCCAATTACCATGGTTCAAACCCCATCCTCTGTCCCCTGCTGACTGCCCCCTTATTCCTATCCCCCTAAACCCAACCACCCCTCCCCTTCAAATCCCACTCTAAGCTACCCACCCGTTTCTCTGGGCTCTCTTAATGCCTGTTCCCTTAGTAACAAACTTGTTTTCTGCCTAGGTGCCTCTCTACCTTCCTCACCCCCTTGATCCCTCCCTCCTGAGGACACAGCTTCCCAGACCACCCTTTCCAGTGCTAGCTACCCGTTCGCTCTTTCCCCCAACTCACTGCTCATGGTAGGGCAGTTGGATTATACCTTGTTCCCCATGGTCACTTTGAGGCACTCCCTCTCCCACCATGCCTCAAGTAACCTCTCCTCCTTTGAGCATCACTCAATTCCTATCAACCCTCCCCTCCCCCATGAAGATTCTAGAAGCTGTTGTCTGCAGACCTCCAGGACACTCTCCTTCCTTCCTCAGTAAGGTCAGTGACTAGTTCACTATCATTTCCCTCTTGTCTTCATGCTAGGGTATCTCATCATATCTGTTGATATTCCTCTCTCCCTAACCTGCCAATTCCTATGTACTCATTTACCCACTTCTCTACCCTACCATAGCTACAGAGTGAAGGGCATAGTTTTGATCTTGCCACCACCCACAAATGTTCACCAGCTTGGAAATTTCTTTATCTGATCAATCTGTTGTGAGTCCACCTCTCCATCTGCAGGGCAACCCACCATGACCCCCCACCCCTCAGTTCTTTCCCAGGCCATCACACCTGTACTGGCTACACTGCCTTTCCCTGCCCAGTCTTGACCCCTTGGTGAGCCAGTTCAACTCTACCCTGCCCTCCTCTCAAATCCCTTGCCCCTTTCCCCTTTAATCGCCAATCTTGCCCTTCCAAACCCCAGCCCTGGATTACTCTCACAATCCACTGCCATTAGCTTCTACTCACACTTTACAGGTCAAAACTAGAAAAAAATTCTTGAAACCATGTTGAATGGGTCTGCATCAAGTTTACATTCTATAAACTGAATTGGGCCCTCACTGTGGCACGGCAATCCTTTTACACGTCCCTCGATGATTCACCATCAGTGGCTTTTCCACATCTTTCCATCCCTCCTCAAAACTCCTGCAGTTCCCCCTGCCCAACACTCTCAGCTGAGAGTTTGGAGCCTCATCATTCACTGAAAAAAAACCAGGGGCCATCTACAGAGCTCCCACCTTCTGTTCTTCATCTCATGCTGCTCGGAGGCATCCTCCTTCACCTGTCTCACATGAAGAGGCCAAAATCTCTCCCCTTCCCAGTACTGACCTCGGACTCATCAATACAGGAGCCAAACAGAACTTTGTAATCTTTGTATTTCTCTTGTCTTGTGGGTCACCAAGTGGACCAGTCTGGAGATGATGATGATGATGATGGTGGTGGTGGTAGTGCTTAGCTTTTCTATACTTGTCAAGGGTGGTCCTCATAAAGCAGTATGTTGCCAGAACCTTAATCAAAGCCCTTCCAGTGTGGCAGGGGTGGGGAACACTAAGTCCCTCAAGTTTGGATTCAGTCAAAGGGCTACACTTGAAGACCTAGAGGGCCACATGTGGCCTCGAGGCCACGGGTTCCCCATCCTTGGCTTATGGTCTTTGCGCAAATGCCTCCAAGAATCCAGGGTCATCTCCACACAGTTACCAGAGACAGACTTTAGGACGGCTGAATTGACTAGAGTGAGATTTTTACCATAACAGGAAAGAAAAACACCTGAAAACCATTTACTTCTCTTGGGGTTTGTTTCTAGGAATTTAATTGCAGGAGTGCCATGGGCACTTTGCATCCTACCTAAAATGAAGCCAGGGTTCAATTTCTCATTAAATAGTGGGGATTTAAATGTTTACTATGTCCCAGGCACTGTGCTACAAAGCTTAGTCTACTGGAGGAAATTTGTACACAAATGATTATGTTCTAGATCAGAAGTTCTTAACCTTTTTAGTATGTTAGGGACCTCTCTGGCGGTCTCGTAGAATCTGATCAGAATAAGGTTTTAAAATAATTTAAAGAAATGTTAAATTTCATTTAGTAGTTAGTGAAAATGAAGATGTGATTGTTTTCCTATACCAGTTCACGGACCCCATGAGTTCTAGGACAGAGTGAAGCCCTTGGGGTTAGGAAGACCAGTTTTGTGACTGTGGCCAAGTCATTTCACCTCTTTCCATACCTGTAAATTGAGATAGCTGAGCTTGGATGTGTTCTAACATTCCTTTCCAGCTAAAATAAATACAAACTTTTTTGGGGAAGGAGGAAGCACTAGGGTCAGGTCAATAAAGCCATCCCAGAGGATGCAGCACCCACACTGGGCCCTGAAGAGGAGGGCTGGGGACAGGCTGCACAAAGGCACAGCTATAGAAGACAGAACAGCAAGAACGGGGGGTAGTTCTTTGTCCTAAAATCATGAATCCAAGTGCAAACTTTTTCTTCTGTAGGAAACACACCTGAGACATAATTTGAACTTCAAAGTATCAATATATTTATTTACAAAATATACAGTTTCACAGAAACAGCTTCTCTATACACATAAACTTTATAATTACACAGAACCATGTAAACGATGTTAAGTGTCTGGCCTGGCCAAAGCCCAAGAGGGACCCCTACCTTCTGGAGACATCCTTCTCCTTCCCCTTCCCAACTCCATCAGCCACCTGCCAGGAGCCCCTGGATGGGACATACCTAATTTGCATAAAATAAGCCGATTGCAGCTGCCCCAGCTCAATCTAACACAGAAACATACTCGCCTGGCTTTTCAGACACCACCCACTGGGACAGGTCTGTCAAGGGAACAGACTGGGAACCCACTTGACAAAAATCAGGAGATGAACATTGCAGGCCTTCCCAAGAGATACTTCCATACAAGAACCCCCATGAAGCCCAGTCCCCGCACCGCCGACGGCCGTGGCTCTCTAACCATGTGCGTGGATCTCTGACTGGGGACCCTAACTTCAGCTGCCCGAGGTTTGCTTTCGAGCACTCCTTAACACTTTGTGGAATAAAAATGTCAAACACACAAACAAAAAGAGGATTTTGAAACTTTGGTTATTTCTCTTGTTGCAGAAACTAGACAGGTGGTTGAAGGGGGCAGATCTTTGGCGAATGCCTCTTGAGTGTATGGTAGATGCTGTGCCTTCATGGAAGCTGGGCGGTTTCAAAATGCACTTTTAAAATTCTGTAACCTATGATTTAACTTCGCCCTTGGGATTCTTCACGTTGGACCAGGTTTCAGAAACTCAATTTCTTTTTTCTGCTCAAATAGTAAATGAGCTTTAAAAAAAAAAAAAGCCAGCTAGGCAAGGGTGTGAAAGACACCAGACCTAAAAAGGGGCTTGTATTCAACAAAATAGGATAGCTCTTCACTGAGAGAGCTCATGCCCCTACTGTTTAAAAAAAAAAAAAAAGCCACTATGTAAAGCCCATAAGCACCTCTGTGGGGGAGGTTGGCTGAGCCCTTTTTTTTGGGGGGGGGGGAAAATAAAACTTCTAACTGCAATCCCACTTATCCTTCAAACACTTTCTGAAGAACAACATTCATTCATTTACAAGGGACGGGGTTTTTTGTTTTTGTTTTTTTTATTTTATTTTTTTAAAACAAGGCCTTGAACAGCGGCTACATACAGTTATTTGTCACTTAGTCATTAAGGAGAAAAAAGCTCAGGTCCTTCTCTTGTTAACCAAGTAACAGAATCAGCCAGTGGTTCTGCAGTGGGGATGGCCCTGGAGCAGAGACTCAACTGGGGTCACACACACCTCAAAATCCCCTAGACTTCCCATAGCCAAACACAATCAGGATCTTCCTGCTGTGGACCACATCAGGAGTTTCAAAGCTATAGAGGCTGGGGATCGGTTAACAGGACCTTGCACAAATGCCACGAAACACCCGAGTGCCAGTATTCAGACAACACTCACCAAGTAAAGAAAGCAAGGGCTTTTAAATTCTAACCTTGCTCTGGGGATGCCTCAACCTGCCTTGGGAAAACAGGGATCCCTGGCTTTGCTCAGGACATTTCTTATTTAAATAAGACCACTACTAATCTCCAGTGATAACTGCCTCTATCATGGTACAGGGTCGGTACTCTTTGGGGGAAGAAATGAGGAAGGAACCAGCCTGCTGCCACTCACTCTGAAGAGAGCACCTCCACTCTGCATCCCAACATGTCCCCGAGACAAAGGGGACACCAGGCAGGAAATCTGCCAGACTCAGTTTGGCTGGATCGTGCAAAAAGAAAAAAAAAAAAAAAGAAAATAGAGGGAAGAAGGGAAAAGAAAATTCTACATCATGCAAAATGGGAACTTGTATCAAGGACTCAAGCCCCCTTCATCTAAGAGACCATCCTGGCTCTGCCCCAACAGAAGCAGCCCTGCGCGATTCCTCTAAATACACCAGGAGAGCACTGGAAGGAGAAATCACTGGCCCAGACTCTCCCCATAGCAAGACCGGAGGAAGCCACTTGCACGTGACGTAGGATGCCCCCCTCTCAGGCAGAGGCAGCAGGCTAGGGAGCTGTTTGCTAAGAAAAGAGCAATGTTAGGCTACCTATACAGACACTTATGGTAAAGACTTATACTCGGGAAGCTTAACACATATGGCTGTTCACTTGTTGAATCCTTGGAAACCAGAGATGTGGTCCTCCCTCTGGGGAGGACTGTCCCCGTCCCCACCCTCACCCTCACCCCCAGCCCCACCCCAGCAGTCCAAAGTGGGGGAAAAGACTCACAACCATCACATACCCTCATTTGGAGCTCAACACCAGGGTGCCGAGTCTGCTCTGGCTGCGGAGCACAGGGCCCCAGCAGCAGCTTTGGCCAACAAAGATTCTACGTCGTCACCAACTATGTACAGTTTTTATGTACCTTGGACAACCTGTCCTTCTGCTTAGGCACCTCGATGTCAGAAGGGCAAGGATGGCGCACCTCGCGCTAACAGTTCTGTGCTCAGATTCGGAAAAAGTGACCCCAAAGAACACCCACCGGCCCTTCTATTCCTTCCTTTGAAGTCATGCCCCACCCCAGTCAGTCCAGAAAGAGCTTCCGGGAACCCATTCGGGAACGGTTGGAGCGGCGGATGTCAAACTTGGAGTCCCGGCACTTTTGGCAAACAAACACTTCGGGAACATTGGATTTCCGGATTTTTGCACAGGACAGGTGGATCCAGGTGTGGCACTCATTACATTCAATCATCGGTCGCCCAGCAAAAGGTTTCATGCAGAAACAGGTGACGAGGTCCCAGGAATCGTCATCTAAGTAAAACAGAAATTGGTAAGTAAGGATGTGGAGGCAGAGAGAATGAAAACCTTCCTGCTTCCTTTGCTAACAGATCTGAAATCGGCCCCTTCAAGGGGCCCAGACAACCTCCCTCAGCTTAGACAGGGCACAGCAGGACGTGACACCATCCTGGCTGTTCGGAAATCTGAGGTTCATTTTGTTTTTCCCATTAGCTGCATTTTGTTTTTAATATTTCAGATGAAAGCTCTTCAATTCTCACTTACCAAGTCCTGCCTCTGGCTTGGTTCATTCTCTTTCCTAAAGGGTCTTTACTCACCTTATTTAAATGGTATTTTAAGGTTAAGGTTCACCACAAATTTTACTATGTTCTCTCATTTTATCCTACAACAACCCTGGAGAGTTGTACCATTATGGTAGGGTATGAGGGGTGGGGCTCTTATGGGCCCCCACTTTACACATGAGGAAACTGAAGCTCCCCCAGGGTCCCACAGCTCGTATGAGCGTCTGAGGAAGGATCTGAACTGGGGTCTTTCTGACACAAGGCCTGGTGCTCTTTGCCCTCTCAGCCTGGCCAGTCGGGAGGGGCACCTACCAGAGTCCACCATGATGTCCTCATCGTTCCCAGTGCTGTCTTCGTCCCGGAACACCACCTGTTTGCCCTGCCGTATGACAGTCCGTTTGCCTTCTGTCTGAATCTCCTTGACCTCCTCGGGGGTGGCCGCCGCACAGGAGCCGCTAGAGCGGGTGTCAGAATCCCAGCCCGAGCACGGGTCACTGCTGGCCGTGGGCACGTCCTGCAGGTCAGGGCTGGCGGTCCTCTGGGCAAAAGCGTCGGCCGGCTCCAGCTTCAGCAGGCCCCCCATGTACTCCTCTTCCATGGGCACGTCTGCATCCCTCCGCTTACGCTTCTTCTTCTTCTTCAGCTTATCCGTCTTCTTTCTGTCCATGAGGAAGTTGCTGGGCTTGGCTCGCTGCAGAAGGGAGGGCTGCAAGTGGCCAAAGCACCGGTCTGCAACAGGCAGGGACACAGACGAGGGCAGGTCGGCAAAGCTGGCATCCCAGCTGTCACTGTCGATGGTCCCGGCTGTGCTGTTGGCAGGGCTGGGGCTGCTCCTCAAAGGCGGCTCCTGAAAGAAAAGAAATAAGGCCTGGCTGAGCAGGGCGAACACCCTGGCAGGTCCTGCGCCCCCCGGTGCATGGCCATTGAAATGGGGGACTCATTTCTCTTCCGAGTCAGGAAACGCCTCCGAATTTCTGAACCAACTAAACCATCCCACACCTCCCTGAGTGCATCAGAGTCATGACCCTTAGTTATCTCAGACATAGAAGGGCCCTCGGCAGCTCTCTGGTCCAACCCAATCACAAGCAGGATTCTTCTCTACAACACGTTCGACAAGTGGCCCTGCGGCCTTGGCCTTAAAGTCTCTGGGGAGGGGACCCATCCCCGAGGCAGGTCATGCCACATCTACGTAGCTACTACGGGACATCAGAGCTCATCAAAGTTTTCTGTCTTAAAATGGATTCCCCGAAGACCTACTGTTTGACTTTTAAGGCACCCAGCTCTCCTTATCTTGTTTTCATCTGATATAGATATTAAGCCATTTTTGAATTAAAGATAATTTTAATTAATTCTGTTTTGAGACTTTCCTGACAGCCCCTGAGAGAATTGGAGACATCCTGAAATCTGTCAGAACCAGAGCTATTTACATTGACTGACACACTAGGTGACAGAGTGGATACAGCACTCACATGTCTGGGCCTCAGAAATTTCCACCTCTGTTAAATGAGGCTGGACTAGATAACCCACAAGGTGCCTCCTGGCTCTAAATGTACAATACTGTGATTAACTTTGCCATATTTAAAAGTTCCTAGAAACATAAAGTATTACATGTGTATGTACATGCAAATGTACAGCTTAAACATTATCACTGTGTCCTAAAATCCTTTCAAGTCTTACTTTATAAAAGAGCTTCTTCAGGTATTTGGGTCCAGGGTGCTTGAACTTCAACTCTTTAAAGGCTAGGATGCCTCATGAGGCACTTAAAACAGAAAAACTTGAAACTTTTCTCAAATGGCTCAAAAGCGTAACTGAAGTTTTATGAAGACTTTTGCTATAAAAGAAAGTGCTGGGGATTACCTCCGTTGGATAAGGGATGTAACCAGCATATGCCAAGACAAAGGTACAAAACTTGTTGAAATCCTCCACAGTTCGCCGCCTCTTGTAACTGGGGGAGTATTCCTGTTAAGATAAGAAGGAAGCACATTTAGAAACTGAAAACTTGAATTTAGAATAGCAGCAACCAACCCCTCCAATCAGCAGAGAGTTGGAGAAAAGCCTTGATTTCCAAGCAGGCAATCTTTTACTATTTTGTCAATTAACCCTTCTGCCTCTGACTCCTCATCTACAAAACGGGAATAATAATCAGCACTTAGATCACAATGCTTAGTGGAGTGGAAAGGAAGCTACCTGGATTCAAGCCCTGTCTCTGACACACATGAACTATATGACCCTGGACAGGTCACTCCATCTCTCCACACCCTCTAAGACACTGATATGCTGAGCAGATGCTGTCCTGGATTGGTAGAGGACTTTCCTCACCTGAGAGTTCCCTAACCTGAAGAAATTAATCTTTACTAAGCACCTACTCTAGGCCAGGCACTGTATTAAGTGCTATTTGGTCCCTATTCCTAGCCTATATTGAATTGTAAAGATCAAATGATAATATAAAGTACACTGCACACCTTAGAGATATTATATATAGAGAGATAATCAAATACACATATATGAACATAAAGATATCACTTTATACACAGACACAGGACAGCTACTGTTTTATTCTGAAATTCTTCAGAGTCAGGAAAAAACCAAGTCTAGGACTAGAGAAAACAGTGTTTTCAGATAAAAAGATCCAATCGAAAGGAGCCCAGCTTCTCCAATATACCAGGAAACTAGTCAAGATATATTATAGCACTTGCTGTTTGCAAGGCTACTTAGAGCATTTAAAATTGGGTTTACACTCCTGATTTGGCCATTTTCCACCTTAAACCCTTTCTCTCCCTGCTACAGCAGCTAATACACAGTTCTTTAGGGCCTAAAAAATGGCAATTTTCTTATTCTCTTGGTTTGGGGACACTTCCCAGAGTTATCCCAACTTCTCCTAGTCTCCTTGCACATTTTAAGCCAGTGTAGGAGACATGTGAACATGAAACAGTCACCCCTCAAAGATTTCAGTGTTGGCCCAACCTTCTCCCACCTTGGAAAAGGAGCTTATTTTGTACCAGGCAAAACCTGCATGAAGAAGGGCTCATTCAGGCTATAAAGTGCCCTGAACGGTATGCCCTAGCCATCCTTCTCACATCGCTGATTCTGGAAGGGGTCAGTTGCTCTTCCAGTGCAAAAAGCCAGAGCAGCCAGTAGCTCCTCAAGGGCAATTGATTGTGGGGGGAAATGCAGCTGCTTCAGCTACTGGGCCCATCTCTTATCCTGCATGAAGTCTCTATCATATTCTCCTCCCCAGGACACAAAGCTACCAGTGAAAGCAGCAGGAACACAGTAGCATGGCATTCGGGAGATTTCCCTACAAGCCTCAAAATTTATGTTATGTATTGCTTCTTTCGGAACTACTACCTTCCAATCCTTCAGTTTTCAGGCATTTCTAACCATTGGGGCAGCCCAGCCCATCACCTTTAGAGGGATTGAGGGTGGCTGCACCGACCACCCCCAAGCCTCTAGAAAAATTACCCTGGGCCCTGCCCTCAGAACTTTAAGGCAATGCAAAAACACAGTCAGGGTAAAATGTAAGTAAGTGGGTCAATAACCAAGGAAAAGTGAGAAGTGCAGAGCCCAAAGAACTCAGGCAAAGGTTAAGCTGAATCCCTGCTCTGCCTGCTCTGTCCAGTCATTAGTCTGGGGCTCCAGCCTGGCCTGAGCAGAAGGGGGCTCCCCCAAAGAAATTGGCTGGAGAAGAGTCCTCTGGTCCAGGCCAGGCTTTCCTGCATCTGCTTAAGGTCTCCAGTCTGAGCTGGCTGAAGTCGCCCCTCCGCAGGATTTCCCCAGTCTACCTGACTCTGTCTGCTTCCCCCAAAGATGCAATAACCGCCTCCTCCCTACGCTCCCCAACCTTGACCTGGGCAAATTTCTCTCCTTTTCGCAACCCCTCCCCCCCCATCCCCCGCAAGCCAAAGCTTGGTAAAAGAAAGGGGGGAGGGGGGGGAGCCAGGAGAAGGAGGAAAAGAACCTCCAGGCTGGGCTGACTGACTCTGGGCAGCTCTGCTTTTCAACCACCAGCTAGGGTAAGCGCAGGGGGTAAAGGAGCTTCTTTGCGGGAGAAGGGGCCACTGAAGCGGTGCACCAAGCAGCCCAAAAGGGGCGATCCCAGTTCGGCCTCGTTCCCCTCCCCCACCACCCCGGCTGGCCCAGGGATCCCGGGACCCGCCCCCGGGGACAGAGGGGCGGAGAGCTGGGGGAGGGGGTATAGCGACTATGGGGTGGGGGGGAGAGGGATTCCCGGGACTGGGAAGGGGGTTGGGAAAGAGGGGAGTTTCGAGGGGCCAAACCCGCTGAAGGTGGGGGAGGCTAGACGCTGGAGGGATCCGAGAACCCAGCGGGCGGGAGAGAAAAGGGATCGAGGCCGGGGAGGGGAGGAAAGGAGGAGATGGAGGCCGGAGGCAAGAGGGTGCTGAGGCTGGGGGAGGGGGTTGGGGGGGGGAGACGGGGACGGGGACGCAGGTGGTCGAACCTCCCGAATAGGGGGAGGGGAGTCGAGAGGCAAAAAGAGATCCAATACCACGAGTGGAGGGGAGGGCCTGAGAGTAGCGGGAGGGGATCGAGGCCCCCTCCCTCCTTCGGGAAAGGGCCACGAAAGGCAAGAGGGAATGGGGGGGGCGAGTCGCCACGAGAGGCAGGAGGGGATCGAGCGAAGGAAGGGGGCCACGAGAGGCAAGACGGGAGGGGGGGGGCGCAGAGGGGACCACGTCGGGGAGGGAAGGGGCTACGAGAAGCAGGAGGGGATCGAACCAGGGAGAGGGGAACGCCACGAGAAGCAGGAGGGGATCGAGCGGAGAGGGGGGCGGCTCGAGAAGCTAGAAGGGATCGAGCCCCCCAAGGTGGGGGGCTCGAGAGGAAGGAGGGGATCGAATCCTAGGAATGGGTGGGGGGCCCGCCAGTGGAAGGCGGCGCAGGAGCCTCCGGAGTGCGGGGCGGGGACGCAATGGAAGGAGGCGATCGACTGGGGGGGGGGGGGAGGGGGGGGGATCCAGACTCCAAGGGGAGCCCGCGGGGGGGGACCGGCGGGGGGGGCGGGGGGGGGGGGGATTGGGGGAGACAGGAATGGTAGATGACCGATACCCCCCAGGAAAGATGCCAAGCCCCCAAAGGGGGCGGAGGGCACCGAGGAGGGGAAGAAAAGAGGAAGGGGGTGGGGACGCGGAGGGCCGAGCTGAGGAAGGGGACCGCAGGGACGCCCCCTGGGGCGGGGGCGCGGGTCAAGGGGGGCCAAGCTGAGGGGAAAGGCCGAAGGAAGGGGACGCGGCCCCGAGGGGGCACCGGGCGGGAGGGCCGGGGGCCCATTGCACCCGGCGGCCGCTGCACTCACCTCAGGGTGGAAGGCGGAGGCGCACGAGTCGGCGTCCATGTTCCTCGGGGGCCGGGGGCGGCGAAGGTCCTCGGCGCGGCGGCGGTGGCGGGGGGCTCTGGGGTAGGGCTGGGGGGGGATCGGGGGTCCCGCCCTCGGCTGCCGGCGCCCGGCACCGCTGGGTGGGTTTTTGGGGCCAGCGAGGGGGGCGATGCAGCCCCAGCCGAGGCTCAGGTTCGGCGCGGCTCGGCGGGCAGGGGCGCTACGGGAGGGAGGCGGCGGCGGCGGCGGCGGCGGGGAGCGGGGAGCGGGGAGCGGGGAGCGGGAACCGGACCGGCTCCCGACCTGACGCCCAGTTCGGCTCGTGTCTCGGGAGGGCGGGCGGGAGCACCGCTAGATCTGTCGGGAAATGTAGTCTCGGGGGCGGTGGAGCGGCCGGGGACGGGGGGAGGGGGTGAAAAAGAAGCCGCGAAGGCCTCTGGGAAGCGTAGTTCCGGGTCTCGCGGAATCGGCGCACAAAGGCCCGCCAAGAGACTCCAGCCCCCATGAAGCTGTGCGGCGGCCGGCAGCGGCGGAGGTGGAGGCGGAGGGTCTTGACGAAGGCAGGCGTCTGCAGCTGGGGGAGGGGCACTCGGGAGCGGGGGAGGGGCGGGAGCTCGCGCCGCCGACTCTGCCTATGGGGGAGGGGTGGCGCGCCGCGAGACCCCTCCTCAGAAGCGGGAGTCGGGGCGCACTTTCCCCCCCGAGCTGCTGCCGGGCGTGAGGCTCCCAGCCTGGGCCTCGGAGGCCAGGATGGAGGCGGGGTCTATCTTTCCTTTTTTGGGGCGGAGGTCCCTCTCAGTGGTGGGGGAACGGGGTTGCCGAAGGGGGTGTGGTGGGGGGACGGGGTTGTTTGTTCTGCACCTTCGATTTGGAGGTGGGGGGAGCTTTTTGAGGGGGACCTCCTCCCCTCCTGCAGACCTGCTCCCCGCCACACACCCCCTTTTAAAGAAGAAAAAGAGGCGGGTCACCCCCTCCTCCTCTCCCCCTTCCTCGTTTTCTTTCACCCATCCCCCTTTTTTTGAGGGGCACAGAAGCAGTTCTCCCGCTGTATTCCCCCCCCCGCCGCCCCGGGGGGGGGGGGGGGTTCCGGGGCCCCTCCCCTCGGGGGGGGGGGGGGGGGTGCTGGGTGCTGAGCTCCCTGTGGCCTCGCCCTGCATTTGGTCTTACTCCTCTGGTGTGTGCAGTCTGCAGGTTGCCTTCGGTCTATCCCCGCATTTCCTGGTGAAGTTGTCTTGTTGTTCATTCCTTTGATTGGCTCTGCTCCTCCTCCTTCTCCTCCTCCCTTCTCCTCCTCTTCTATCTCTCTGTCTCGGTCCCTCTGTCCCATCCCCCCCTTCTCTCCCCATCTCTCCCTCCCTCCCCTCTCTTTCTCCTTTTTCTTGCTCACTCTTTCCTTTTCTCCCTCTCCCTCCGTCACTCCCTTCTTTCACGTCTCTCTCTACTCTTCCTCTCTTTTCTTTATTCTCTTTTTCCTTTCCTCCCTTCTCTCCCTCTCCCATTACTTCCTTTTCACTTTCCTCTCTCCTCTCTTCTCTTTCTCCCTCTCTTCCCTTTTCTCTCCCTCCTCTCCTTTTTTTCCCTTTTCTCCTGTCCTCTTTTATCTATTTTTCTTTTTAACTCTTTCCTACTCGCTACCTCTGTCACTGTCTTCTATCTCCCTCCTCTCCCCTTCCTCTCCTTCCTTTTCTTTTTTTCTCTCTCCTCCCTCCCCTCCCCTCCCCCCGGTTTTTTAAAGGCTACACTTCAACGTGATAGTATTAGAACAACATTAAGAGCACTTTCTTCTTTCTTTCCTTTCCTTTTTACACAAACGTAACCAGCAGTCACTTCAGGTGAAATGCTTATTATGTGTTTTTGGTTTTCAGTCCTTTTCCAGGAATAGTTTTACCCAGTTTATATGTGGGGCTTTCTTCACGTATTTCATTATTTTAAACTTGAGCTTTGCCTGTTCTCCTTGCTGATGGAATGGTTTTCGGAAAATGTTTAAAAATTGCAAAAATTAAGGGTTGAAACAGTATGTTGTGCTTATTGTTTTGGTGGGTTTTACTTGGATTTTGTTCCCTCTGGTTGGATTCCAGTGTGTACTGTGGAGTATCTCAGGACAATTTAAAACTACTAGTCCTGGGCCATAGGCTTCAGAGCTGAAAAGAACCTTAAGAATGGAGGCTCAGAAAAATGGAACTTGCCTACAGGATGTAAGCAAGTAGGCCTATCCTCTTAATATTTTAGTGACCATTTGATAGAAGAAATAGAGAACCTGTTTACAGATGGCATATATGTTTAAATGACTTCCTAACCTCCTGCTGTGAAGAAATAATGTAAAAGAAGCCAGAAGGATCAGTGTAAATGAAATCTATGTTAACAAGAAGGGCCTAGAACAAGACATTAAATTCAGCTCACAAAGCAGCCTTTTGGAAATAAATCATTAAAAAAAAAACTAACTGAAGGGTGCAAATGTTTTGAAATGGGAGAGTGGTCCTAGATCTGCAATGTGAGACAATAATAGAAAAGTTATTTTGGGGGTGATCAGTGTTATTTTGGGGGTGATAGTGCTCTCTCTGAAGCCTGCTACCTTCCTTTTATGGACAGTGCCTGGAGCTTAGTAGGCGATTATTAAACTCTGGTGGACTTAGACTCACAGAGGATAGTGAAAAGTGGACAGCCTCTCACCCTTCTCCAGCCCCAGAGCCATTATGGGGGAAGGAGGCCATGGGCCATGCTCATGCTCAGTACATGAAGTGAACAAACTTGGCCTCCCTGATTTGTTCATTTCAGCTGTTGAAGCAATGTGTCCAGAACACTGATGTTTCCCCTTTGCCTACAGGCTACATCACACCTTCTGTGGTTGGGTTCACCAGCCACAATGGTGGGAAGTAAGGGGCTGAAGTAAGCCAGAGCTAAGAGGCATGGATAAGATTGGGTTCTGCCAGTGTCTGGAAAGGGTAAACAGTTTATTGGGCCTTAGTTCCGTCATCTGTCACTTCTAAGGTTCCTTACGGCTGATGGGGTGAGTTGCTTGGCTTTATTTCTCTCACAGGGTCATTATGAGCAAAGAAACTTTAAATGGAACTGTTAAGCATCTATACGTTGCCAGATTGTGCTAAATGCTGGCCCTCAAACACAAAGTCTCTGACATCAAGCATCATTTGCATTTTGCTAGGGAAGATGCAGCATGTTCACTCGAGTAAATACAGGATGTATAAAAATAATTAAAGTTATTGAGGAGGGGGAGACTAAGGCCTCTAGAAGGAGGTGGCCCCAAGGGGACCCTGGAAGGTACGTAGGAATTCCAAGAGGTTGGGAAAGCTTTCCAGGCATGGGAGGACAAGAAGGAGGAGAGGAGACATGAAGTCTGGGGAAAGAACCAGTAGACCTCTTTGGCCAGAGCAGGGGATTACAGAAATACTAGACCCTCCAATATTCTAATGGAAAGGTCCTTTTTTTTTTTTTGGTTCATAGATCCTTCTCAGAATAATTTTATAAATACATAAAATGCATATGATTGTCAAGGAAAAGTTATATTGAAATGGTGCAGTTATGAAATTTTTTTAAAAATGAGTTTCTAGACCCCCGCTAAGACCTCCTGCTGCACTGTGATCCTCTGGAGGAAAGGGATATGGATCCTGACCTATTTATGCCAGCACAGAGCATCACAGTTTTAGATCTGGAAGGGATCTCTCCCTTCATTTTAGGTATTAAACTGAACTTAAAAGTGTTACCCCAAATCACACAAGTGCTAAATAGAGAAGCTGTGATTTGAACCCAGGGCCTCTGACTTTCACCATCTTATTCAGTTCTCATTCTTGTCTTCTGTAAATGTACCCTTGGGAGTCACAGAATCCCAGAATCAGAGCTGGCAATCCAAGCCCACATCCTCATTTTAAAGATAAAGAAACTGAGGCTTAGCTTAAATTTTGAAATCAAATCCTCAGATTCTAAATCTGGTGGTGTTCTCAGCACTCCTTTAGAATCTCACAGGTTAGTTATGGGTTAGACAAATAAATACAGGTTAGAAAACCTCACCAGAATGAGTAGGGAATTATTTTTATATCAGAATCATCATGGTTCACATTTTTATGATCTTAGCATTTTCTTCACAATATCCCTGTCAAGTAAGTAGTGCATGTATTTTAGGTTCCATTTTTCAAATTAGGAAACCACTGTTTACAGATAATTAGTATAGGCATATTCTACAATCATAAAATCTCAGCTTTGGAAAGGCCCTCAGACTCATGACAAATGGAATGATGACCTCTGAGGGCAGATTGTGATGTATTTTGTCTGGACACATAGTCGTTGAGGGAATTTGTTTTGCTTGACTATACATTTTTGTAATAAGTTTGGTTTTTTTCCCCTTTCACAACTGGGGGGAGGGGAGAGTTGGCTTCTCATTTGAAAAAAAATTAATTTTTAAGTTAAAAATCAACCTGTGAGCAATTCAGAATTGCAATTGAACATCTAATCTCTCTCCTACCATTCTCCCCTCCCACAAACAAAGGATCCCAGACCAAGTCTACTCATACCTGAATAGATATTCTCTCTACAATATACCTGATATCCAGCCTCTGCCTGAAGAGCTCCAATGATGGGGAACTCTTCCCCATTCTAGAATGCCGCTCATCACCAAAAGCACCTCCCCTCAGTTGAAGCTTAAATCTGTTTCCCGCCAATCCTAGCAGGATTCAAATCCAAGTGGCTGACTCCCAGCCTGCTCTGTGTGTGTGTCCTTTCCCCTTGTTAAATTGTGAGCCCCTTGAGAGCAGAGAATGCCTGTTTTTTCTACTTCTATCCCCAGTGCTTTGCACATAGCAAGCATCCAATGAATGCTTTATCCTTTATTTCACTCTCCACAACAAAGGGCTGCTACTGCTTTTTGTTCGTTCAGTATTCTAGTGCAAATTTTACAAATTAAGAAACTGACACCCTGGAGGTAATGTCTGGGGCATGATAAGAGACTGCCCAATTTCTTCCAGTGTTTATTATTTAAAGTAAAAGCAGAAATAATAGTTGGCATTTCATGAAGCACTTTATTAACAGACCACTGTCCTCCCAAGAATCTGTGAAGTAGGTAATGCCACTGTTATTTCCATTTAAAGATCAAGATGCAGTAGATATTGGGCCTTCAGCATCTCCTGACTCCAAGCCTGGGAGCTGCTTCTAGAACAGCAAAAGGTTTGGACTGCTCATAGCTGTTAGGGGAAATGAAAAGTCTGAACCTGGTTCCTACTCTCCTGACAACTTATTTTAACAATGTTTATTACTGGAGGCTAGAATCTTGAGGTTTTTAAAATAGATGAGACCAGGTAGTAGAGGCTTTGGTTTTTTTGTTTTGTTTTGTTTTAAATCTTCCTGTCTCTCCCCACCCCCAATTCCTCTTTCTGCCAGCAAAATAATTGATACATTGGGACTTTGGTCTTTCGTTTTTGTGATCTCCCTCTGAAATTCAATACTTCTGTAGAGGTTTAGGACTTCTGAATGAACCAAACCATCTTTGCACAGACACCAAGAATTTTAAAATTAAAATTCAAGGTGTCCTTGGACTCTTTCATTTATCTTTTTCATCACAGCCTGGTTTATATATACTTTTTTTTCTGTTCTACAGACAATTTCTCTGATTTTTTTTTCAAGTGTAGCACAGTGCCTCTAGACACAAGGGATGAGTGAGCCAACCATGATTCTGTCCTTAACTGAATAGCTTCTGCCATATCTCCAGATACCATTTTTTGGAGTTTGTTTCTTTGCTGTTTTTTTGTTTGTTTGTTTTTCTTTTTTAATTTCTTTTAATTTTTTTGCACTTAATAATATTTTTTTCCAATTACATGTAAATATAGTTTTCAAATTCATTTTTGTAAGATTTTCCAAATTTTCCTCCCTCTGCCCCATCAATACCCCCTTCCCCAAGACAGTAAGCAATCTGATATAGGTTATACATGTACAATCATGTTAAACATGAAAACCTTAAATACTCTCCTTCAATTCTAATTCTCTTACAAACTTGTATGGTAATGTGCCGCTGGTAGGGGAATAATTGTTGTTTAGTAGTATCAGTCATGTTCTACTCTTTGTGACCCCATTTGGGGTTTTCTTGGCAGAGATACTGGAGTAGTTGCCATTTCCTTCTCCAGATGATTTTACAGAAATTGAGGCAAACAGGGTGAAGTGACTTGCCCAGGGTCACACAGCTAGTTAGTGTCTGAAGCCACATTCGAACTCAGGTCTTCCTGATTCCAGACCCTCACCCTATCTACTGTGACACCTAGCTGCCAGGGGAAATGAAAAATTCAAGGAAATGTGTTGTGACTGTAAAAGTATCATGAATACCACAGCTTTGTAACTATACAAGTTAAGAAAGTAGTTGTTTAAATTTGATTATGTATCAAATAATTTAATATTCCCAGATCTTCACTGTCTCAGTATAATCTCATTGGAAAATTCAGCTCCATTCAGTTCAGTTCATTAAAATGCTTGTTAAGGGCCTCCTTTGTTCTTGGCACTGGACCTGCCCTCTAGAAGCTTCCAATTTAGTGATATAAGGGAGTGACTCCTGTACAAATAAGTATCAAACCAGGCCCAATTTGATAGGGCAAAAAGATAGGTATGTGCAAAGAGTTCTAAGAAAATGAAAGGAGGGAGAGGATAGTTTCACCTGAAAGAAACTGGCAGGCATCACAAAGAAGGGGACAAAAAGCTGGGCTGGGGATAAACAGAAAGAAGACGAGGTTCCCTAAATGGAGGAGGGTGTGAATACAAGAAGAGAGATTGGTGCTGGCATAGGGAATTCAGGGAACCTGGAGGAATCCAATTTGGCTGGAACATATAGAGGAAATAACATGAAACAAGGCTGGGAAGACAGGCTGGGGACACACACACACACACACACTAAGGTCTGAAGGGGACAAAGGACAGTTTTGTTCCTACCTTGTTAAAAGTAATGTACATTTTTTAAACCATCTTACAGAAGTTCACTTTTTCATATACAATTCTCCCCTCTTTTGTTCTTCCTTGCAAATGGAAATGTTTGGGTTAATTGTTCATTATTGTCAAGTTCTTAATCAAAAATAAAATTTAAAATAGTTTGGCAGGCTTCAAATACCAGGCAAGGGGTTTTTATAGAAATAATAGAGAGTCATGGACAGTTGTTGAGCAGAGGAGTGACATGGTGACGGCATGTGAGTGACAGGCTAAAGTCTACATCAGTAGATCTGGCAACCACTTGGATATGGAGGGCAGAGGAGAGGAAAGAATTGAAGGTGACTTCCAGGTTTTCAGCCTGGGTAACAGAAAGTGAGTGGAAGGCATTAGTAATTATTTCCTTAAGACAATTTAAAAATCATTCATAAACTGGTTTTAACTGTAGGTGATAATGGTATCGGGAGGCAACAGAATTCCCAAGTAGATAAGAGCTGCCCCTGTATTCAAGTTGAGACTCTGACACAGCAGCACTTAGCACAGCATTTCCCTGGCTTGGCACACTGCTCCTAGCCTACCTCACCTGCCTGGCTGTATGACTTTGGGTAAGTCACCTAACCTGTAGTGCTGTAGGCAACTCTACAATGATCAGCTTCAGAGAAGGGACTAATTCAAATGGCAGAGGGAGGTTCCTATGCCAATGAAATCCTAGATCTGATCTGGTAAACCCCCGGGGGGACACTAGCCTAAGAATACACAGGTGTTATTACAGTAACAAGGTGGTCAGAGTTATAGAGCATGTTATGTAATTCCTGAGACAAATCAAAACTTCGAATTTAGAAAACTTGGAGCCATACCGTGGGTATGCTTAAACAGGGAAAAATCCCCAGCCCCTGTGGGTTGTGGGAGAGAACCCTAGACCTGGAGTCAGGAAGAGCTGAGTTCAAATCCAGCCTCTTACATACTCTTACTAGCTGTGTGACTCCAGGCAAGTCACTTTACCACTCTTTGCCTCAGTTTCCTTATCTGAAAAAACAGGTATCATAATAGCATCAGCCTTCCAGGGTAGTTGTGAGGATCAGATGAGATCCTAATTGTTAAAGCACTTTGGAAACCTTAAAACACTACATAAATGCTATTATTGTTATTGTTGCTACTAGTACTACTAATATTTATTTATGAAGCATTGATGCTGATATACTCAACTCTGTTTTTAAAGTAATGGCCTGATTTTGCCATCGTATTCTGTTGTCTTCTCTGTCTAGAATTAAGGTCAACGCACAATGGAACCACCGTACACATTTATCATACTTATCATTCTTCCAGGCATATTATTGTAAACAAGTTAGTCATTCCCTTTTTTAAAAAATTCCTTTAGGGGAGGTGAATTTTTTTTTTTTTATCACTTTGTTTTGTTTCTTAGCTGAATTACTTTCCCCAAATCTAAACATCTTGCCCATAAATAATCAGCAAGTTGGCAGGGTATGCTTCTGTAACTTAACCCCTTTCTCACCAGAGTGAATGTAATCGTCAGCACTCTGAGTCAGGGCAAGGGACAGGATACTTACTATTCAAGAAGTTTTCCAGGTTTAAGGGAAGGAAGAATTCCCCCTCTCCCTCATAACTGTGAGAATAGTGCCGGTGACATCCAAGAGATGTCAATAGTCTGCATTTTTTCTAAAAGGAATTTATTCATTTTTGTTAGTTTTCTTATTATTTAAATTTTCTTACTGCCATATCAATTGTGTGTGGCGACTGGAGTACCTTAAATCCCTTTACCTAGATTATATTTACTAGATGTGCGGATCACTTAGTAACTGGAGTGCTAGGATATCTGGAAGGAGAAAGAGTTGACTAGCACTCCCGTTCTGTGCTTATCAAATGGACAGGCAGAAGAGATAGCATTCACATGAGTTGCCATAGCGTGCATGAATTGTCCTACGTATTTGAAATTCCAGACACAGCTGATAGGGTGAAGGGGTTAGAGTCAGACCTGTATGCTCTTAGCTACCCTGATTAATGTGTTTTGGTTCCAGTGCCCAGTCTGTTAATGATGTGGACTGTTAGTCATTCAGATTACACAAGGAAGGTGAGCTGTCATCCCACACAGTTCTAATCTAGCATGACTGTAGTGCTTTCCCCCTAAAAATATCCTACTTCCTGGCTTTCCCTAACTGCCGTTGCAAGTTCTTGGACAGCTCTGCCCTAAGCTGCTGCTGTGAATAGCTTTGTGAGTAGTCCATCTATGGGCAACCGCAGATGGCCTTACAATGTACCTGGCTGAATTCTTTGTGGTTGTGCTCAGGCAGAATTCAAACAGGACCTAAATAGCTTGTTAGGTAAAATGAGGCCCATGGTGCCACTCATTTTTATCAGCAATTGATGGCCACAACCCTTTTCTCCAAATGCCGGTTACAGTTCAGAAGGAGCTGAGAAATGACAAAATCTTGAATGTGCCAGGTCTATCCCACATTTATAAAATGATATTAGAATGTAAGCTTCTCCATGGCAGGGACTATTTATTTTTGTCTCTCTTGTCACTAGTGCCTAGGCCAACTGGGTACCTAGCTAGGAAGCACTTCAAAAATGTTTATTGACTGACAAATGACAGAGACCATAAAAATCAAGGGATTGGATTGTGATTTCTGAAGGTTCAGAGAAAGGGTTTCCTTTTTTTTTTCCCATTATATCCCCAGTTCCTGTCACAGTGGCCAGCATGCAGTAGGCACTTAATAAATGCTTGTGGATTAACTATCTAAAAGTAGAGCAGTATAAAAATAAAAGGAAATTGTGTTGTTTTCAAGTAGATGAATTGTTATTTGTATATATGGACGATAGGACAGTGTAGGCCCCCTGAGAAAAGGTAGATCAGCCAAGTACATATAGCTTTCTCCTGGCGGAGTGTGAAAAGGTCAGTCAGCCATGTAGCCCCTTTAGGTGTCCTGATTTACCTCTGTAAAATGGGGGTGCTAAATTATTTCACAGTAGCAAAGTAAGGAACTACTTTATCTCAGAGAGGTCAGGTCTGAGTACTAAGTTTGGGAATATGGCAACTCTGGTGTTTGAGGGGGAGCTAAAACCCTAGAACTCTATTTCTAGTTTGATCTTACAGCAAGAGACCAATGGGGCAGTTCAGCTTGGGACACTTAAGTGGGGGGGAGTTTGACTTGAGACACTTTAAAAAAAATTTTTTAATTGATTTATTTTGAATTATCAACAATCACTTCCATAAGCTTTTGAGTTTTAAATTTTTCTCCACCTCCCTCCCTAAGATGGTTCACAATCTGATATAGGCTATACATATACATTCCTATTAAACATATTTTCACATTAGTGATATTGTAGGTAAGAATTAGAACCAATAGGAGGAACCACCAGAAAGAGGAAACAAAACACAACAGAAGAAAAAAAATAGCAAATAGTGTGCTTCGATCTGCATTCAAAACTCCATAGTTCTTTCTTTGGATATGGATAGCATTTTCCATCATGAGGCCTTTGGAGATTTGAGACACTTTCTTAATGCCTGTATGTACGTATAATGAAGTGAGATGTCCTGAGTTCAGATATCACCTCAGATATTACCTGTGTGACCTTAACTGAACTGACCCGCAGTTTCTTCATCTGTAAAATGGGGGGGATTGTACTAGATGGACAACACAGTCCCTTCCAGCTGTAGATTTATGATCCTAGGTATAAGCAGGGATGGGGAGGCATGGGGATGTCCTTTCATCCATATAGGGAACTCCCAGAACCATCATAGCTGGTCTGAGCTTTTTTGTATCTTAGTGTTACAGTTGTTGAGAGGATCAATTGAGGTAATATTTCCAAAGTGTTTAGAGAAGCACACAGTAGGCGCTATGTACTTCCTTTTCCTCCCCAACTCTGGTGGCCCAGGGTCACGTAGTCAGTAGCGCGAGTTGATTCTAAGGTGTGTACGGTTTACAAGAGCTCTCCCTCCCACATGCATTACCTCCCCAAATAGCATACACCAGGTAGCGCAGGGAAGGGGGAAGGAATGCCCTGCTCTGATTGGCTCCCAGAAGAGACGGCCTGCCGTAAGGTACTGGGCCGGAAGCCAGAGGACCCAGTTCTAAACCCGGCTGTTCCTCCGCCTCTCACTTGGAAAACTGGGCCTCACTGTCTCTGTGAAGTGTGGGGGCTTGTGGTGGGAGATCTCAGACACTCCTCTTCTGGCTCTACCTAGAATCCTGTGACTAAAGATATTCAGTCACCCAAGTCGAAAGTTACTGACTCTCCAGGAAGTTGAGTCGCTCAGGACGGCCCCTAAGATTCCATCTGACAAATGCTTGTGGCCTGACACTGGGGAAGCCGCGCCCAGCCCAGGTCTGTCCAGGTGCTTAGCACTTGATTGTTTGTGTTTACGGAGGAGTGTTGGACCTGGCAGGGGGGCTTAGGCGGCGGGGGGGAGGGGGGGAGGCCTCCCTGCCGAGGCTGGCAAATGAGGCATTTAATTCCCCATCGCGTTTGCCCAGGCTTGTGGTTCACCGAGCTTTGCTCCCCGCGACACAGTTTATTCCCTCTTCCCTGTGGGCGGTTAATTTATCGGGGGATGGACCACTGCCCCTGGCACTGTCAGCCCAAGTAGGGGTGGAGGGTGGGGAGGCGTGGGGCTGCCTAAGGGAGGAGTCAGCGGATGAGCCAGCCGAGGGAGGGCCGGTGACTCAGGCCGCTCGGAGAGCCAGCCTGGGACAGGCCAGCCCTGCTGCACAGTATTCCTGTCTCCTCCGTAAGCCCGGGAGGAAAGGGAAGGTTGCATCATGCGTCTCGGGTTACAGCGCGGGACCGGGAGAGGGGGGCGTCTCGCGTCCAGCCCGGGAAGGCAGCGGGAGCCTCCCGAAGCGATCGCGGCCCGGCGGGCAGAGGGTTAAGTGGGCGGGGGCCGCGGGTTGGGAGAGTGACTCTCCGCGGGGCCCTGACGGCCACGTGGGCTGGGCAGCTCAGCCGGGGGAGGGAAAGGAAGCAGGGAAGGTATTTATAGAGGAGGCGGCGGCGGCGGCGGCGGCGCCGGGGCCGAGCTAAAGTAAGCTAAGCTGAGCGTCTCTTCCACAGGCACGGGCAACGGCAGTGGCACGGGCCAGCGGACTATTCCCCACCGAGGTATGGAGAGGCCGGCGCCCCTGGCCGTGCTGCCCTTCTCGGACCCGGCGCACGCCCTGAGCCTGCTCCGGGGGCTGAGCCAGCTGCGCGCCGAGCGCAAGTTCCTGGACGTGACCCTGGAGGCGGCGGGAGGGCGCGACTTCCCCGCGCACCGGGCGGTGCTGGCGGCGGCCAGCCCCTACTTCCGCGCCATGTTCGCGGGCCAGCTGCGGGAGAGCCGCGCCGAGCGAGTGCGGCTCCACGGCGTGCCTCCCGACATGCTGCAGCTGCTGCTGGACTTCAGCTACACGGGCCGGGTGGCGGTGAGCGGCGACAACGCCGAGCCGCTGCTGCGCGCCGCCGACCTGCTGCAGTTCCCAGCCGTGAAGGAGGCGTGCGGGGCCTTCCTGCAGCAGCAGCTCGACCTCACCAACTGTCTGGACATGCAGGACTTCGCCGAGGCCTTCAGCTGCGCGGGGCTGGCGGGCGCGGCGCAGCGCTTCATCCTGCGCCACGTGGGCGAGCTGGGCGCCGAGCAGCTGGAGCGCCTGCCCCTGGCGCGCCTGCTGC
This sequence comes from Vombatus ursinus, assembly GCF_900497805.2. Taxonomy (NCBI): domain Eukaryota; kingdom Metazoa; phylum Chordata; class Mammalia; order Diprotodontia; family Vombatidae; genus Vombatus; species Vombatus ursinus. Next base: position 10,733,817 of record NW_020954710.1, read on the forward strand.
GCTACCTGCGCGACGACGGGCTCTGTGTGCCCAAGGAGGAGGCCGCCTACCAGCTGGCGCTGCGCTGGGTGCGGGCGGACCTGCCGCGCCGCGCCGCGCACTGGCCGCAGCTGTTGGAGGCCGTGCGCCTGCCCTTCGTGCGCCGCTTCTACCTGCTGGCGCACGTGGAGGCCGAGCCGCTCGTGGCGCGCTGCCCGCCCTGCCTGCGCCTGCTGCGCGAGGCCCGCGACTTCCAGGCTGCGCGCTACGACCGCCACGACCGCGGGCCCTGCCCCCGCATGCGCCCGCGCCCCTCCACCGGCCTCGCCGAGATCCTCGTGCTCGTGGGCGGCTGCGACCAGGACTGCGACGAGCTGGTCACCGTGGACTGCTACAATCCGCAGACCGGCCAGTGGCGCTACTTGGCCGAGTTCCCCGACCACCTGGGCGGGGGCTATAGCATCGTGGCGCTGGGCAACGACATTTACGTCACGGGTGAGGATCCCGGGGGAGGGGGAAGGGCGAAGCAGAGGGCCACTTCCCAGCCCGGTCTAGCGCCCTTCAGCCGGACTATAAATGGCAGACGCACAGAATCACAGCTAGCAGGGTCCCTTAAAGACTTGATGCAAATCCCTTATTTTGGCAAAGATGAAACAGACCAGATTTATGCCCAGTCTTTGGTCTTGTTTAGGGAATGTGGGGGTGGCCATTTGACCCAGGAGCGACTGAGGCTCGTGCACGCCCCCAACGTCCCCTGATAGGGAAAGAAGTCTGTTACCAAAGTCAAAACCACCCTGGATTTGTCCCGGGGGTGGGTGTTCGGGGTGCAGTAGGAACGTCATCCTTCCTCCTCGGAGTTTTTTCTAGTACCTGTCTGGGCCTTGTTTCACCGAATTTGGCTGTCTGATCAGAGTCTAAATTCCTCCCTCTGAGGATAGTTCCCCCAAGGCCCAGTCTCTAATTAAGTTGGACAGACACAACTGGGCCATTCTCTGTTCTCTCTCCTCCCACGCCCTGGAAGAACCTCTGTTGTTTCCCTAATTAACTTAATAGCTAGACTGAGTTTGACACCCAGTGGGACTCTCGCCACTGGCTCGCCCTGCCCAGCCTGGCCTCTCCTGTTTTTGGGACTGACTACTGCCTGATACAGCTTCTCTCCTCTGGGGCTCTCAGCAGGAAATATTTTTTCGAGTGGGTTTGAGTCAGTCACCTTTTATGCATTTGATATATGCTTCCAGTCACATGGTGTTTAGGCTGAAATACCCCTGTGATTGTAAACATAGTCACATGATAATTGATTTTCTTCCAGTGCACTTGGCTGAGAACCCAAGGCAATGCCGAGTCACTCTGGGTGGGTCCTGGCCAGCCTAGGTCTCTTGGTTCCGTTTCTTTGTCTTAATAAATCCTGGTTTTTAAAAGGTACACAGAGCCCCTCCATTTTATGAGGCCTGTTCTCTGGGTAGCTTTATTAGGCAGAGATAGGATGGGTTGAGTTTGTTGGGGTTTTTTTTTCCCCAAGTCCCAAGTCAAAAAGATCTCTTTCCCAGTAACATAGTTAAAAATTGAATCTTCAGCCTACATACTTGGCATCTTGGGGAACCAGATTATCAAGGTAAAGTAATTGGACTTCCAAACCTGTAGTATCTAGAGGACCTGGGTTTAACTTGGAAATGAGGGACTATGGGAAATTTTCCAGAACCTTGATCTCTGGATCTTGATTTATCAGTTTGATGCCTTTAATTTTTCAAAATGCAGTTTACTTACTGAAAGTCTATAATTCCCTTTCTGCTAACCATGCCTTTTGACCTGGTAGGTTGTTGATGCAACAGTGGGAGGCTCCGTCTTGTCTATGAGAACTTAGCACAGTACCTCTTGTTTAGTAGGTGCCTGGTAACTCTTGATCTATTGAGACTCCTTAGTGAAAAGGTGAAATCATTTTCACTTGTAAAGAGTAGACACTGTGGTAGAGAAGAGACTGTATGTACCCAGCTTCTGTTCCGGGCTTTGCCACTCACTTGACTGTGTGACTTGGAAAACCCTCTCTTGTTTTTTCCTCTGTTTAAAAAAAAATTGAGGAGGGAGGGGGTTGAATCAGAAAGTGTCTTGGATTCCTTCCTGTTCTGACAGTCTGTGCATTTTCTAAGGTTGGTTTGAGAGCTCTAGGAAAAGAACTTGGTGCTCTAATTCTAAGCAAGGCGTTCATGTATACTGGTGGGACATGTGTGGGTTGCAGCTGCACTCCAAGGCTGTAGAGATGAATGTAGTTGACCCTTGCACATACAGGTCACGTGCAAGGCCAGCCACCCTGTTGACCTTAGGTATTACCCCTTCAGTCTGTCCTGGGCTGAAAGTTTGGGGGCAGAGAAATCTCTTCGCAGAGAGATCCAAACAGACCCCATTCCTCCCGACTCTTTCCCTAATATAACAGCTGAGCCAGCTAATCCTCTTTGTTTAGACAACTGGCCCCAGCCTCTCTTAAGTACAGCTGCCTGCCGGGGATTCCGGGGAGGAAGAATGCGGACTTCCAGAATGCCTTTTGGAAACCATTCCCATTAGGAGAACACTGGGAGAGTGTGTGAAGGCTTAACAACTGTTCAGACTTGGGGTGGGAGACCGGCAGCCAGCAGCATTCCGTAGAAAGATGAGGGGTGCCCCACTGGATCGACCTCTGGGGCCTCTTTCTCTGACCCTGTTGCCTGAGTGACCTGGGTTGGGGGAGGATAGTTTGAATATCAGGTGAGCAGCTTGTCTCCTCAGCCGTTAGGGACAGTTGCCTGTAAATAGATCATTGAGACTTTGTCGTTGGTGAATCTTTCTAGTCCTATTTTTAAAAGTTCTTTTCAGTCTATGCTGCCTCTTAAGGTAACAGGATTTTAGAAGCATGCTTCCTGCCCATCCCACATGGGACTGTCTGGCCTGCCTCCTGGATGTGGCTCTTTAAGCTTTGAGAGGGAGGGATCCCCCAGAAGAATCCCCAGCATTTCTGTAGAACTTGGGAAATGTTGTATGTGTATTTCTCGCACCTGATTCCCACAATAACCGCATGAGCTGGGTGCTACAGGTACCAGGGAAGAGATCAGACCCATGATTTTATTGGTCTAGAGGGAGAACTCCTAGTGAGGACCTGCCCCTTCTGGCCAGTGCAGCCCTTAGTGTTAATTATTAATTAGCCGGGCCACAGGGGTAGGTGACTTGCCCGGGTGCCACAAGCCAAGGTACCCCAAGTCTTAACAACTCTACTCTCTAGCACTATTTAGTACTATTCACTCTCAATACAGGTATTTGTCTGCATTTTACAGGTAAGGAAACAGTCTGTGAGAGGTTAGGTTACTCATACTCTGTACTTACCAGCCGCTAAGTTTTGGAGAGGAGAATTGACCCCTAGGTTGTCTTTTAAGCCTCACTTCCCGTTATACTGCATTGCCTTGAGCATCCCAGGTTTTGGTGAACATGATGATTTTCGATGTCTCTGGGGGCATTAGCCTCGGCTCCTTACTAGGAGACAAAGCAGATGGTATCTGGAGATGTGAAGGGGGTTGGCTTCCTGCCCCAAAGCTTTGAATTGTTAGGAAGGAGAGACTGGATTAATAGCAGAGAGAAGTTGTTTTCTTGGTATGCAGACTTTCGTTATTTGTCCAGTTAGGATGGAGGCCTGGCTTGAAGGCCAAGGAGGCTTCCCTTATTTAGGAAGACAGGTTCAGTCTCTGTTTTCTGAGTATGGTTTTCTCAGGAAAATCCTGTTGTAGAATCTGGCCCCTGAGAGCTGCTGGGAAATCCCTCCCTCCAAGGCCTGTGCCCTTCAGGAAGAGCAGGTGTAGTGGACAGAGTATTGTACTTTGAGTCTGGAGGGGCAGAGTTCAAACCCTGCCTCATCCACTTACTTTGTTCTCGGAGCCTTACGTTTCCTCATCTGTCAAATGGAGGGTCAGGGTTCGGGGACCTCTAAGTGACTGACTTTCTAGCTTTGAATCTAGGAGCCAACAAAGGGAAATGTCCTTCTGGCCCCTTCCCCAGGGCCCACAGCTGTCACTGCACCGTGCTTTCTGCTCATAGAAGCCCCTCATTCCTGACACCCCAGCCTCAGGGTGTGGGCCAGCAGAAAGGGCACAGGATTTGGAATTGGGTGACGAGTTCAAATCCAGGTACTGCCCCTGCCACCTGAGCAACCTTGGGCAATTTGTTTCACTCTGTGTGCCTTGGATCCACCCCACTTGTAAAATTAAGGCCCTGGGCTAAATGGCCTTTGGGATCCTCCCTGCTAGTATCTAGACCCTAGGTCTGGGGTCTTACGACTTGCCTGGGATTTGCTTGTCCCTCCAGTCAGTGAATGAATATTTATTATGCACCAACTGTGTGTCAGGCGCTGTGCTGTGGATTTAGGGTCCCGAGTTCTTCCCTAGTAGATCAGTGAATGGAGAAGTGGGGAGAGCTCTGGGTTTTGGATCAGGGGTCTTGGATTTTTATTCTCAGCTCTGCCCCTCGCTCATTGTGACTGTAGGCAAGGTCCTTTGCCTTATTGGCCATCAGATGATTTCTGAGGTCCCTAACGTACGTAGAATTGTAGCGGTAGAGGGCACCTTGGCCCAACCCCCCTCATTGTACAGGTGAGGAAACTAAGGCCCAGAGTACCATCCCCCAATGTCAAACAGCCAGGAATTGTGTGATGCTGGGTGTGTGTTTGTGACGCCACCTCCTTGGTCCTGGCCTGTTTGGGGAGGGGAATCAGTCCCCTCATTCTTGGCATGAAGGGAATTGAGGCTGGAAAATCTTAGAGAATGAAGACTCCACTCAGGTTTTGACTCTGTAAGGTCAAAATAGATTCCCAAGCCGAGAGGCCCCCGGGCAGTGAGGGCTGGCTGGAATCCTCCTCTCTTCTCCCCAGCGTGGGCTGGTCTCACTGGCTCCTTTGTTCTCCCTCCTAGGCGGCTCTGACGGCTCCCGGCTCTACGACTGCGTCTGGAGGTACAACTCGAGCGTGAACGAGTGGACGGAGGTGTCGCCCATGCTGAAGGCCCGAGAGTACCACAGCTCCACGGTCCTGGACGGGCTGCTGTACGTCGTCGCCTCGGACAGCACGGAGCGCTACGACCACACCACCGACACCTGGGAGGCCCTGCAGCCCATGCCCTACCCCATGGACAACTGCTCCACCACGGCCTGCCGTGGCAAGCTCTTCGCCATCGGCTCGCTGGCGGGCAAGGAGACCATGGTGATTCAGTGCTACGACCCAGACACCGATCTGTGGTCCCTGGTCAACTGTGGCCAGCTGCCGCCCTGGTCTTTTGCACCCAAGACAGTGACCCTGAATGGGCTCATGTACTTTGTGAGGTGAGTCATGCCTGAAGCCACCCCAGGCCATTTGGGAGAAGGTCCAGGGTTGTGCTCCCTGTCTGCTCTCTGGTTCCTCGAGGGAGGTCTCCAGCCCAGCCGGTCTACTCTTCTGTGGAGCATTTGTTGGGGTTGGATAGGGTTCAGGTCCTGACTTTGCCCCTAGCTCTCTGTGTGGCCTCGGGGACGGCATTCCCCTGAGACCAGCTTGTTCTATAGGGAGTTGGTGCTCTGGGTTTGAGTTTAGTACTGTTTCCCTCACAACCCACGTTACATCTGAGTGCATGATAGGGGTGTTTTAATCTTGTACTGATCTGAACCTAGGCTGCTTTCTCCCGACACTTGGTATAAAAGCCAATCGATATCGCTTGTGACACTGGAAACCACAAGTCTTTCTTTAAAAAAAAAAAAAAAGTTACATTTTTGTTTTTACATCAACTTAATTTCATTACCCAGTGAACCATCCCTCGACTTAGTCAGGATGGTGGAGCGGAAGAAGACCACATGGATAAACAAGCATAAATTAAGCGCCTGCTGTGTGCCAGGCACTGTGTTGAGTGCTTTTACAAATATTATTTCCTTTGATCTTCATCACAACCCTAAGAAAGGGGAGCTATTACAATCCCCAGTTTATAGTTGAGGAAACCAAGGCAGACGGTGGGTGAGCATCTGAGGCCAGATTTGAACATTGACTCCGGAGTCAGAGGGTCTGGGGTTCGAATTCCATCTCTGCTACTTAGTGCGTGGGTAACCTCGAACAAGTCTCTGTGGGCCTCGGTTTCCTTATCCGTAAAATGAGGCAGTTAGAGGAGATGGCCTCTAGTGTCTCTTCCAGCTCTGGATATAGTCACTGTGCAGGCATTTATTAAGCACTTACTGTGTTTGAGGCACGGTGCTAAGCACTTGGGATAAAACCTGAGATCAAGGAACCTGGTTCGAATGGGGAAGATGATGAGTTGGCAAATGTGTACAAACAGGTGAGATACAGGATGAATAAGAAGGGAACCAGAAGTGGGAGAAGGGCAGAAAGGGGGAAAAGCTGCTTTGGGAGCAAAGGGTAAAAAAAGAGGAAAAGAGGGGAGCCAGGCAAACCAGCTGCCGGTTGGATGTTGCCCAAGCCTAAGAGGAGATGCGGTATGCTGTGCCCAAAGGACATTTTATTCTGCTCTTCCCTGGGGCCAATCTCAATTATAGCCACAAAGCATTCCTTTTGGGCCTCTATTAAGTACCTACTGTCTACGAGATGAGAGGCAGCATTGTGTAATAGCTAGAGAACTGTTCAGAGAGTCAGGAGTGTCCTCTGACAGTGCCTTGGTCACTCAGTGTCCCCAAGGCATCTCTCAAGACAAGCTGTTGGCCTTCAGCCAGCCGTATCGGCCTGTTCACAGCTCACACTGTGTCCTGGAGCTGTTGGCCACCAACATCGGTGGAGGGCGTTTCCTTGCCCAAAATATCCCATACCAGAGAAATCATAGGTCAGGAGAACAAGGAGATGCCCATCCTCCTGCCTTCGATGGAGGTTGTGTGTGGTTTTTTTTGACTTCCCAGGGGACCCGTTTCAGGTTGTTGCTTTTGAGTTTTACAAATAACTGATGGAGGAACAAACCTTGAGGGGAAGAAGAGGTTGGGGGTCCTGGGGTTTGCGGCTAGCCTAGAGTAAAGAGAAGGGAAAGTGTAGGCTGGGAGCCCTGGGGCCAGGAGCGAGCTCTGGGCCCGGGGCATTGAGGAGTCCTAGCGAGCTCTGGGCCCGGGGCATTGAGGAGTCCTAGCCCGTCCAGGTCCATTCCTCCTAGTCTGTGTAAAGCAGGCACCGTGGAGTTGGGAGCTTTTATTCCAACCTTTTTCTAGCAGATCCCAGTTTTAGGCTCCTAGGTAGATTCCATGCCCAGGACGGGATAGCCAGGCAGTGTCTGTCTGGCTTGTCTTCCACTTAAATTTCCAGTCCTGTGACCCCAGTCCAGGTCAGAGGGTTCCCCGCAGGGTGACTGGTGATCAGTCCCTCCAGCCTCCAAAGCCAGCTGCCACAGTGGGCATCCCCAGAGAGGAGGGCAGTGTATTGGGGCATCCTCCCCTCTCCACATATCTTCTACCTAAGTGTGCTTCCTGTGCGTGGAAATGGTATCCCTTCCTCTTGTGATATCATGGTGGCTCGGTGGATAGAGAGCTGGGCTTGGAACTGGGGACACCCGAGTTTGAATCCTGACTCAATCATCTACTAGCTGTGTGACCGGGATATGCCTCTTACAATCTCAGTTTCCTCATCTGTAAAGTGGGGATAATAATAGGCCCTACCTGGAAGTATTGTTGTGAAGCTCTGACACGATGCCATGGGAAATAGTTTGCAAATCTTACAGCACTATATAAATGCTAGCTATTATTATTCCTAGTTATTTCTTGTTAATAATCAGCAAGTGTGTATTGAGCCTCTGCTCTATATGCCAGGCACTGTTCTAGGTGTTGGGCAATCTGAGACAAAAAATAAGCTCATCCAGGCCTTCAAGGAGTGATATAATAAAGCTGGCATTTTTATAGTACTTCAGGATTTGAAAAATGGTTTACAAAGGTCTGTTTTATCGTCACAGCATTCCTGAGAGGTAGGTGCCATTAGGATTCCCATTTTATAGTTGAGGAAACAGGTAAACAAGTTTCGTGACTTACCCAGGGTCACACAGCTAGTGAGTGTCTGAGGCTGGATTTGAACTCTGGTCTTCCTGACTCCAGGCCCAGAGCTCTCTCTACTGTACCACCAGCTGCCTCTGAAATATGACAGACATGTAGAGTGAATTCCAGGTACTATGTGGAGGAGGTAGAGAGTCCTAGAAATGGATGAGCAGGAAAGGTCCAGCGTAGGAGGAAGTGCCTGAAATGGGGTTTGAAGAAAGCTAGGGAAAGTATTCCAGGCATCGGAAACAGCCTGTGCAAAGACCTGGAGGCAGGAGATGAGCATCAGGTTTGGGAAACCTTGGCTGAAGTACAGAATGCATGAGGGAGGAGTGACATACACTCATTATTCGGGGGAGAGTTTGGAGCACGGGTTCTGGGAGGGCGCCATGTCCAGCTTTGCAGACGGGGGTTTGGAGCTGCCAGTCTGGCAGTCTGGGCCCCCCCCCCCCCCCGCTCCAAATGGTGAGCCCGGAAGAGGAAGGTGTGGGAATGCCAGGAGAAGGAGATGATAGGCCCTGTGAGCCCTTTCGGAGGGGCCAAAGGAAAAAAAAAATATTGTTGCCTTTCTGGTTTTTACACATTATTTCCCCTTCACCCCACTCCTCATTGAACACTTCCTTGTAACAAAACATTGTGACACAAAGCCCGCGCTGGAACAGCTGCTTGTGACAGGCTCTGTGGAGAGGGGAGGGAAGCTGGCCTCCTCATCGGTTCTCCCAGGCTGATTACAGTTTCTCTTTCCTTTTCTTCCTTTTTTTATCAGTTGAAGGTTGGATTTTTTGTTTGTTTTGGTTTTTTGGGGAGGGGGTCAGAGTCAGGTTATCGACCACTTCTTTGGTCTCCTTTCGCCCCTCCCCCTTTGTATTTGGCTACATGGAGCCCAGAACATGGGGTGCCTGTGTCCTTGCCCAAGGTCACTCTGTACCTTTCTTGCCACTGCAATGCCTCCTCTGCCTCGGTGCCACCCCTAGACCATCTGAGGAATGCCCTAGGCCTTCCCCCGCCAGCCCTTCCCACCCTGTTCTTCTCAGAAAATACTGGGGTGAAACTTTCCCAGCCCCCTCCCCTCTCCCCTAAGCCCAGCTTCAGGTCTCTTCAAATAGAAAGCCAGAGGAGCTATAAATAGGGCTTCTCAGAAAGTCCCGACTTTAGTTACATCCCTTTTCTTGCTTGGAGCGGGGCGCCGAGACGGCCACCTGCGAGAATGTTCTGTCCTTTCCTGTCGACCTGAGGGCGAGGAATCTTCCAGGGGCCGAGCTCCAGCTCAGGACTGCAAACATCGAGTCTCCACTTGCCCGGCCCGGAAGCCTGTGCCAGCCGGCCTACCCAGGGCACTCTCAGAGAAGCCCCTTACTCCCCCACTCCCACACCGGTGTTTGCTGACCACATAGCTTTCCTAAACAAGCTGGCGACCAGAACGGCCTCTCGCCCCTCCGAAGGGAAGTGATGCCCGAGACCAGGGGCGGGTTTCTTTTTTTCTGATAATCCATGTTTCCATCCAGCTCTAATAAGGAGTGAGAATAGTTTTTACGCTTGTGGTATAGATGGGATACATCTGGAAGACCTAGATTTTAATCCTGCCTTGGGAGCTTCCAGCCCCTGTGATCTGCGGCAAGACACCTAACCCCTCCAAGCCTCAGTTTCCTCATCTGTCCAGTTGGGGGTAATAAACAGCACTTGGCAAACCTTAAATAAAGTGCTGTGTAAACTGACCTGCAAGACGTCTGCCTCAGTTTCCCCATCTGTAAAATAGTGTTAATAATCACACCTCCCTCCCAGGGTTATTGTGAGGATCAAATGAGATGATATTTGTAAAGTGCTTTGAAAACCTAAAAGCACTATGTAAATGTTAGCTATTCTGTCTGTCCATCTGTCTCCATGTCTCCAAATTTATATTCTTTGAGCTGGAGGAGAGAAAAGTCTGGTCTAAAGGAAAGGAAATTTTATTTTGTATTCATAATAAGAGTAAAAGAGAGGGAAAAATCAACTGACTTCTTAGAGTTGGCCTTCCCCCCTCTCTTTCCGTACAGAGGGACCACCTCAGATATGAGAAGAGAAAGGAAGTGGGTTCCACAACAGGTGCTGTGCTTTTTATTGACCTCGGTTTTGGGGGTTTGTTTTTTTTTTTTTCCTCAAGCTCCTGTCTGAATATTCCAGGCCCACTTACTTTCTCTCCCAAGTTTCTCCATCTGCATGTAAAAATAGTAGGGTTTGGCTCGGTGACCTCTTCTTTTTTTTCTTTAGGCAATTAGGGTTAAGTGACTTGCCCAGGGTCCACACAGCTAGCAGCTAGTAAGTGTAAAAAGTGTTTGGTCTGAGGCCGGATTTGAACTTGGGTCCTCCTGACTTGAGGGCCGGTGCTCTATCCACTGCGCTACCTAGCTGGCTGCAAGTTGACCTCTTGAAAAATGTGTGTGCGCGTGCATTTATATGTGCGTGTATGTCTGTACACACATATGTGCACATAAACACGTTTTTATTATATATTTAGTAGTAGTAGTAGTAATTGAGCACAAACAGGGACATTTTGTGAACAAAGAACAGAAAAGAAGGTTGCATGTGTCCCCATGAATTTCTGTGACATTAGAAGTTAAATATTAAATTTAGTGGGGGGAAAATGAAGGAAAGAAGCGCTGTCCCCTTGGCTCTCTCCTTCCTGTGTCCCTAATGGGGTGGGAGCAAGGTCTCCTGTCCTTGTGGGAGAGTGGCAGCAAATGCCACCTGCTCCCCTCACCTGTCATCCTCATGACTGGAAGGAAGGAAGGAAGGCATGTGCTGTGGGCAGAGGGCCGGCCTGCCTGTTGATCCATCTCACTGAGCTGCTGGCTCCTCCCACCCAGATGAAACCCAGCCCTTTCAGGAGGGCTCCCGAAGGCCCCTGAGAAGGAATTCGTGAATGAAGCCAGATGGGCCGCCTCCTGGTCAGGCCTCTGGCTTCTCGGTCAGTTGGAATAGTGTAGGATAAAGCTTTATTGTCTTTCAGTCCTGTCTGACTCTCTGTGACCCCGTTTGGGGTTTTCTTGGCAAAGATACTGGAGTGGTTTGCCATTTCCTTTTCTGGCTCATTTTGCAGATGAGGAAACTGAGGCAGACAGGGTTAAGTGACTTGTCTCAGACCACATTTGAATTCAGGAAGCTTCCTGATTCCAAGCCCAGTGTTCTCTATTCACTGCCCTGCCTATCTGCCCCAGGACAGAATTTAGTTTAGTTTTGGGTTGTTTTTTTTGTTTGTTTTTTGTTTTTTTTTAGGCAATTGGGGTTAAGTGACTTGCCCAGGGTCACACAGGTAGCAAGTGTCAAGTGTCTGGTCTGAGACCAGTTTTAAACTCGGGTCCTCCTAACTTGAGGGCTGCTCCTTTATCCACCGTTTCACCTACCTGCCCCTGGAGTTTAGTTTTGGACAAAGAGAATAATATAATGAGCTGAAAGAGGGCAGGGGAAGAGCAAACATTTATTTAGCTCCTACTGTGTGCCAGGTGCAAATATTTTCCCCTTTGAAAGGAGCCTCCAAAGTGTGGTCCAGCCTGAACAGACAGCCCCTTTATAATATCCCTGGCAAGTGGTTGTCTTTCTTCAGCCCCCACTTGAAGACCCCCACAGGGTCGTAGATTTAAGCTGGAAGGACCTTGGAGGTCATCTAATACAACCCACTCATTTTACAGATGAGGACCTTGAGGTTCAGGGATGGGGGGAGGCTTGCCCAGAATCACCCAGGGAATACATGACAGGTTGGATTTGCATTCAGGTCTGCTGACTTCCAAGTCCAGTATTCTTTCTACTGTGCCATGTTACTTCTCAAGAAGAGCCACTGTTTGTGGACAGTTTGAGTCATGGGAGCTTTTCCTCCATGCAAGTAAAATCTGCCTCCCTGGAGCCTCAGTTCCCTCCTTTGAAAAATGAAGGGCTTGAACTGAGATCTATTCAAGCATTAGATAGAGGCTTTTCTCGGGCTCAGTTTTCCCTTCTGTAAAATAAGAGATAATAGCATTCCCCACACAAGTTGTAGTCACCAATCGAATGAGAGAACATATGTGTGGCCCTTTGCAAATCTTAAAGAACTGCGTAAATACTAGCTGCTAACATTGTTATAGATCTATGATGCTTTCCTTCTCCTACGTTGTTTTCATTGATGTTTTGTTTTCTTTTACACTGTTATCTCTTCCAAATACCCACCTGCCTTATAACAAAGAGAAACAGTTGAAGCAAAACAGAAACTGACTTGGGCTTCTTGGGTACTGAGAGGAAGGAGAGAAATCTTCTTTCTTCCTGTCATCTGGTGTGATTTAGTCACAGACCTCCTTGAGGGGGGGAGGGTTGTTTCCTTTGTGTTTCTTTCTCTCCAGCATTTAGCAATGGGTCTTGATTCATAATAGGTACTTACGTGCTGAACTGATTGATGAATGCATGAATAAAGCATTTACTATGTGCCAAGCAGTGTCCTTTTGGACAGTTGTGGTCACTAGGATCTGTATCCTCCATGAAAATGAATTCTGCCCCCTGGAAACCTCAGTTTTCTCATCTGTAAAATGAAGGGGTTGTCCTAGGGGACCTCTGAGAATCTCTTTTGGCTCTGGAGACAAGAAAAATCTGAATTCTAGTATTTTTGTGTTTACATTAACATTATTGTGTTCGTTATGTATAGTTCAGCTTCCTTGCCTTTGCCTCAAGTTCAGACAGGTCTTCCTCTCTTTCTTTAAATTCTTCATATGTTATATCTCATAGCACCATATTCCACCCCACATTCATATATTGAACCATATATTGGTTTATTTAGCCTTTCTCCAGTTAATGGTACCTCTTTTGCTTTTAGCTTTTTGCTACCACAGAAGGTACCTGCTGTGAATATTTTAGGAGCAGCTAGGTAGTATAGTGGGTACAGTGCCAGCCCTGGTGTCAGGAAGACCTGAGTTCAAATCTGGCCTCAGACACTGACTAGCTGTGTGACCTTGGGCAAGTCACTTAAGCCTGTTTGCCTCAGTTCTTCATCTGTAGAATGACTAGAGAAGGAAATGGCAAACCATTCCAGTATCTTCCAAGAAAACCCCAGATGGGGTCACAGAGAGTCAGGATGTGACTGAACAACAATAAATATTTTGTTATATGTAGAATCTTTTCCCTGTCTTGGAATCTCCTTGGTGGGGTAGCCTAGATTAGGGTGAAGGGGAGGGGTTATAGGCAGTGGTAGGTATATACACACATATAATACACATGTGTACATTGTTATACACATGTGCAGTTATATGTGTGTCTTTGTGTTTATACATATGTGCATATACACATATGGGTATGTGTCTATGTAAAGAGAAGAGAGTGATGACAGCTGTCTTCAAGTATTTGAAAGGACTGTCTTTGGGTTCTCGCCATGTGTTAGCAACAGAGTGGTATAGTGGAAAGAGTCTCAACTTTGGAAGCAGAGGACCTGGGTTCAAATCCTCCATTCCTACATGTTTGGCCATGGGTTAACTGAACCATCCTGGGGCTTGGCTTGCTCACCTGTAAATGAGAGGGTTGGACCAGGTGGAGACTAAGGTCCCTCCTACTCTAGATTTAGGATCAGGGAGAGAGTTAATTTGTTCTTTGTGACCCTAGAGGGCAGAACCAGGAACAGGGGGCGGGCATAAGTTATAAGGAGGATAATTCTGGCTTACCCACCTGGAAGAACTTGCTGAGCAAGACAGCCCTCCACAAATAGGATGGCGGTGAGGTGGGAGCTGGTGCGTCCGCCCTCTGGGGGTCCAGGCAGAGGCTGGTCAGCCCCTTTGGAGTGTGTTGTAATGGAGGTCCTTTTAGGGGATAGGTTGGACCAGATGCAGTGAGGGGCTGGACCCAGCTCGTATTGGCTTGTTAGAGCCAGGTGTTAAATTTTCAGCGTGAGCATCTACGTCCCAGAAATGGCAGGCGCTATAGATCAGTAGATTTATTATTCTGTTCATCGTCCAGACTTTCTAAGAAAATGATGGAGAAAATATTAATAATGCAGAACAAACGTGAAAGGTTGTTATTGGGTACCTGTTGGCTTTTGTTTTGTAGAGCTTGTGGGCTACCAGCCCATCCCTTACTGGACAGCCGCTGAGGTGTCTCCCAAATCCCAGGTTCCATGATGCTTTGGATATTAGACCTCCTATGAGATATTTAAGGGGGGATTCCTCGCTCTCCCATTAATGGTTTCTTTTTTTTTTTATCGTAGTCACATCGATTTTGTTTGTGCAGAAGCGAAATTACCAAATTTGTCTATGTTACTAAAATTTAAATTGTTTTAAATGATCAAAATTGTTTTTTCTATTATCTGTCTGTATCCCTTATTTGGCTGTGAATGTCTAGGCTTCCTGTGGGTGAGTCATTGGCCTCATGTCTTAGACAGAGTCCAGCATGATTTTATGGGGCTGGTTTGGGGGCCCAGCTTTCTCAGGATCACTGCCCTCCTGAGGTGAAGGGATCGGATCTCGAATTTTGCTGAATAGTATCAAAGGAGCACAGAGTAGGCCCTTGGGGCCGTCTGGTCCAGTCCATCTCCTATCTGAGCAGGCATCCCTTCTTCAGCCTCCCTGGCAATGTCAGTAAGTGGTCAGTCACCCACCCTCCCCTTCCAGACCCCAGGTGATGCCCCTGCCCCCACAGTAACTCATTCTGTTACTCAGCTGCTCTGAGTGAGAGGGGACATCAAGCCAGATTTTGCCTCTCTTAATTCAGACCTCTAGAGCCAAACGGAACCAGTCCGTGCCCTGTCTGCCGTTGCTCAGTCCTTCGTGTACTTGAAGAAGGCGCCCAGGGCCCCCCACAACAGGCTCGGCATCTCCAGCTCTGTCAACTGGTACCCAGGTGGCGTGGCCTTGAGACCCTTTGTCATACTGCTCACTCCTCCCTGGATGCCCTCTGAGCTTTTATTGATGACCTTCCTGCACTGGGTGGCCAGAACTGATGGCACAAGGCCGCCCACGGTGATCTGATGAAGGCAGAGCACAGCAGAGCCTGGCCTGAATGCCCTGTCCCTCCGTGTAACGTCTGATTGCATTAGCTTTGTGGTTGCCATGGAAACAGAGCTGCATCCAGTTCATTAGAAGGCTGGAGTGCGGGGGTTGTCACTCTGCCCCACACACAGGGATCATGGATTTCAAGGGGGAAAGGACTTTAGGGCAGTCCAGAACTGCCCCTGAGAAGGGATGCAATGTGCCCAAGAACACAGAGCAGGGATTCCAGGTCCAGTAGGGACTGGGGCTCCCATCTTGGGTAGAGAGCCCTGTGGGCAGGTCCGTCTTTGCACTAATTGGCCTCCTCTGTTTGTCTCTCCCAGAGATGATTCTGCTGAAGTTGATGTGTATGACCCCATGAAGAATGAATGGGATAAGATCCCTTCTATGAACCAGGTAAACTTGGAAATGGGGGGGGGTGTTTCTCTGTCCTCTCTAAGAGGATGGACGCACTGGGCACAGAGTCCGCTCCTGTCCTCTTGGATGTCCATGCTGGTACTGTTGAGTCTCTGGCCAGCTTTTCTTCATCAGGCCAAGGGTGGGGAGACGTAGTTGTCAGGGGAGACCAGGCTTTGACAAGATGGTGGTCACGGGGTGGGAGATATTGGGAAAGGGTTATTCTATAGAAACACACCTGCTTGAGAAGCCTTCTCAGGCTATCTCTGCTAAAAAAAAAAAAAAAAAATTATCTTGAATTTTTATTTTTTGAAAAAGCTTTGTTATTCTTTTTTCTAATGAATGTTTTTCATTTCTGGAAATGACCTTCACCAACCCCCAGAAAAAAGGACCCTCCCTTATTCAGCAAAAATACTTGCTCCTGTGGCCATATCCAGCAGTGTGTATACAGTATTGTGCCCTGTCCTGTCCAGTGTCTGCCTCTGACTTCGCAGACCTCTTTGTCCCCATTACGTTTGATCCTGGATTTTACTTACACATAGAGATCTAGGATCGTCAGTTAAGGGCTGGAGGGGACTTCAGGGGTCAACAAGGCCAATCCTCTCATTTTACGTATGAGGCAACTGAGGCCCACAGAGGTCACATTGCTGGGATTTGAACTGAGGGCCTCCAACTCCATCAGCTTTTCATCACAGCAAAGTGCTTCGTGTTGTATCTCCCCAGTAGGATGTAAACCCCTCGAAGACAAGGGGACTGTTTTGTCTTGTGTCCTTGTTTCTACCTTGAAATTTTTGAGGGGTGGATTTTCTGGGTCTGACTGCATCAGGTAGAAACTTCTTTCTCCATCAGGGCAGAGGCTCTGGAACTTGGTGGAGATCTCTTACCCAGTGAGTCTGCAAGGCAGAGCTGAGCCCAGGACATCCCGCCTCCAATGAGTGGTTGTTGGGTGGATGACT
>NW_020954710.1:10750117-10775841 GCF_900497805.2 Vombatus ursinus
TATGTGTCTGGTGGCTATGACAATACGTTTGAACTCTCCGACGTGGTGGAGGCTTTTGATCCAGAGACCCGGGCGTGGAGTGTGGTGGGCCGCCTCCCGGAGCCCACCTTCTGGCACGGCAGCGTCAGCATCTTCCGCCAGTTCATGCCTCAGACCACGTCCAATGGGCATGGCTTTGACCTTGACAATGCCAATGACTCGAACTTGAACCGGCCCCGGCAGCGCCTCCAGAACCAGAACCTGAATGAGCTGCATTAGCGCCGGCTTCCCTGGGCCTCCCTTGGGGATGCAGCTCGGCTCAGCTCAGCACGTGGATCCGTTGGCATTTGGCGGGGAGGGCAGGGAGGACCCCAGTGACCGGCAGGTGTGGGTCGTCCGCACGCACGATGAGGCGTCAGGTCAGGAAACTGAGAGCGCTTGGACTGCGGAGCCCTTGAAACCACTGGTCAGGGTGTCGGCTTAGCTTTCAGCACAGATGGAGAGGCTAGCGCAGAGAGGCTTCCAAAGCATCCCTCCTTTTCGCTTGTGAGAGAGTCCCCCTGACACCCACCCCTGGCTCCTCACTGCCCACTTCCGCCTCCTGATGAGCCCCCTGTTCCTGTCTTCATTCTAGGGCTGCTAGTGGATGGTAGGACTGAGCCCTTGGTGCCAGGTTGTGGGAATGTGTGGGCATGGTATGCACAGAGAGGCCAGCTAGAAGGCCCTGGGGTCCTGCTCAGAAAAGAGCTCCCCTTCCAGGTGGACTTGTGTGGACCCCCTCTGCTCCCTACCCCCCACTTCAGTGGTATTTGGGTATGTAAGCACCTACCCTACAGTTGACCGTTAACATTGACTCACCCAAACGCCTGTTTGCTGGGTGCTTGGAACTAGCAGGCTCCCAACCCAGATGACCCCATGGTGTGTGCTTTCTTCATTCCCTCCCCTGCCTGACCTTTGGGACCAGCGGGGCAGCAAAGCAGGCGAGTTTTCAGGAGCTGGTGCTGGTGTAGACCCATTACCCTCCCTCTCCCCTCCCCACGCCTTGGATGGGCCAATGGCTCTGCTGTATTACTCTCTGGCTGGCTCCGCTCCCTGGGAGTCCCGGCCGAAGCCTGTGGCCAACTCCCACGCACCCTGCCGAGGACACCATTGGTGAAACGGACGTCAGCCCGTAGATTACAAGTGTCTTTTAAAGATGCGGCACACCCGCCATTCCCATCTTCTGTGCGTCCAGCTTGACAGGGTAGAACGGAAGGAGATGTCTCAGGTGAGCGTGCTGGGCGGGGATGTTGACTCTGCTCGCTCCTCCGGTCCAGATCCTGCCCTCGGCTGGCCCAGGCCACCTTCCGGCCTTTGACAGACCTCGGCTGTGAGCCGAGTTGTGGCCCAGAGGCAGAGACAGCCTAGCTTGCCTTGTGTTGAAAGGTGTAATAAAGTGCCATCGTCGGTCTAAAGGGAGGGAGGAGTTATTGAGGTGTTGGTCACAGAAACAGCACCCTAACCTGCCCGGAGAGCCATGCCAGAGCTGAAGCCACTTGTGCTTTCTTCTGCCCCGATGATGCTCTTTGGGCAGCCCAAAGGAGTCCTGGGTGCTTCCCGCCCCGAGATTGCTGCCTGGTGACTCAGAGTGAACCCCTTCACTTCCTTGGTGCCTCTTTTGTAAAACGGGGGTTGGGTTCAGTGGCCTCCGGGGCCCCTTCCCACACTGAATCTGGGCTCCCCATTGGCTCGACTCCCAAAAAGGTCACGTCTGTAAAAGCAGCTATCTGTATTGACACCCATTTTACCATTGGATTTTTTTTTTTCTTTTAAGAGAAATGTTCCCATAGAGAACAGTGGTGTTGGCTCTCATGTAATTTAAAAAGGTGGGTGTGGGGACAGAGAGGCCTTGTGGATAAAGGACTGGCCTCAGAACCACAGCCCTAGGTGTGAATCCCACCTCAGACACTTTCTGGCATGTGACTGGGAGGGGGCGGTTTGTGTGGGTAGAAAAGGGTTTCCTCCCTAGGAGCTCTGATGAAATCCAGTCTGGATTTTTTTTTTTTGAAGTCACATTTAAAAATCCTAACTTATTTTTTGTTTTATTTTTTGTTTTTTGTTTTTTTTTGTGAAGCAATTGGGGTTAAGTGACTTGCCCAGAGTCACACAGCTAGTGAGTGTTAAGTGTCTGAGGATGGATTGGAACTCGGTCCCCCTGACTCCAGGGCTGGTACTCTATCCACTGCGCCACCTAGCTGCCCCCAAAATCCTAACATTTTAAGTGATGTTTTTGCCTCTATCAGAACACCATCTCCCCCATGCTACACCCTGCAGGGAATGTTAGTAAAACAGACAATCGGCCCTTGAGATTAAAAGCATTTCTTAAAAAAATTAAGCTATATCCCACCCCAAGGTCCTGCTGAGCCCCCTATTAAGGGACTCAAACAGTTAAGCACTCACATTTCTTGTTTGACAGAGTAGGTGGTAGGTAACTGGCTGGCACCCTTCTGGGCACGTTGAACAGGATAGGTAGGCCCTGATTAAAAACTCTTCCCAGTGGAGAATGGGGCCTTGAGAGGGTAAAGTGACTTGTGGAGGGAAGAGCTGCCAGCCACAGAGTGTTCAGAGAAAGGGAGTTGTCGGCTTGTGGGTTAGGGGGAATGGAGTACTGGGCTTAGAATCCAGCCCAATTGGCCCCAGGTTCCAATCCTGCCCAAGCTGAGAAAGTCACTTAAACCTTGTATGCCTCCACTTTCCTTATCTGTAAAATGAGGGGGCTCTCTAAACCTGTGATCTGAAGGTGAGAATTAGAAAGTGCTTCTCCCCGAGAAGCGGCGACATGTTGGAGAGGCTCCCTTGCCTGTATTTCCGCTCCCCTGCCTTTGGGCTTGAAGGCCAAGATCGGGACATGTTGGTATTTTCTGGTCTGAGAAGCATCTATTTGGGGTCTATGCCAAGACAGCTCAGCCACAGGACGTATCACAGATACAGACAACCCTGGGCGAGATGGTACCAGATAAAGTGAAAGTCCAAGGGAGCTGGCATAAAAGGCTGTGCTCTCCATCCGGCTTGGCATTCTTAAATCCACTCCCCCCCTCAGGTTAGCCATTTGACCTCTTGGCCTCGTTTTGAGGATCTGGACAGGTGCTTGGCAAACCTTCAAACGCTACACCAGTTACCTGTAACTATTATCCCCCTGGGGAGCTCTTGGGGAGAGCTCACCAGGTCCATTTTCAGAGATTTATGTGGAGGAGGCATACCTCCACTCTCCTGTTCACAGCCTCACCCCAGCTGGGGGGCAGCTGGCCGGCGGGTTCCCTCATCTCCCATCGGGTGAAGTCAGGCAGGTGTGGACTCCAGGTGGAGATGCTGTTCCCACCTTCTGGTTTCACACCTGACCACCAATCGCTCTGGGGCCCACCTCTGCTTTGCCTCTGTCTCTTTCCCTTTATCCCAAACCCCGGCTATAAAGTCACCAACTTGAACCCTTAACCTTCTACCACCTCTTTCCCTTCCTGGATTAGCACTGATGTTAAGCTGGTGGTCTGTGCCTGTGCGTGTGTATGTTTTTGAATGTACGTCTGTATGTGTGTGTTGGTACTAAACAGAATTTGCCTTATAGGGTGGTAGAGAATTCTGTGACAAGTATTGAATGTTGAACTTTTAGAGAAAGTACTCTATATTTATATGGATCTCCTAGATTTGCTTACTCCAGGGCTCACTCCTGTGTAAGATGCCAGAACCAAAGTGTGAAGTAGGTTTGTGTATTTATTTTGTTTACTGGATCAGACTTCCATGTCCCACATCATGGTTAAGGTATCCATATCCCATAATTTTTTTGAAATAAAGATATTTCCTATATGTTCAGGCTCTTGGTGTTTCTGTTTTTAGTTCTCTCAGGAGAGTGTGTGCTGGAAAATACAGTTGGGTTAATAGATGGGGCACAGCCTTTCAGAAGGCATGGTGGGGACATCAGTGTGGAGGTCCCCAAGACAGGGTTGCTGCAAGTTTGGGGGAGTGCGGGAGTGAGATGGAAGAAGGCTGGAAAGTTAGGAAGGGGCCAGGTGTTAGAGGGTTTTTGATGCCACAGAACTTTATAGTTCACCCTAGAGGAATTAGGAAGCCCTTGGAGCGTGAACCTGAGAAGGGACAAGTCGTGGCTGTGCTTTAGAAAAATCACCTTGGCAGCTGAGTGGAGGATGGATTGGAGTAGACAGGGACGAGGCAGGGAAGCCAGTTGGAAGGCTTCTTAAACTCCAGTCCTTGGTAATTAGTGGTAGTCTTCACACAGTTAAACTTTCAGAATCTTAAGAGTTTTGAATCTAGGTAATAAGTATCTGAGGCCACATTTGAACTCAGGTCCTCCTGACTCCAGGACCAGTTCTCTATTGTGCCACCTAACTGCCCTTAGATGACAGTTTTTCCAATAAATACTTGAAGACAACTATCAAGGCCTTCCAGTTTCCTTGCCCCTCCCCATCCTGGTTGTCTTCCTCTGGACATCCATCAGTATATATCAGTGTCTTCCTAAAATGTGATTCTGAGAATTGGTACAACAAGCCTACCATGCTTCCTTCCACAATTTTTTCATCATGCTATTTAAACAAGATAGGCCACATGGCCTTTAACCAAAGCGAATGACCTTAATGAAGTCTGACAATGATTTGATCAAATCTTGGGTAAATCCCTACTTTGCAAGTACAGGACTGTAGTAATATTGTACTAGAAATGCAAGCTATAACAAGATGAGAAGAAGAAATTGAAGAAATTAGAATTGGCAATGAGGAAACAGAACTATTGCTCTTTGCAGATGATAAAATGATAGACTTAGAGAATCCTGGAGAGTCTACTAAAAAACTAGTTGAAATAACTTCAGCAAAGTTGTAGGATATAAAATAAACCTGCATAAATCATTTTCATATATTGCCAACAAAACCCAGCAGCAAGAGATAGAGAAATTCCATTTAAAATAACTGTAGACCGTGTAAAATATTTGTGAGTCTGCCTGCCAAGATAAACCTAGAAACTATATGAACATGACTACAAAACACTTTTCATACAAAGTCAGATAGAATTGGAGAAATATTAATTGCTTATGGGTAGGCTGAGCCAATAAAATATAAATGACAATTCTACCTAAATTCATTTATTCAGTGTCATACCAAACTACCAAAAATTATTTCATAGACCTAGAAAAATAATAAAATTCATTTGGAAGAACAAAAAGCCAAGAACATCAGGGGAGTCGATGGGAAAAAAAATGTGAAGGAAGGTGACTTAGCAGTACCAAATCTCAAATTATTACAAAGTGGCAATCATCAAAACAGTCTAGAACTGATTAAGAAATAGAGTGGTGGATCAGTGGAATAGATTAAGTACACAACATGTAGCAAATTGCCACAGTAATCTAGGGTTGAATAAATCCAAAGATCCAAGTTTTGGGGACAAGAACTGACTATTGGACAAAAATAGGAAATTGAGGGGATGTCCATCAGTTGGGGAATGGCTGAACAAGTTGTGGTATTTGATCGTGATGGAATATTACTGTATTATAAGAAATGATAAGCAGGGTGTTTTCAGAAAAACCTGGAAAGACTTACATGAATTGATGCCGAGTGAAGTGAGCAGAACCAGGAGGACTTTGTACACAGTAACAGCCACACTGTGCGCTGACTGACTTTGATAGACTTAACCCTTCTCAGCAATGCCAGGATCTAAGACATCTCCAAAAGTCTCATGATGGAAAATGCTATCCACCTCCAGAAAAAGAACTGAGAGTCTGAATGCAGATCAAAGTATACTTTTTCTAAATTGTCTTTATTTTTCTTCTCTTTTTTTTGTCTGTGTTTTCTTTTGCAACATGCCTAACGTGGGAATATGTTTTGTACAACTACACAAATATAATCTAATTCCAATTGCTTCCCTTCTCAAGGGAATAATATTTATTATATAAAACAGCGGTATAATAATTTATGTAATTAATTTAGGGAAGAGGAGGAAAGAAGAGAATTTGGAACTCAAAAATTTTTTTTTTGTTTTTTGGTTGGGCAATGGGGGGTTAAGTGACTTGCCCAGGGACACACAGTTAGCAAGTAGTATGTGTCTGAGGCTGGATATGAACTCACATCCTCCTGAATCCAGGGCCAGTGCTCATCCACTGCGCCACGTAGCTACCCCCTCAAAATTTTGTAAAATGAATGTTATGATTACACATCTATAACCTATATTGCTTGCTTCACACTTTGTGTGAAAAGTGTTTTATAGTTGTGTTCATATAGTTCCTAGGTTTATCTTGGGAGGTAGACTCAGATATTTTATATTGTCTATAGTTATTTTAAATGGAATTTCTCTTTCTATCTCTTGCTGCTGGGTTGTTTGTTTTGCTTTTTGGTGAGGCAGTCTGGGTTAAATGACTTGCACAGGGTCACACAGCTAGTAAATGTCAAGTGTCTAAGGCTGCATTTGAACTCAGATCCTCCTGACTCCAAGGCTGGAGCTCTATCCACTGCGCCACCTAGCTGCCCCATTGCTGCTGGGTTTTGTTGATAGTATATAGAAATGTTGATGATTTATGTGGGTTTCTTTTATATCCTACAACTTTGCTGTAGTTAATTATTTCACCTAGTTTTTTAGTTCACTCTCTAGGATTCTCTAAGTACATCATTATATCATCTGCAAAAACCAATGATCGAATTGCTTGCCTTCTCAATGGGAGTGGGGGTGGGCAGGGAGGAAGGAAGAGAATTTGGAGCTCAAAGTTTTAAAAATGAGTATCAAAAATTGTTTTTACGTGTAACCATGGGAAAATAAAATACTGAATAAAAGCTAAAAGAAAAAATGTTAAAAATTGTTTTTACATATAATTGGAAAAAATATATAAAACTTAAAAGAAAAAGAAACTACAGTAAATTATTTCCTCCACCCCAGAACTCTACAAAAAGTCAACCAGGTAGAGATCAGTCAGTCAATAAGTATTTATATTAAACACCTATTATGTGCCAGGCACAGTGCTAAGTGCAGGGTGTACAAAGGCAAATAATCTTGAGAAGCTCATAGTTTAACGGAGAAGACAACAAGCAATTATGTACAAAAAAAGCTATAGACAGTATAAGTAGGAAACAATCAACAAAAGGAAGTCACTAGTGTTAAGAGGGATTGGGAAGGTATTCCTCTAGAAGGTAAGGTTTTAGTTTGGACTTGAAGAAAACCAGAGAAGCCAGAAGGCAGAGATGAGAGAGGGCATTTCAGACATAGGGGACAGATAGAGGAAATGCCCAGAACTGAGAGATGGAGTGTCTTGTTGGTTAGGATAGCAAGGAAGGCAAAGTCAGGATCCCAGCGGACCAAGGATAAGATTCAGTGGGACCAATGACCATGGCCAAAGCACAGAAAGAGTCAGAGCCCAGCCCTGGCACAAGTCCCTACTTCAGGAACTAAAACTAGAGAGATGAATAAATTAAAACACCATGTAGTATTAGAAATTATTATAGATCTAGAGATCACCAAAAAGGAATAATTCTGTAACAACTTTAAATAGTAACTTAAGAGGAAAAAAATGATTTTCTACAAAGGCAACATGAATAAAGGCCTAGAAAAAATAAAACAAGATACAAAAAAAAAAGAAAAAAAATTAAAACTCTGAAGGAAATAATTGGAAGGATAACAAGCTTAGAAAAGAAATTATTGGATTATCTGAAAGCCATGATTGAAGAAAGAGCCTAGATATTATATTTCAAGAAATTGTCAAGGAAAACTGCCCTGATATCCTTGAACCAGAGGATAAAATAGAAATTGAAAGAATCCACCAATAACCACATGAAAGATATCCCAAAATGAACACTCTCATATATTATAGCCTAATTCCAGAGCTCCAAGGTCAATGAGAAAATACTTCAAGGAGCCAGAAAGAAACCCTTCAAATGTCTTGGAGCTGCAGTCAACATCACACAAGATTTAGCAGTTACCACATTAAAGGAGCGGAGGGCTTGGAATATGATCTTCTGGAAATCAAAAGAGCTGAGATTACAACGAAGAATAATCTACCCAGTAATACTGAAATAGAGGACTTTCAAGCATTCCTGATGAAAAGACCAGAGCTGTGGGGAATATTATCTCACAAAAAAGATTTACACAAGGAAGAGCTTTAACAGTGAAGGGGAAAATGGGGAGGGTGGCAATGCTTGAACCTCACTCACATCTACATTGTTTCAAAGAGGAAAATACACACACAAAATAGATAAGTAGATAGATCCTTAATTGGAAATGAAAATCTATCTTACCTAACAAGGAAATAAGAGAGGAAGGGGACAAAAGAAAAGGGTGGGAGTGATTAAAAAGGAGGGTAGATAAAAGAAGGCAGTGGTCAGAAACAAAACAGACTTGAGAGGAGGGACAGGATAAAAAGAGAGAAGGATAAATAGAAGAAAACAGGGTGGATGAAAATGCAGTTAGTAGCCATAACTATGAATATGAATGAGATGCACTCATCCGTAAGATGGAAGCAAATAGCATAATGGATTAGAGACCCAGAACCAAAACAATATGTTTATGAAAAATACACTTGAAACAAGGAGACATACACAGTGTTAAAATAAGGGGCTGTAGCAAAATCTAGTATGTATCAGCTGACGACGTAAAACAAAGCAAAAGCAAAAATAGATCTAATTTAAAGGGATAAGCAGGCTAACTACAGCTTGCTAAAATGAACTATATACAATAAAACACTGTCAATACTAAACATATATGCACCCAATAGCATCCAAATTCATAAAGGAAAAGTTAAATGAATCAAAAGAAGAAATAGTAAAACTATACTAGTGAGGAACCTCAACCTTCCCCTATCACAACTAAATAAATCTAACTATGAGATAAATAATAAGTCAAGGAGATAAATAGAATCTTAGAAAAGTTAGATATGATAGACCTCTGGAGAAAACTGAAGGGGTATAGAAAGGAATATTCCTGTATCTCAACTATACATGGCACCTTCAAAAAACTGACCATGTATTAGGATATAAAAACCTCACAAGCAAATGAAGAAATATTAAATGTACAGTTTTGAGACCACAATGCAATAAAAATTACATTTAATAAAGGGCTATGGAAGCACAGTTTAAAAATTAATTGGAAACTAAACAATGTAATCCTAAAGAATGAATGGGTTAAAGAATAAATCAGAGAAATAATCAATGATTTCATTAAAGAGAATGGCAGCATTCCAAAATTTGTGAGATAAATACAAAACAGTACTTAGGGGAATATTTATATCTCTAAATGCATACATTGATATAAGAAAGAGCAAATCAATGAATTGGGCATGCAACAATACACACACACACACACACACACACACACACAACTAGAAAAAGAACATTAAAAATCTCCATTTAAACACCAAAATAGAATCCTGAAAATCAGAGAGATGAATAAAATTGAATGTAAGAAAGGCCATTTAACTAATAAATAAAACTAGAAACTGGTTTTATTAAAAAAAAATAAACCATTGGTTAATTTGATTTAAAAAAAAAGAAAACCAAATAACCAAGTATCAAAACTGAAAAAAGTGAATGCACTACCAATGAAGATGAAATTAAAGCAATTATCAGGAGTTATTTTGCCCAATTATGTGCCAGTAAAACTGACAATCTAAGTGAAGTGGATGAATATTTACAAAAATATAAACTGCCCAGATTAACAGAAGAGGAAAGAGAACATTTAAATAATTCTGTCTCAGAAAAAAAGAAATTGAACAAGCCATCAATAAGTTGCTGAAGAAAAAACCCCCAGGACCAGATGGACTTACAAATGAATTCTATCAAACATTTAAAGAACAATTAATTCAATACTACATAAACTATTTGAAAAAAATAGGTAAAGAAGGAATCCTACCAAATTCCTCTTATGACATTAATGTGATTTTCATACCTAAACCAGAGAGAGCAAAAGAAAAAAAAAAAAAAAAGAAAACTATAGACTAATTTCCTTAATGACAGTTGATGCAAAAAACTTAAAATGCTAGCAAGAAGATTACAGCAATAGATCACAAAGATCATATACTGTGACCAGGTAGGATTTATACCAGAAATGCAGGGCTGGTTCAACATTAGGAAAACTATCAGTATAGTTGACAAATATCAATAACAATATTCAATATTCAGTAACAAAATCAATATCAAATAACAATAACAACACAATGATTATATCAATGGATGCAGAAAAAAGCACTCATTCCTATTAAAAACACTAGAAAGCATAGGAATCAATGGAACCTTTCTTAAAATAAATAGCATCTATCTAAAAGCAGGAGCAAATCTTATTTGTAATGGGGATAAACTTGAAGCCTTCCCAATAAGATCAGGAGTGAAGCAAGGATGTCCATTATCACCACGATTATTGAATGTTGTACTAGAAATGTTAGCTATAGCAATAAAACAAGAAGAAATTGAAATAAAAATAGACAATGAGAAAACAAAGCTATCACTTTTTGCAGATGATATAATAGTATACTTAGAGAATCAACTAAAAAACCATTTGAAACAATCAGAATTTCAATAAAGTTACAGGATATAAAATAAGCCTATATAAATTATCAGTTTTTTCTGTATACTACCAATAAAGCCCAGCAGCAAGAGATAAAAAGGGAAATTTCATTTAAAATAACAAGACAATATAAAATACTTGAGAGTCTACCTGCCAAGACAAAACCAGGGATTTATATGAACACAATTACAAAACACTTTTCACACAAATAAAGATGGATTTAAACAATTGGAGAAATATTAATTGCTCATGAGTAGGCCAAGACAATATAATAAAAATAACAATTCTACCTAAATCAATTTACTTATTTATTGCCATAGCAATCAAACTACCAAAGAATTTTTTTGGGGGGGCTAGGCAGTCAGGGTTAAGTGACTTGCCCAAGGTCACACAGTTAGTAAGAAAGCATTTTTTTATGGAGGTAGAAAAAATAGTAATAAAAGTCATTTGGAAGAACAAAAGGTCAAGAATATCAAGGCAATCAATGATAAAAAAAATGTAAAGGAAGATAGCCTAACTGTACCAGATCTCAAACTGTATTACAAAGCAGTAATCACCAAAACAATCTGGTATTGGCTAAGAAATAGAGCAGATGATCAGTGGAATAGATTAGGTACACACTTGTTGTTTGGTCCTTCTGGTCACGTCCAACTCTTCATGACCCCAATTTGGGTTTTTCTTGGCAATGATACTAGAGTGGTTTGCCATTTCTTTTTCCAGCTTATTTTACAGATGAGGAAACTGAGGCAAATAGGGTTAAGTGACCTGTCAAGGTCACATAGCTAGTAAGTGTATGAGGTCAAATTTGAACTCAGGTCTTCCTGACTCCAGGCCTAGTGCTCTATCCATTGTGCACCTGGCTGCCCCCTAGTAAATGACCATAGGAATCTAAGTGTTTGATAAACCCAAAGATTCAAGCTTTGGGATTAAGAACTCAACATTTAGGGGCATCTAAGTGGCTCAGTGGATAGAGCCCTGGCCCTGGATTGGGGAGGACCTGAGTTCAGATCTGGCCTCAGACACATAACAGTAGCTATGTGACCCTGGGCAAGTCACTTAACCCCATTGCCTACCTAAAAAATAAATAAATAAATAAAATATCAACATTTGACAAAAATTACTGAGATGATTAGAAAGCAATTTGGCAGAAATTAGGCATAGATTAACATCATATACCAAGATAAGGTCAAAATAAGTATGTGATATAGACATAAAGGGTAATACCATAAGCAAATTAGGGGAGCATGGAATAGTTTACCTGTCAGATTTATGGGTAAGGAAACACTTTATAACAAAACAAGAAATGGCATCACAGGATGTAAAATGGATAATTTTGATTATATGAAATTAAAAAGTTTTTGCACAAATAAAACTAATGCAAACAAAATTAGAGAGAAAACAGAAAACTGAGGGTACAATTTTACAGCAAATTTCTGTGATAAAGTCCCCATTTCTCAAATATATGGGGATGTGATCCAAATTTATAAAAACAAGAACCATTCCCCAGTTGATAGTCAAAGGATATTAAGCAGGCAGTTTTCAGAAAAAAATCAAAGTTACTAATAGTCACATGAAAAAATACTCTAAATCACTATTGATCAGAGAAATGCAAATTAAAACAACTCTGAGATACCACCTCACACCTATCAGATTAGCAAATATGATAGAAAAGGAAAATAACAAATGTTGGAGGGGATATAGAAAAACTGGAACGTTAATGCACTGTTGGTGTAATTGTGAGCTAATCCAACCATTCTGGAAAACAACACCCAAAGGGCTGTAAAAGCATGTAAACCCTTTACCTAGCAATAACACTACTAGATTTGTATCTCAAAGACATCAAAGTGAAAGGGACTTATTTGTACAAAAATATTTATAGCTGCTCTTTTTGTGATGGCAAAGAATTGGAAATTGAAGGGATGCCCATCAATTGCTGAATGGCTGAACAAGTTGTAGTATATGATTATGATGGAACACTATTGTGCTATAAGAAATGATGAGCAGGATAGTTTCAGAAAAGCCTGGGAAGACTTCTATGAATTGATGCAAAGTGAAGTGAGAAGAACCAGGAGAACATTGTACACACTAGTAGCAATATTGTACAATGATCAACTGTGAATGACTTAGCTATTCTCAGGAATACAATAATCCAGGACAATTCTAAAAGACCCATGATAAAAAATGCTATCTGACTCCAGAGAGAGAACTGGTGAAGCCTGGGTGCAGATTAGACCATACTTTTAAAAAAACTTTCTTTATTTTTATTGTTCTGTTTTGTTTGTGTTTTCTTTCACAAGACAGCTAATATGGAAATATGTTTTGCATCACTTCACACGTAAACAGTTGTTCAGTCATTTCAGTAGTGTCCGATTGTGACCCCATCTGAGGTTTCCTTGGCAGAGATACTGGAGTGGTTTGCCATTTCCTTCTCCAGCTCATTTTACAGATGAGGAAACTGAGGATTAAATGACTTGCCCAGGGTCACAAAGCAAGTAAGTGCCAAGAACTTGGCAGTATCTTCATCCATGAATGGCGGAGCTTGCACTGAATGATCTTTGATCTCTAGGTCCAGTGGCTCTGGGATAAGCTCAAACCTGGGCCATTTCTTGCACTTCCATACTTGAGAAGACCCTGTTGCCTAAATTTGTTGGGCATCACTGACTTAGGAAGTCCAGAGATGTATTTCCTTATAACAAAACCATCTCTGTGTAACAGAATACAGTATATCATCGTTCCAATGTGTTCTCCAACAGAAATCTTATAAAGGGATTTTACAGCAGGATACATAGTCTTTGAAATGTTTTCAGTCCTTGGGGCAAAGAACTTTTATCAAGTGATATCTCTTTACCCTGATCCACTAAACCAGCCCGGATGAATAAGGGGGAATAATAATCATAGCTGACATTTATATAGCAATTTAAGATCTTCAAGAGAGGCAGTGTAAGCTAGTGGAGAGGACCCAGATGTGGGTTCAAGCCCCTCCTCTGATATATGCCAGCCTATGGGACCTCAGGCGAATCACTCAACATCTGCCCTGGGCAGACTAAATTCCTGGTGAGTGGCAGATTTGCATGGTGGCTGGGGGGCGGCATTTCCACAATAGGAATTCTCCACATCCATGAAATCATGGGTCTGGATCAAAAGGTAGAAATGGCTTGTCAAAAAGCTATTCCTCATGAGGACCCTATAAGGTTGGTGCTATTATTAATAACCATTTTACAGATGATAAAAACAGAGATTAAATGATTTCACTGGAGTAATAGAACTATCAGCCAATCAACAAACATTTATAGTCTAAAATGCCTACTAGGTGCCAGGTACTGGGAATGTAGAGACAGGAAAAGGACCACCGTATTTGGGTCTCATGCCTTGACCAAGTACAAACCCTAATCACCTTACACACTTTTCCCCCTTAAATTGAATCAGATAATCAGAGCTGAGTTTGAACAGGGCTCACACCTCCTTAGATCCATCAAAACCTTGTGGGAGAGACTAGGGTTAAGCCAAGCACTTTGTATAGAAGGGAGAAGCTATTCCAGAAAGTAGGTCCAGAGGTTCCCAAAGTGGGCAATACTGCCCCCTGGGGGGCACTAGTAGTCTCAGGTGCAATTGGGGATCCTTGAATATAAATCAGGGGGCAGTGGAAGCATGAGGAAAGAAGAGAAGATAAAATTTTGAAAAACCATTTATACATGTTTTATCTATTGTGTAATAGAGTTGAAGTCGTAGTGATTACATTATTTTCCAAATAAATAGACAAAATGCAAGTTATAACCCATCAGTGGTCAAGTCCACCGACAAGTCCTAACAAGCAAGTGTCGGCAGGCGAGCATATCGTGCATTGTTGGGAAGTCCGGCATGCATGAGCAGGTATGTGTGTGTGTCATGACTTGTTTACAATACGATACTATACAGTTACATGATGCAATATTGCATCATCAAAATGTGAGTGCAGGAAAAGAAAACACAAATTGACAATAAATTATTCAATATGCGTCATTTAAAAAATGTATATTTTTTGAAATGATGCAAATTTAAAAAAAATTAAAGGGTTAAAGAAAGATTTCCAGGGGGGCACTGAGTAATTTTTTTTTAAAGGGCCAGGAGGCCAAATAAGTTTGGGAATCTTTAATCTAAGCAGAAGAGACTGAATGTCTGGATTGGGGAGAGGTTGGAGTAATCATGGCTCAGAGGGAGGACTGAGCTTCCACAGAGAAGGGAGAGATGGAAGGGAGTCCTCAGCTCTGTGAGGCCCCGGAAACGAGGATCCAGGCTAAGGGAAATCTCAAGGAAAAAAAACCAAACTATTCTTTCTCCACCTTTCCCTCCCCATGCCCATCAATGCACAAGCAGTATAATATATACTGCTCTTCTGTTACCCAAATGTTTCCAGTAAACTGAATTTTGCCTCAACCCCAAAGAAGGCCAGAGGTTAAACAGAGTAAGATTTAATGGTAAGGTGAGTCAAGGAATCCAAACTCTACCTGGGTTTTAAGAATTTTTCCTAATTTGGGGTTTGGAGTAATTGTGACTGAACATTTTATCTAAAACCAAGTACCTTATAGCTGAAGAGAAGGAAACCAAGTGGACATATAGAGACCTTATGGAGACTCTGTGCCCTGGGATTAAAACAAGGTAATTACCGTAAAGGGTTTTACAGACTAAAGCAAAACAATGCCTACTGTCAAGGAGCTGACTTTCTGTCCAGTGTATTCAGAAGAAATATAAGGTAATTAGGGCACTAGCAGCTACAGGGTTGCAGGCCATGGTGGTCAAGAAAGACTTCATAGGGGCAGCTAGGTGGCGCAGCGGATAGAGCACCAGACCTGGATTCAGGAGGACTGAGTTCAAATCAAGCCTCAGACACATGATACTCACCCTGGGCAGGTCACTTAACCCCAATTGCCTTGTCAAAAAAAAAAAAAAAAAAAAAAGACTTCATGTAGAAGGCAGAGTGTGAGCTACGTCTAGAAGGAAGGGATTCTACAAAGTGTCTGAGGCAGCATTTGAGTCTAGGTGACTCCCAAGTCTTCTCTTTATTATGCCCAGCTGGGGAAAAGTGAGATGGAAAGGGGTGGTGTTGATGCATACAGAGTATTGGGCACAATCCACTTACCAAGTAGGTAACGTACCTTTCCAATAGGTACCGGCTGCTTTCCTTAGCCCCCTCATCCTTGGACAAGACAGGTCTCCCGGCTTCAGAGTCACACAATGCCAGACTTGGACATTTGAGGTCATCCATCTAGTCCAAGCATGGGGCTGGGAAGGCAAATAGCTTACACAAGGTGTCATGGGGGCAGAAATGTTGCCAGGATCCAGGTCTCCTGCCTCCTACTCAATCAATCAACAAACATGAAGTGCCTACTATATGTCAGGCACTGTGCTAAGTACTTGAGGATACAAAAATTAAAGTGAAATAAATAATCTCTGCCCTCTGGGAGCTTACATTCTATCCTGAGAGATCTGCCATGCAATCTGACTTAAGATTGCATTAAGACTTCGGAGATACCTTGTGTGAGTATATGCAAAATAATGTAATTTTGTAGAGTGGAGGGAAGGGAGGAAGCCACCAACCTGTGGGTGTCCTTTCCATCATACCATATTGTGAGGCCTGCCTCTTCCAATTCTTTGGTCCATCCCCCGCATATTGGAACCTGCTCCCAATCATCTCAAGACCACAGGAATGTATCAGCCCTTGGAAATAGGAAACCTGTGATTATGTTACTGTTTATTTAAATTCAGAAGTGCCACCTGGGCACACCTAGAACTAGTGGGCAAATTGGTCCTCCCTCTAGCTTTGAGGCAAAATCCTTCACTGCCTTTAAAATGAAGTCCAAGGGCCATCTTGTACATGAAACCTTTCCTGATCCCCCCAATCACTGTTGTCCTCCCTTCCTAAACTATCCGATATTTATTCACTATGTGTGTAATACTCCTGTGTCCATATAGACGGTATAATTCATAGACTTGGCATGGATAGAAATTATCTGTAACCTGGACTGCTTCTGTGAAAAGGTCATTTCTATAGCACCAGCAAGTTAACTCAGAGGATGAGAAGGAGAAAGAGGCAGAGAGTAGGCAGGGCCCAAGAGCACGATGCTGGGCACTTTATCTTCCAGTTTCCAGGAGCGGTATTGTACTAGAATTATATCTCTCTTCCCTGCTCAAATATTGGCAATCTAGGGCAAGATAAGCTCAGAATAACTTACCCTTGTTTCCATGATTGCTCTTAAGGGAAAGGGTAGCTCCAAGCTAAGACCCATCAGCATGGCCCTTTTCCACCAAACTCTGTTTACCCAAATAGAGAACAGCAAGGAAACCCATTTATCTAAGCAAAACAGCAAAAAGAAATCAGGTAAATTATGCAGATTAGAATATACAAAAAAAAAGAAAGAAAAAAAAGAATATACCAAAGAATATGTGAGAGAATAAGCTCTTTGGCTGGGAGCAAGGTAAGATCTCAGCTCAAACCAGGAGGGAGGGAGGGCCTGAACTCACCCAAGAGAACTCATCTCTAGGGAAATGTTCTGGAAATTAGGGACATATTGAGGAGCCAGAGTCCTCGCCATGTCTGCACGGGTATCTCTGAAGAATGGAGAAACTGGAACCAAATTAGTAAGTTCCCAATACATGTCAGAAGTGTTGTGCTCATTTGGAACTAGGCCCAAAGGACAATAAAACTGTGCCTACCCTTTAGCCCAGCAATACCACTACTAGGTTTGTGTCCCAAAGAGATCAAAGGAAAAGGAAAAGGACCTATTTGTATAAAAATTTTTATAGCAGCTCTTTTAGTGGTGGCAAAGAACTGGAAATTGAGGAGATGCCTATCAATTGGGGAAAGGCTGAACAGGTTATGATATATGATTGTGATGGGATACTATTGTGCTATAAAAAATGACAAGCAGGAAGCTTGCAGAAAAACATGGAAAGACATATAAATTGATGCAAAGTGAAGTAAGCAGAACCAGGAGAACATTGTATGCACTAACAGCAATACTGTACAATGATCAACGTGAATGACTTAACTATTCTCAGCAATACAATGATCCAAGACAATTCCAAAGGACTCATGATAAAAACTACTATCCATCTCCAGAAAAAGAACTGATGGAGGGAGTCTGAATGCCTCCGGATCAAAGCACACCATTTTTCACTTTTTTTTTCTGTTTTTTTTTTGTCTGTGTTTTCTTTCACAACACGACTAATATAGAAATGTTTTACCTGATTGCACATGTCTAACCTATATCAAATTGCTTACAGCCTTGGGGAGGGAGGGAAGGAGAGAATTTGGAACTCAAAAAATTTTTAAAGGAATGTTAAAAATTGTTTTTACATGTAATTGGGAAAAAATATTATTCAAAAACATTTTTTTAAAAAAGGAATTGTGCTAGGTGGTATTCTCCCCATCAGTAAAGAGTAACTCCACAGACACAACAATGCACCCACTGCCCCAGGCCACAGTGAAAGGCAGGTACACTTATATGTGTGCATGACATTTCTCCTAATAGAATTTAAGGTCTTTGAATGTAAGATTTCATTTTTGTCCTTTTTATCCTCAGAGATTAACAGAGAGGAACTTAATAAATGCCTGACAATTGATCAGAAAAATTTTTTTTGCAAGTAACTTGTTTTGATTTGATGACTCAAAATCACTTAGACACTAGAGGAGGAGGGGCAGCTAGGTGGCGCAGTGGATAGAGCACCGGCCCAGGAGTCAGGAGGACATGAGAGGAGGAACAGCTTTTTTATTTTTATTTTTATTTTTATTTTTTTTAGTCTCTATAGAAGCAGTATACCCAGAAAAAAAGCAAAGTGACTTAGGCATCAGAAGATTTGAGTGTGAATCCTATTTCTGGCACTTAATATCTATGTGACCTTGGGCTTTTCATTTCCCTGGAAAATAACGAAGTTGAATTTAATGACCACTGAGGTCCCTTCCAGTTTTAAAGTGATAATGTTATTATTGTCTTTCTGTGAGGTTTTAAATTCCTCCCCTGAGGCTGAGCTTCACCTGATCTGTATGAGGTCAAATGCTGAAGGAGGGGTGGTACCTGGCTCCCCAGGATAGGAGTTGTTCGACAACTTCCTAGCTAAGGTCAGTTGTTTATAGGGGTCTTGTGAACAGCAACACATTATTGACTTAGTATCTCTGAACTTTCACATTGCTGACCACATTTGGTTGAGTCTGTAATAGAGATGTATGAGAAGCCACTTAAAAGCATTATATAAGTATCAGTTACTATTATTACCTAACAGAGACAAATTTTCCCTTTTTTGTGGATGGGCAAGTTGAGGCCCATGGAGGTTTCTCACCCTGGAAACCCGTCTCTCAGCAGTTCGGTGCTGGTGTCTGGTGCCCCTTAAGACCTTCTAGGCAGTACCAAATGTTATCCTATGATCGCAGATTTAGTCAGAAGGGAGCTCAGAGGCCATTTACTACAGACCCCACATTTTTCAGATAAGGAAACTGAGGCCCTGGTCACACTGGTAGTAAATGGCAGAGCTAGTGTGGAACTCGGGTCCTGTAACTCCAGATCCAGCATTCTTTCCACTGTATGACTTTGCCCCAACAATTCGTATGATGCTAGGGCAGGAGGGGACCTTTTGAGGTTAGGTAGTTCAACCCACGCTCATTGCCTGCCTGAATATTTGATTTGGGATTTGAACTCAAATCCAGCTCTTTTCTTTGTACTACACATGGTCCATGCTTAGGTGTTATTCTCAAGTGGATCTGAGTACCAGGCTGACCACCTTGCTTCCTTCTGCTTCTTGTCCAGGCTTTATTTTTCTGAGGTGTTTGACGTGACCCGAGTCTAATCTGGGAAACGTATCCCAAGGAATCCTATGGGCACAAACTCTGAAAGTGGACTGGTTTTTACTAGGCTGCCAATGATGCCCCTTCTTCCATCCCAAGAGTTGCCATGCCCTGAGAGCTCAAGGGAGATTGGGGAGCTAAGCCTTCTTGCCTCCACATATTGCTGGAGTGGGAGAGGACTGGGGCCAGATTAGAAGCCTGGGGATGGATTCCACTCCTTCCACCTATGACTCCTTGTGATGGCAGTATTAGCCAAAGAACGCTATCCCCACCTTAAAAAAGTATACCCATTCTGTAGGGGTTACACCAGAAATCTTTAACAGCTAACACCTTAATTTTATCAGTGAATATTTTGGTATTTACTTGTAGTCAGATGAGAGAAAGACTAGGCCGAGGGAAATGTGAGGTCTGATGGAAAGGTCTAGGGACTTAACACTAAGCCCCCTTCCAACCTGAGATTCTGTGAGGGTAGAAGAGGCCTTGTCCATTGGAGGGCACAAGTGCCGTCAAATAAAAGGGTCACTGCACAATCTCTTACCATTAAAGATCTTGCCCTGCTGCCCCCAGCTAAGCAGTGGGAGGACACAGAGTTCTCAAAAGAATTACACTCTTGACCATATGTGCAAAATTGCACCACACAACTAAGAGGAGAAATGTGAATGAACATGACTGCGAAGATTCACCTCACAACCGGCAAAGGTGAGAAAAGGCACAGAGACACTAGGGGAGGACGGGCACACTAATGCACTGCTGGTCCAACTGTCCTGGAAAACCACGAGAGGCGTCTCAACAATTTGAATCCTTTCACCCAGAGATCTCACCCAAAGAGGTCAGAAAGGTTCCACACATATCAAAATAAACACAGCAGCATTCTTTTGCAATAGCCAAGAGCTGGAAATAAAGCCGATACCCACCCATCAGGGAATGACTAAGTGAATTATCATATGACTGTAAGGACTATTATTGTACCCTAAGATACAACAAACATGAGGGATTTGGAAGAGACAGTGATGGAAGTGAAACTAGGAGAAATCAAGAGTCAATGACTACGCTGTAGGCGAAGGCCACCTTCAAACAAGCTGAGGGAGTGTAACTCTAGCTAACATGGCCCTAGAGAAGAATTCAGACATGCACATCCCTCCCTTTCTTGGAGGGTCAAGGCTGCAGATGTGGAACGTGGCCTATGCTGGCAGCTCAGTGGACCCGGCTGACGATTTTGTTACCATCAGGGGAGGCTGAGCTGGCTTACATCCAGAAATGGCTGGGATATAGAGACAAAAATCATCCACCAAACTTTTTTTTAAAAGGAGGGTGGCCTGCATTTCAAGGGTGCTGGTTAGAATTCCAAATTTCCCACCCTGGCCCCCAAGGAGGGAAGGCAGTGGTGTGTCTTTGGGAGGCGGCCCGGTTCTCTGGCAGTGGCCCCATTTACTGGGAGAACAGATGAAGCCTCCAGGTGGAAATGAAGACCCTGGAAAGAAGATAGCAACTGAGTCCAAAGTGACACCTTTATTGGGGGAGGGGTCAGGGGTGGGGCTCTTATGTGTCACAGTCTTCTGGGATGGTGGCAGTGATAATGAGCGACTGCTCAATGACATCTGTGCTAGAAAAATTCTCCTCTGTACAAAGTCTCTGGCCAGGGAGCTGGGAAGCCAGTGCGCCTTGTGTCAGCGACTCCACGATCACCTCGGCGGAGCCCATCTCCAGCTCTGGGGGAGGCTGCAGGGCCACCACGACCATCTTCTCGTCCTCAATGACCAGGTTCCGCAGCTTCCTCTGACGGGGATTGTAGTTTTCTACTCGGTCATGGATCTCCATGTGGCGGCGCAGGTGCGCCTGAGGTAAAGAGCAGGAGAACATCAGCCGTCTGCCGAGGCGGGCCCTAGCACGCAGGGGCGTCGTGGCTATGAGCAGTGGGGAGGGGAGGAGAGGGGAATGGACGGCAGAGGCGGGAGCCCACCCCGAGGTCTGTACCTGGCGGGTGAATTTGTAGCCACACTCGGTGCATTCAAACTTCCTCACACCCTTGTGTCTCCGCACATGCACTCGCAGCTGTTCCACGGCTTGGGGGGCACGGGAAGAGAGACACAGTGCTTTGTAAGGGTCTGATGCAGCACACTTCCCACAGGGCATTCCCATCTACCCGCTCCTCTGGGCCGGTCACCTCCCCCACTCCAGACCCACCTCACCTGCTCATCTGTGAAATGGGGTGCTAGAGCAGAGGACCTCTAAGGTTCTTCTTGGCCCTCAATCCCTCACAATACAGAGATGAGGTGGTAAGGGAGAGCCATCCCTAACATAGGGGACCCTTGAGTCAAGCCTCAGCCCTGCTCCCACCCTGGGCTGGAGGGAGCTTCAAAGGACTGTTCCTCCTTGGGGCCACGGAGGTGAAATCAATCCCCAACAACTTGGGAGGAGGCCCAAGGGGAGGCAGGCAGTCACCAGGGCTGGACAAAACTGCAGAGCATGCATAGTCTACTGTGCTTCCATCTTGTGAGGCCCTCCAGCCCAATTCCTTCTCTGGCTAAACCCTCCAAAACTTCTCATTTCCATCAACAAATTAAAAGGAAGGCTGCTCCACATTTTCTCCCCAGCTTTCCCTGCAAAGGGTTCCCAAAGAAAGGGGTGTGGACCTGAGGGGAGCAGGCACCTTTGAAGGTTTTCCCACAGATCTGGCAGAAGTGGGGCCGGCCTTCCTGGTGACGGCTGGCGACGTGTCTCAGCAGCGGCCCCTTCTCTGTGAAGCGCTGCTCACAGAACTCACAGCTAAAGGGCCGCTCGCCAGTGTGCGTCCGATGGTGCTTGTCCAGGCTGGCTACAATGGAACAGAGGGTCGCATTTGGCTCAGCCCTTTCCTGCCCTCTCCTAGTTCCTGGGTCACAGCCCCAAGGAGGTCCTCGCAGTGAACCCCAAGTACTCAGGGCATTAGAGGGGAAGAGGGGAGAGTCAGACTAGAAACAAGGGTCATGACCACGGCTTCTAACTGGTAGGAGGCCAGGAGGACCGGCTGGAGGCTACCCTTCACCCCCATGCTGTGCAGGCTCCTGGGCTGGGTGGGAGAGCCAGGAATACCTTGTGTGCGGAAGGTTTTGCCACAAAGGTGACACTGGAAGGGCTTTTCCCCAGTGTGTGTACGCAGGTGCATGTTCAGATTGGCCTTCTGCGTGAAAGCGTGGCTGCAGAATTCACAGACGTATGGCCGCTCGTTCCTGTGCAGAGGGTAGAGAGACAGGAGGGGATGTGAGTGAGCAGGAAGCACAGGCTTATGAGTCCAGAACCACTGGCTCTGAGAATCACCGGGTCACCGAGTGACACAAAAGGGAACTTCTCTGCGGTTAGAACTAATGGGTTTGTCAGGAGACAAGAAGGGCATCAGAAACCAAAACCACTGGTTACCTGTAGGTAAACAGAGGCTTCTGTAGCCATGAGACCAAACAATGGGGCAGACGAAACCAGCAAAGGAAGGCGAGTGAAGGGCCGACCAGTCAAATTCGTTTAACAAACAGCTATTTACTAAGCACCTACTATGTGCCCAGTGCTGGTGATCCCAAGACACAACTAAGACAGTTGTGCTCCCATCAACAGAATGCTGGTCCAGAGGAGCAGAGAAAGCTGTATTTCAGGGCTGCATCAGGGTCAAAGAGATCCAGGCTGAGCACCAGCGCTCCCAGGCCTGGGCAGCCCCAGCCTGGTCACCTCGTCTGGCCCCAGCCTGGTCACCTCATCTGCCCCCAGCTCCACTTTCCTGTTCCTCCATCTATCAATGTGCAGATCAGACCACATCTTCTCCAAGGTCCCTTCCAGTTCCAAATCTTAGGATGGTCAGAAGCCCCTAAAAACCCACTACTGACAGCAGCTCTTTTTGTTGTAGCCAAGGCCCAGAGACAGAGCAGGTGCCCATCAGAAGGGACAGCTGAATAAACTGAGCGTGAATGCCACGAGAGGTAAAGGTACGCGCTGCCCCAGGAAAGGGTGACTGTGATGAAGATGAGCAAAGAGCCGTGAGTCCGGATGCTAAATGCAAGGCCATGAGCTAAGGAGGGAGTGATGATGGGGCCGAGGCGGGGAAGGGGGGAAACATGGTGATAAAAAATGAAGGAGACCAATAAGAAGCATTTTTTTTTTTAAAGCCAGGCCTCAGAACACATTCATTTCTCTGGGTCTCCATCCTTAGGAGGTGGAGAGTGGGTGAGGCTGGACAGTGCTGGGCCTCCCCTCCAGCCTGGCTCCTCCCAATCTGGAGCCTCCACCCAGACGGCCTTTATCGCAAGACCAGAGGCTCTAAGGCCAGACCCCAGGCCAGCTCCTGCACTTGTTACTGTAAACAAACCTACAGGTTTCTGAATCAAGGTCCTCCTCCCTTTAGATGGCCAGCCAGGGGGCCAGGGCAGTTGAGCCCCCGGATCTGGAGGCTGCAGAGGGGGCTCGGGTGTATGCTAAGAGCAATGGGGCAGGAGCTGCAGACTCTGGGTGCGGGTGGGAGATGCCTGCTCTTGGGGACTCTTCCCACCCTAGTCTAAGCAATGGCCTCCCCAGATGCTGCCCGGGCTGGGCCCTTGAGGAGAGAGGACGTACCTGTGCTTCGCCTTAATATGCATCTGGAGGCCGTTGCGGCTGGAGGCCCGGTGCCCACACTCCTCACATACAAAGAGCTTCTCTCCTCGATGCTTGAAGGCTTCATGTAACTGAAGCTCTGTTCGAGACAGGAAGCATTTGGCGCAGGTGGGACACTGCAGGTAAGAGGGGCAGGGAAATTCATGGCCCACCTTCACGACTTACAGCCTGGTTTAATGGCTGGGCCCCGTGAGGGGAAGCCCCCTGGCACCAGGACTGCAGTGTACTCTCTCTGTGTCCTGAGACTGGCACAGTGCTCAGCACATACAGCAGGTGCTTAATAAATGCCTGTGGCATGGCAAAGGGGAGGGCTGGGTAGGGTGTCAAGGACTTGGGCAGCCTTTGGTACAATTCGTCCTTCCTCCCCAGTAGGCCGCTTGTACCCACAGGACAGAGTCCCTCACCAGCTGCCCCTGGCCCAGAGGCCCCAGCTCGAGGCACTCACCGCGTGGGGCTTGGGGGCCCCGTGCAGCTTGATCATGTGGCTCTGCAAGTCCTTCTTCTGCATGAATTGTTGTGAGCAGGATGAGCACTGAAATACAGGGTCTGGGGTCATGGCCTGCCTGCCAAAGCAGCCAAGGGCTGAGCCAACCCTGCTCCAGGATGGAGCCTTGGGGCAAAGGCCCCCCATGGCAGCACCCACACACCCGTCCCTGGAGGACAGCCCAAGTGCTAGTGCCACAACAAGGAGCCCACTCCCCAGGGCCAGGGTAGGGGGTGGTTCTGAGGTGCAGCCAAGGGAAGAGAAAGCACGGGTGTGGGGGACAGAAAAGAAGGCAGCCACAGCCAGGACAGAACCCAACAGGGATGTCCTAGGACTCAGGTGCTGGAAGGGGCTGCAGAGGTCATCTGGAGGAGGTGACTTGCCCAAGGTCACACAGTCTGGGGCAGGACCCATTTCCCTTCTGGAGGTCTGTTCCAGGAGTAGGGCACCTCTCCTTCTTCCAGCCCAGCCGTGGCCTGGGGACTGACCTTGTAGGGCATTTCCCCAGTGTGGGACACCATGTGAACACGCAACTCCATCCTCCGCCGGAATGTCTCCTGGCACACAGAACAAGTAAATACCTGAAAGTGATAGGGCTGGCATCAGGGTGTCTATTTTGAGGCCATCAAGTCTGGTCAGGAAAGAGTCAGGCAGGAAGCAGTCTTGGCCCTGTCTTTGCTTAAATTCTAAAAGGCTTAAAAGTCTGCTCAAGTGTGCCTGGTGGTCGAGTAGCCAAGGTGTGGAGGGGAGGGTGCAGAGCTACACATAATAAGCAGAGGGGATGAGAGCAGCCCTGCCCACACCCCCTGCCACCTGGCCTCTGGGGAGCCTCTGGGAAAAGGAGGATTTGGGGCCACGGGCTAGGTGGGCAGCAACACCATTGCCCTTCCTTATGAGCAAAACAGCCTGCATTCCTGTCACGCCCAAAGTCAATTGAGGTTCCCAAGGCAAGCAAAAACCTAACTATGAGCCAGGAACTAGCTGTGTGACCTTGGGAGGGTTCTTTAACTCCGACATCCTCTGTCCTAAGGGCCCTCCCAGCTCTGACAATTCTGGGTTCTAAGGGCCCTCCCAGCTCTGACATTCTGGGTTCTAAGGGCCCTCCCAGCCCTGACATTCTGGGCTCTAAGGGCCCTCCCAGCTCTGACAATTCTGTGTTCTAAGGGCCTTCCCAGCTCTGACACTGTGGGTTCTAAGGGTCCTCACAGCTCTGACATTCTGTGTTCTAAAGGTCCTCCCAGCTCTGACATTCTGGGTTCAAAGGGTTCTCCCAGCTCTGACATTCTGGGTTCTAAGGGTCCTCCCAGCTCTGAC
>NW_020954710.1:10775851-10876716 GCF_900497805.2 Vombatus ursinus
TCCCAGCTCTGACATTCTGGGTTCTAAGGGTCCTCCCAGCTCTGACAGTCTGGGTTCTAAGGGCCCTCCCAGCTCTGGCCTTGTGGGTTCTAAGGGTCCTCCCAGCTCTGACAATTCTGTGTTCTAAGGGTCCTCCCAGCTTTGACATCCTGGGTTCTAAGGGCCCTCCCAGCTCTGACCTTTTGTGTTCAGAGGCCCCTCCCAGCTCTGACATTCTAGGTTCTAAGGGCCGTCCCAGCTCTGACACTGTGGGTTCTAAGGCCCCTCCCAGCCCTGACATTTTACTTTGTACAGTTCCACCCTGGAATGAACTCTTGTTCAGACAGAGGTTGGATGAGGTTACCTCCAAGGTCCCTTCTGTGGGACAGGGCCTCAGGCCCTAAGGAAGAGGAAGCCCTCTCTGGCCTGCCCTGGGATACCTGCTCTGAGCGGTTCAGGCAATTCCGTGCTTCGTGCTCCAGGAGATTCTCTTTCCTAAAGTAGCATTTCCCACATTTGGGGCATTCAAAAGGCTTCTCCCCAGTGTGTTTCCTGGAAGGAACAGAACCCAAGAGGCATTTGGCTGCTAGAAAGACTTCCTAGCCTTCACAATGGACCCAATTCCCCACCTCCCTCTGCCCCTCCAGGGGAAACTGTGCCAGAGGACAGCCAGCCACCAAGAGCGTCAGGGCCCATCCCTTCAGGCCAGCTGGAGGCTACAGGGGATGAGGATAAGACCCACTCGGGTCCCAAGATGAGGACATTAGTCTGATGACAAACTTATATCACTGGGGAGTGAGCCAAGCCACTCCTACCCTGCCCTGATGCCAGGAGGACCAACACATGTCCTCTCATGCACAAAGCCCAGGATGTTTAGAGAGAGGTCATGTTCAGCACCTGATTGGCTGAGCAAGCTCTCTCCAAGGTGGGGAAGGGGAGTACATCTAATAGAGCTGAAAAGCCCTGAGCAGACCTCCATACGTGACAAGAGGTCACCAGGGTGCTGAAGAAGAGTCTGGTGTGACCTGGTGAGCTCTGGGCTGCCCACCCCTCCACGCCTCTGCTAAGATGCTGTCCATAGTGGTGATCTCACTGCAATGTGTTTTGGGGGGAATGTACAACATTTGGCAAATCTTATACTCAGCAGACGAAGACGCAATTCCTAGCATCTCAGCCATGCTAAGAGGGGAAGGGAGCCCGCAGGTGCCTGA
This sequence comes from Vombatus ursinus, assembly GCF_900497805.2. Classification (NCBI taxonomy): domain Eukaryota; kingdom Metazoa; phylum Chordata; class Mammalia; order Diprotodontia; family Vombatidae; genus Vombatus; species Vombatus ursinus. The sequence goes on from NW_020954710.1 coordinate 10,777,042, forward strand.
GCATACAGCCCTGTGCACAAAGCTTTGAGAAATGACACCAAAACAAGGGTTCTTATCCTATGGCCCATGAACTTGTTTTTAAAAATATTCTGATAAGGGGATTTCAAACTAATTGGTTTCCTTGGTAATTAATCCTCTGTATTTTTTAATCTTATGCATTTAAAAACATTATTCTACGAAGGGGTCCTTCAGCCTCACTGGACATTGCCAAAGAGGTCCGTGACACAAAAGAGCTTAAGGTCCCTCATCCTAAGAGAGCAAAGACCCCCCCAACTCACACCAGGATAATAAACTCAAGGGAGACGCTTCCTTAAGAAGGTGAAATGGAGAGTCGTTTTCTACCACACATGAAGGCTGTTATTTCAGATTTACTTTGACATCCTATTCATCTTCTTCCATGTAATATATTCCTATCCAGTCCTATGCAACCACTTACAGAAATCTACTTTGAAAAAATAAGGCATTTAAAGTCAACAGCAATCCCCCCTCTCCCAGTTTTGGGTATGGGCCTGCCTCTTTGCCCTACCTAGAGAACTCTGGAGAAGGGCCTGGAAACGTGGTTTGTATGCATCTACCCAAAGCTGGTCGTTCTCAGAAGAGCTCAGCTAAAGAATCCCTCTATGACTGTGAAACTTGTCTTCCTCAAAAGAGTTACTACTGGTTCCCTGGGACACACCCAGAGAATTGGCAGGGTGACAAAAGCCCTAGGCAATACTGAGGTAAAGAATTTTTAGCTGTTTTTGTGTTGTGGACATCTTTAGCAGACTGGCTCAGCCTACGAACCCCTTCTCAGCAAGTCTGAAGGAAATGCTCAATTTTAGAGGTTGATGAAAAGAAAGGGGCAGTTAAGTGGCGCAGTGGATAGAGCACGGGCCCTGAAGTCAGAAGGACCTGAGTTCAAATCCGGCCTCAGACCAAACACTTGACACTTACTAGCGATGTGACTCTGGGCAAGTCACTTAACCCCAATTGCCTAAAAATTAAAAAAACAAAAAACAAATTATTTTGGGGCAGCTAGGTGGAACAGTGGATAGAACTCCAGCCCTGAAGTCAGGAGGACCTGAGTTCAAATCCAGCCTCAGACCAAACACTTGACACTTACTAGCTGTGTGACCTTAGGCAAGTCACTTAACCCCAATTGCCTCACCCAAAAAAAAAAAAAAAAAAAAAGATGTCATTTCCCCCCCATCTTTGTTCATGGACCTCCTAAAATTGATCTATGGACCAATCCATGGAACCCAAGTTTAGAATCCTCAACTATGAGCCTTTTAGAACCACTGCCCTCGTGGCCCTGGGCAGAGCCTTTCTCCTGGCCCAGTGATATGAGTACCAGCCTGAGTCTGACACTGCCCACCTAGACCAGAAGGTCCACTGTAGACTGTTGGAGACTGATGCCCAGAAAGGAAGAAACAGTCCACCAAGGTGCTCATGTGCCACTCTCCCAGTACAGGGCTCCTGAGAGAGAAGGAATTTAGCCCAAAGCAGGATGGCTTTCTCTTGGCAGCCCTGTGTCTGAAAATGGAACGTGCTGCTGGAGTCTACAGGTGAATGCTGGACAAGATGCTAAAGGCGGGCCCTGGAAATGGTCCAATTCTAAGGTCTGATTTGATCATCAAGGCAAAGGCTACCACAGAAATCTCCAATACCATTTCCTTTTAGAAACTCCAATGGTACTTTCAAGAGTTTGGTGATATAAATCTCATCCTACAAAGGCCACAAGAACTCCAAAGAGCTTTTAAGGAATCAGTGCGATATGAAGCTCTGACAAGTAGGAACACTTTCTTTTTCTTTTTTTTGGGGGGGGCTAGGCAATGGGGTTAAGTGACTTGCACAGGGTCACACAGCTAGTGTTATGTGTCTGAGGTTGGATTTGAACTCAGGTCCTCCTGAAACCAGGGCCAGTGCTCTATCCACTGAACCACCTAGCTGCCCCAAGTAGGAACACTTTCATGAGGATCTCGTCACATCTCAGGCACAGCTAAGGGGTTTCTGGTTTTGTAATGAAGTTTCTTTTGCAAACATTTAGTAAAGTTATGCTTTTGGATGGAAACACTTTAAAAACAGACTGGCAGTCGTAAGCTTTCTGTGAAGCTCTGGAACACAGCACCTTGGATTGACAACAGCCCCAGACACATAGACTATGAAGTCCTGATTTTGCAGTGACACGGTCACCCTCTGGGTTGCATCCATTTCCAGGGTCCACTCTGGGCATTTCGTGCCAGTTAAAAGATTATGAGAGCAAGCTGGGCTAGAGAGAGGACACAAAAGGCCCATGTGCTGGAGCCTGTAGCTGGGCTCCCTCAGAGACCAAGGCCAACAGGCAGGGACGACAGGAAGGCAGGAAAGCTTGATGGACCTTGTCAGAACAGACAGATTAGCTCCCTGCTCTTGGTACAGAAAGGGCAGGGATGGGGAAGGGGAATTAAAAAAAAAAAAAAAGAATCTTTACCTGTTGTGGACTTTTAGGTAATATTTGCTGAGGAACTTTTTATGACATGTGGGGCATTCAACCGGCACAGCTGTACCTTTTCTGTTCCCAGGGGGCTCGGCAACTGGGGGCCCCAGGCTCAGGGCAGGCTCCAGAGCACCAGGCTTTGGGGCTGTGTCTGACTTCCTTGTGGTCCGCACAGTCTCTGTTTCAGAAATGTCATCTCCATCTGCATCATCCTCAACCTGGACCACTACTTCCCACTACGGCAGAACAGGCAGCGCAAGGAGGTGGTGTCACCAAATGAAAGGTACAAGGATCCTGGGTGGCTGGGGGGCCGTGTCTGCTGGGCAGGGGCAAGAGGGCCTCTCGCTAGCCAGGTGCCTTGCCAGAGGGACCCCCAACTCAGTAGCTAGTCCCCTGCTGAACCCTAGTGAAGAGGGGATTGGGCCAGGAGAAGGTGTCTGCCCACGGCGGCCTGAAAGCCTGCCTCCCCCCTTCTGATGGGGTATGTCCCCTGGAGGCTGCCGCTGCTGGTCGATACACCTGAGGCAACAGTGCAGAGCCAAGACTTAGAGTCAAAGGCCTGAGTCTGAATCCCAGTTCTGTCTATCTGTGTGACTCTGGGCCTGTCTCCTCATCTATAAAATGAGGAGGCTGGAGTGGAAGGCCTCCAAGGCTCCTTCCAGGTCTCTCCCCGATGACCTTGACTCAGCAGAGTGGTACGGCAGGCCGGGGGAGGTTCTACATACTACATACTAAAGGGCCTCTGCCCCTCGGGTCCCCAGTACCTCCCTCCCTCTCTCATCCCCTGGGGCACCACCCCAGCACCCTGGACAGCACCTCATTACTACCAGCCTGAAGCAGGACCCCTCCTGCCTTCAAGGGTCTCTGGGGGTCTTTACAGTCTTGAGAATCCGTGTCCCCGGGACTGGTTAGGGTGCTGGGCTTCAGAGCTTGCTGGAGTCTCTCATGGGGAGAGGAGGGACTCTCCCTCTGCCTAGGGGGACTGGGCTTGGCCCTGGGAGGGCTCTGGGGAGAGCAGGGCTGCGGAGCACTGATGCCCGTGTAGAAAGCCCTGGCCATGTCTTCCTCTTCAGAGTCAGGTGGCCGCTTGAGGTGACCATTCACATCCTCAGAGATGGATGTCTCTAGGCTGGCCAGCTCCTGCCCCACCAAGTCCTGAGCCTTGAAGCTTTGGCATAACTCCACAACCTCAGGTACCCGAAGCTCCCTCGCTGCCAGGAGCACCTTATCCAGGTTTCCTGGGGTGAGGGCAAGGTGGCCAGTGTAGAAAAAGTCCAGCAAGAGGCCAAAGATCTCCGCAAAGCCAGCAGGGAGGCTGACGCTGCCCACCGTGCCATCCCCATAGAGGCTTTGGAAGAAGTGGCTGCAGCAGGCCAGGACGCTCCAGTGGGCCTTGAACACGAGGCCGCCCACGTCCAGGGTGGCGTCGCAGTACTGCCCCTTCTCCCGCTGTTTGTTGAGCTCCTGTAGCACCCGCACACTGTGCTGGACAAAAGAGCCGTCCATCATCTGCAGAGAGGAAAGGCAGGAGGGACAGCCCTATCAGAAGGTCATGAGGCAGGGAGAAGGGCACCAAACAGATACTGAGCACACTAGGGATCGAAGATAAGTGGCTTGCTCAAAGTCACAGAGCTACTAAGGAATAGAGCAGAGATTTGAATTCAGGTCCTTGGATTCTAAATCTGGAACCCTTTTCACTACCCCAGAGGTAATCACTCACCCTGGAACCTGAGTGGCACTGCCTTTAGTTCACAAACACACAACAGAGACCTCAGGAGATGTTTAGGTGTCTACCTTGGGCAAAGTGCTATGGCTACAAAGATAAAAATAAAATCTCTGCCCCCCAGGAAAGAGGCACTGCTTGGCTTGGGGTGGGGAGGTCAGGGCAGGGAAGCTAGGGTGGGGGAGGGGAGGTAGGGAGGCTTACAGTATTTGGGGTGGAGGGAGAGCTACAAAGTTGGGCCTGGCACGTCACAGGGGGAAAATCATAAGGATGTATGGGAGTGTGGCTAGCAGAGGAGGCTACGGGTAAAGGCATGACTAGTGGAGGGTACAGCTAGCCAGGAAAACAGTTAACTGGGCACAATGAATAAGAAGCATGAGCAGGAGGGAATATGGTCGAATGGGGAAAAAAAAATCCTGATATGAAATTTCTATGATAAGGGTTTGGTGTCCAAGATATATAAACAATTAACAAATACATTTAAGACTAAAAGCCATTCCCAAATAGATAAATGGTCAAAGGATACGAATAGTCTTCAAAAGAAGAACTGCAAAGTATTCACACTCACTTGAAAGAATGCTTCAAATCACTAATTATAAGAGAAATGCAAATCAAACAATGCTGAAGTTTCACCTCACACCCTACAAATTGGCAAAGATGATAAAAAACAAAAACAATAGTCAATGTTGGAGGGGTTGTGGAAAGACAAGACACACCAATACATTGCTGGTGTAGTTGTGAAATGGTATAACTATTTCAGAAAACAATTTGGAATTATGCAAATAAAGTGATTAAAATATCTATAACCTTTGACCCAGAGAGTTCATTATTGGGCTTATTAATAAGAACAAAGTCCCTTTACATGCCAAAATATTTATAGCAGCACTTTTTGTGATACCTAAAAATTAAAAACAAAGTAGAGACCCATTAATTCAGGAATGGCTAAACAAATTGTGGCATGTGAATGTAATGGAATATGACTGTGCTGTAAGAAATGATGCATATGATGAATACAGAGAAATCTGGGAAGATCGATATTAATTGATCCAGAGTAAGGCAGGCACAGCCAAGAAGACAATCTACATAATGTCAACAAAAAAACCACATGCCAACAAAAACAAAACAAAAACAAAAGTGACTGTAACAAAATTACAAAGATCCAGCAGGCCTCAAACGAAGAGCTGAGAGAAAACATCCCCAACCTACCCCTTCAGAGGTGTGGAACACACAGGTGTTACACATTTATCAATAAGCTTGGGGACAGCTAGGTGGTACAGTGGATAGAGCACCAGCCCTGAAGTCAGGAGGACCTGAGTTCAAATCTGGCACTTGACACTTACTAGCTGTGTGACCCTGGGCAAGTCACTTAATCCCAATCGCCTAAAAATTTAAAAAAAAAAAAGGCTTGGCTAATTTTTTTTGTCTTAAAAACATTATTTGTTGTACGGAATGGCTGGAGGGTTGCAGGAAAAGAATACTGGGGAAAACTATGATGATGTAAAAAAATCAACAAAAACTTATGAACACAACAAAACTATAAAGCTCAAGCATGACTCGAAATAAGAGATTGGAGAGGACACCCCAAACCTACCCCTTTGTGGAGGTGGGGAGCCTGCAGGTGTTACTCACTGGACATATTTTGGACCTTTTCAAAGAAATGATCAGTTGAATTGATTTTTTTTTCTCTTCTTTTTCTCGTTTTTTAAAAAATATTTATTGTTACATGGAATGGCTCTCTGGGAGGGTTGGGAGAGAGTTACTGAGGAACTATAAAAATAGACATCAATAAAACCTTATAAAAGGAGGTAATATGGTTAGCTGAACATGGTTAATGGGAGTACAACCAACTAGTGAGTCATGATCAATGGGGAATACAGATAATGTAAGAATATGGCAAAGGGCTCATTTAATGTGAATGACAGCTAGCAGAACATGGTTAATGGTGAGTCAGTCAACGAGCATTTTTTAAGTGTCTACTATGTGCCTAGCACTCCACACTGGGGACAAGAAAGGCAACAAACAGTCTCTGTCCCCAAGAAGCTCACAGTCTACTGCGGGAGACAACATGCAAACATCTACTAAAAAGTAGATATACAGAATAATTTGGAGATGATCCACAGGGAGAAGACACTAACATTAAGAGAGACTGGGAAAAGCTTCTTATAGAAAATAGGACTTAAAGGAAGTCAGAGAGGGCGGAAGGCAGAGGAAAGGAGGGAGAACATCGAGAAAGTCTAGAGCTGGGAAATGGGAGTGCTATGTTTGAGGAACAATAGAGAGGCCAGTAACACTAAGTTAAAGAGATGGGGAGGAGTTAAGGTGTAAGAAAACTGGAAAGGTAGGAAGGGGTCAGGTTATAAAGGGCTGATCCTGAAGGTGATAGGGAGACACTGGAGATTGTTGAATACAGGACTGACATTGTCACCACCAAGATGGTGGCAGTGTCAAAGGGGGAAGGAGGCATATGTGAGAAATGTTAAAAAGGTATAATCAACAGGACTTTGCAACAGATTGGATATGGAAGAGAAGAGGAACTGAGCAGCTGACACCTAAGTTTTGAGCCTGGGTAACCAGGAGGATGATGGTGCCCTTGACAGTAATAGGAAAATTAATAAGAGTTTCCTTTTTGGGGAAAAAAATAATGAGTTCAGTTTTAGACATACTGCATTTAAGATCTCTATAAGACATCCAGTTTGAGGTGTCCAACAGCCAGCTGGAGATGGGAGAGTAGATGTCAGGAGAGAGGCAAGGGCTGGGAATCGTTAGCACAGAAATAATAATTGAATCCATAGGACCTGATGAGATCACCAAAAGATTCAGTATAGAGCATGGGGGGGCTACTGCCTATTTTCATATAGCTTGCAAGCCAGGAATGGATTTTACATTTTAAAATTACGTTTCATTGTATTTAACAACAATGTAAAAACCATTCTTAGAAGGAGTGCTGTACAAAAACAGGCAGTCAGTGGATGGCTGCAGTTTGCTGACCCTCTAGTAGAGAGGGAGAGGAGAGGAAGATCAAGAACACAGACTTGGAGGACACCCGCTGTTAGCGGCTGTGACCTGGAGGAAGACCCAGGGCAGCCGACTGAGGAGCAGGAGGAGAGTCAGGAGGAGAACGTGATCGACAGTGCCAAAGGCTACCGAGAGAAGACGGGTGGGGAATGAGAAAAGGCCACAGGATCTGGTGATGAAGAGGAGGGAGCAGTTTGGTTGGACCATTCTGCAGAGAGCTGAGGGGAGAACTGAGCGTAGAAAACCTTCTCAAGGGTTTGGCCATGGAAGGGAGGAGGGAAATGGGATGACAGCCAGCAGGTAGAGTGGAGCAGGAGGCAGCTGGATGTCCTGGAGTCAAGAAGACCCGAGTTCAAATCTGACCTCAGACACTTACTAGCTGTGTGATCTTGGGCAAGTCACTTCACCCCGTCTGCCTCGGTTTCCTCATCTGTAATATGAGCTAGAGGAGGAAATGGCAAACCAGAAAACCCCCACGGTCAGCACTGGCCTGCTACGGTCCCCGGGGTCATGACGGCGGATCAAGAGAGGGTCTTTTGGAGGGGGGAAGATCCGGGCATGTTCGTAGTCAGCAGGGAAGCGGCCGGTGGAGAGGAAGAGTCAGAGGAAAGTTAATGGGGGCACTGCCCCTGGGGCCCAGGGGGAGGGGGCGGGTCGTGGGGGGCAAGGCTGGTCGCTGGTCACGGGCAATGGCGAATTCCGTTAACAGGACACGGTAGGTGGGCAGTCCGGCCACCAGGACGGCGGGACGGCTAACAGGGTCCGGTTACAGAGCGCGACTCACGTGGAGCGCGCTAGCGGACCAGGTTAACGGGCGAGGCCGCGAGCCCCGCCGGTCCGGCCCAGTCCCGGCGCCCGGCCCCGCCCCCGCCCCGCCGCCGGCCCCTCTGCGCCTCGCGGCCCGGCTGCGCACAGCTCGACGCTCCCTAGGCGGCGCGCCTCCGCGCCTCTCTCCGCCCCTCCCCGAGAGCGCGCCCCGCCGCCTCACCTGCCCCGGGCCCGGTCAGCTCCGGAGACTCCCCAGCGCCTGCCAAGCTCCCCCGGAGGAACTGCCAGAGCCGAGCCGTGCGCAGCCGCACCGAGCAAAGCCGAGAATCACCGCCGGAAGTGACGTGAAGCTCACGAGACGGGGGCGGGGCGACGCGCGGCCTCGGGGTCAGAGCGGAGTTCGTCGCCAGAGGCCAATGAGAAGCCGCAGGGGGTTGGGGTGGAAGGCGGGGACGGTCAGCTTAAGAGGGAGCGACCGGATGTTGCTCGACCCCTCAGCCACTCAGAGGGTCTCAGAGGCGGCCAATGGGATCGCGCGGGGTGAGCGTTCCACCTCCCCGCCTCCCGCGTTGCTTAGGTAACGGCAGAGCGGCTCGCTCGGCCCCGCCCCCAGGCGGAGGCGGGCCCAACTGCGCGCGCCGGGCTAGCTGCCGGACCGCCCCGGGGTCGCCGGGTCAGCCCCTCCTCGGCCGGGGGCGGGGCTCCCCAAGAAGCCGAAAGCCGAGTCGGGGTCAAGTTCTTTTTAGTGTCCCGGGCTCGTCCGGTCCCTGGGCTAGGCTGCCTCCTTGGGGAGAAAGGAAAGTGGCCCCCTGCCCAGAGTTGGTGCCCGAGAAGCCCGGCCCCAGGGCCGGCTCCGCTCCTCCCCAGCTGGGGGACCGTGGGCAATAGCTTCACCTCTCTGGGCCTCAGTTTCCTTCTCTGTAAAATGAAGGGACTGGACCGGATCCTCTTCGAGTCTCCTGGTTCCGGGCCCCGGGGTGAAACCGTTTCTGACCACCTCCAGCTGGTGACGTCTGTTCCCTGTCCCCCTCAACCCAAGCTGGGGCCCCAGCAGCTTGGTGCAGGGGGCCTGGATTCGGATGCCGAAGACCTAGCCTGAATCTTGGCTTTGCTACAGTGACCTGTGCAGGTCATTTCCCCTGTGGACCTGTGTTTCCTCATCTGCAAAATGACGGCTCGGTGGTTTCTCAGACTCATAGAATCATAGATGTAGAATTGGGGAAGGTCCCTAGAAGTCATCTCGTTATAGGGGAGGAAACCTGAAAGTAATTTGCCCAAGATCACACAGGTGGTAGGAGGCAGAACAAGATTTTGGACCTAGATCCTGACTCCAGATCCAGCTTTCTTTCCACTATCCCACTAGATCTATGAGCATATGATTTATGTTTCCATTTTACTCCTGGTAAAGGAGCCTTCAAGAAGCTTAGTAGTTATAGGTGTTTGGAGATGGAGTCTCTCTCTCTGCTACTTACTACTTGTGTGATAAGTCACTTTTCCTCTCTGTCCTTCAGTTTCCTCCTCTAGAAAATAAGAATTTGGATTAGGTAATCTCTAAAATCCTTCCTGGTTTTAGATCCTATTACTTAAAGGGTAGCAAGGTGGGAATCAGGAAGAGCACTGGAGTCAGAGAATCAGGGTTTGAATCCCTACTCTGCTGCGTAGTATTTATGTAACCTTGGGCAAATAATTCACTCAGTCTTAGTTTCCTCATTTGTAAAAATGATGGCATTCTCCTGGATGATCTCAAATACTCCAGTTCTAAATCTATTTATCAGCCCCCTTACCACCTTCCACACATGAGCTCCACTACCCCTTTCAGCTCTAAATCCTAAAATCCTAAAATGGGTAGAGGTTCATAGGCAGATTTAAACTTAATGTTAGGAAAAACTTCCAAAGGATTAAAGCTATTTAGAATTAGAATGGGCTGCCTCTGGCGTTAGTGAGTTCTTTATCACTGGATGTCTTCAAATAGGGATTGAAATAATCCGTTGTTGAGGAGACAATTCTTGGTTATATGTGGATTGGTCTTTATAGCTTTTGAGCTTCCTTCGGACTTCCATTGGCTGTTGTGAGGAGGATTCCTGGTTAGCTAAAGTCTGGACTAGCCTCTGAGGTCCCTTCCAACTCAGATTCTGTGACTGTAGCTACCAAACCTCAGGAAAGAAGAGTATATGTCCTGTAGAGACTTTTCATTTCCTCATCCTATTCCCCAACCCTACCTAGCCCCACCCTGCCCATCCATCCATCCATCCAACCATCCATCCATCTCCCTATCCCCCTTCCTTCTCCTCCCAAGCTGAGTCACTCAGGGGGAGCTGCAGCGCTGTGTGTAATCATGGATAGAGGCCTGGAAATACTCAGTGGTGTTGAGGTCTGGGCGGCAGAGGATGATGTAGCACTTGGGGAGGAAGTAGCCACTGAAAACTCCACTGAGGCTGCTCATGATGACCAGCGCATCGATGGCTGGCAGGTATTTGCCACGGTAGACACTATAAGTGGTGGCGAGGCCAGTCCAGGAAATAAAGTAGAGGAGGAGGCTGAAGGTGATGCATTTGGCCTCGTTGTAGTTTTCAGGAAGATCCTTGCCCATATAGCTACAGGCGAAACAGCTAACTGAGAGTAGCCACGTGTAGAGAATGCTCAGCAGATAACCTGGAGAGCTATTCTTGGAACACTCCAGCACCACCAGCTCTGGGAACCGCTTATACTCCTTGGTGGGCCGGGGGGTCCAAGCCACCAGCCACATGATACATATGAGAAGCTGGATAATCGAGCTCATAACCACAAAGATCTTGGGCCCATGGTGCTGCACCCAGGAATGGTAGAGGGTGGGCATCTTGGCTGACAACTTGAAGATGACCACCAGCTGGAAGGAGCGGATGGTTAAGCAGGATAGGAAGATGGCAAAGCCCAGGGCAAAGAGAGACTGCCGCAGCAGGCAGGTGAGTGGCGTTGGCTCCCCAAGGAAGCAGTAAGGGCTACAGCCAGCTCCTGCCAGCGAACCCAGCATGAGGAAGCACATCCTGCCCCCAGCCGATCTCACCACTGGGGTGTCCAGGTGCCAGGCAAAGAGGCTGGCCACCCCTGCCAACAGGAGTAGCAGCAGTGTGTTAGCCCCCATGAGCACCAAGGAGACTGGATGGTGCCAGGCGAGGAACTCAATGGTGCGGTTGAAGCATGTCTGGCTGCCCTCTGGGGACCATTCTTCTTTCTGACATGGATGGCAAAGGTAGTGGTCTGTAAGGAAGGGGAAGAAGAACCCTGAGCAGCCTGAGAGAGCAGCAAAGTTTACTAGCTATGTGCAAAGCACTGGCCAGACTACAGGACAAACAGATAAACAGCGTTCTAGCTCGGAACACTTTGACGTAGCTTTCGTCTCAGTAAGCTCTCAGTGAAGATCAGATCACCTGCATCTCCTCATCTTGTCCAGGAGATTTCTGTTCCATGACCTGCAGTATCCTTCCTAGAGCTACATACACACATATCCTCGAGGCCCTTCTGTAGGCTCTACATTCTGTGGGTACTACTACAGCCCTGGGGTTATCAGTTATCCTTGTAGTCCACATAAACAGAAGACAGCAGACTCCTTCCTCTTGTGCTCAGTTACTATGAGGGCCCCTTTTCTCATCCAAATGGCTACATTTATTTTCTGTAGATGGCTTTCACCACTTTGAAGAGGAAGGTGATTTCCGTCTTTCCCTCCAATATTTCCATCAACCAAACTCACCTTCCTGACTTAGGGCTCAATGGTTTCTCTGTTTTGGGGTTTTTAAGAGCAGAAAGCAATATATAGCAAGAATATTCTGAGGAAGGAATATGGAAACTCCAACCTAAAACCAGACTGGGAAGAATAAGCCACTTTAACTAGTCACTAGGATTAGCACAGTGTGTGGCACATAGTAAACACTTAATAAATGTTTGTTGACTGACTGACAGACTGATCTTGGCCATGAACTACTATATAAATCCTCATTGGATAGTGTAGGTCTGCCACAAATTTGTCCACTGGAAAGATTCTACTATTTGTACCTTGGCAGAGGAAGTCAGAGAAGGACATGATAAGTATGGCATCATCAAATGGTATGAGCTCTGCAAATAGGGCCCATGTATAGGCCTCTATGAAGGAATACGAAGGGAAGCCAATTTTAATGAGGTGGTGGGAATAGGCTATTACCTTTAGGAGGTGAAATAGAAGCTATAGAACGAGCTTAGGTCTAAAGATTTATGGTTGTGTCTTTCCACCCTTGGTTTTAATCTACTCTGAGCACAATTTGTGCCCCATTATGGATACTAAGCATAGGAAAGCTGCCTAATGAGATAATAATAACTCACATTTATATAATACTATAAGTTTTATAAAACCCTTGTTGCTCAGTTGTGTCCGACTCTCAGTGACCCCATTTGGGGTTTTCTTGGCAAAGATTCTGGAGTGGTTTGCCATTTCCTTTTCCGGTTCATTTTACAGATGGGAAAACTGAGGCAAACAGAGGTTAAGTGAATTACCCAGGGTCACACAGCTAGTAAGTGTCTAAGGCCAGATTTGAACTCAGGAAGATGAGTGTTCTTGACTCCAGGCCCAGCACTCTACGTACTCTGGCACTGCCTAGCACCTACAAAGCACTTTACATATATTATTTCATTTGATCCTTAAAAGAGCTTGGTGAGGTAGGTACTTCTTTTTATCCCCGTTTTATGAATTTAGAAACACTGAGTTGGGATTAAATGAATTGCCCAGAGCCACATAGTATGAATCTGAGGCAAAATCTGAGCCCAGGTCTTTCTATCTCCAATATTTCTGCACATTACCTCATGATGAGGTGACCGTGGAGCCTCGGTTCTCCCTTTCCTGATGAGAATAACTGCTTTGCAAACTTTGAAGCATGATACAAATGTCTGTGATTACTATACAGGGTGACATAAAAGCCTGCTAAGACTTGGACATGTTGGTCTCGTGAGGGGGTGGGAGGGGAGGAGTCCTTTCATCTGTGGAACCGTGAGGAAGCAGGCTGGCCACTCACCGCTGCTGTTGAGGAAGGTCCCAGCTGGACAGGGCACACATTCAAAGCAGCAGTGGTGCAGTCCCACTATCCTCCGTGCCTCTCCTGCTAGACAGTCCTCGGAGCACACTGACCGAGGCACCTGGATAAAACCACAGGCATCCCCACTTCAGACCGGAAGGGGCCACAGCCGAAGGAGGGGGATGAGCAGGAGGGACCTTAAAAGGCAATACTGTAGAAAGGCTCAGGAAGCCAGGCAAGAGGGACGGAGGTCAGAACCTCGCCATTTCAGGGCTCGCTTACTGGACAATCTCCCTTCGGACTTTCCTAGTAGACATAGATAAGAGTTGTGCCCTCAAAACCGCCTCAGGGTCTGGCATGCTGCGAATTGTTATTTACAGCTTTGTGGAAACTGTCCTACCCTGACATCTCCCAGTCACCCCTAAGTTCTGGACACTAGATTGCTTTCTTGAGAGTGACCTGGCCAATGACTATCCCAAGGTGATTCCCAGAGGTGGCTTCTTACCTGTTTTTTCCCTTTGTACCAGTGGATTTTAGTCTGATCTATTTCCAAGTGAACTGGGTCCCCTGTGGAAGCTCCAATGACTTTGAAGGTCCAGTTAGGGCCATTCCAGTCCCATGTAACAATATCATATCCACTGAACGGATCTCCATTTTCATTAAAGGACACAGAGTTTCCAAGCAGCATGAAATCCACCTTCTTGATCTCCTCCAGCAGCTACAATATATAGCAACCATGTACCCCAACCACAAACTGTACAGAGCTTCCTTTGAGAACCCAATCTGAGCAAAGCCAAAGAATGCAAGATAAGAGCTGTTTAAAAAGAGAGGAAATAGGGCAGCTAGCTGGCACGGTGGGTAGAACACTGGCCTTGGAGTCAGGAGGACCTGAGTTCAAATGTGACCTCAGACACTTACTAGTTGTGTGACCCTGGGCAAGTCACTTAACCTGACTGCCTCCTTCATTGAGAGAGAGAGGAAGGAAATAAAAGCACCAAGGTAGAAATCTACTTTCTTGGAAAGTGGGTTATTTAGAGAGAGATAGCCCCTTCCATGGGATCTCTTTCCTTTCCTAAGTGAGATGAGGGTTCCCCTGTTGAGGTTTTTACCTCTAAATTTCATCTTCAGAAACCCAGGGGCATGACAGGGAAGAGAATGGGAAAATGTGGGGAGATGAGAATTTTCCTCGGGGGACTTGCCTTTGATTTCCTGGCTTTCCCATTCCCTTCCTACACTGAGAGTGTAGAGAGGTCTACTCTGATCTGGTGCTCTGAGAGGAATGGAGTGAGTCCCCTGGGTACCAAAGGATGTCTGGAGAATAATCCTTCCAGAATAGTGCTTTGTGGAGGCCACGCTTCCCCCTCTCACCTGCCAAGGATAGATCTTGCCTGTGGTGCAGACTCCTGAAGAGCAGCCCAGGAGCTGGTGCAGCCCGTGGGCCACAGCATACACAGCAGCGTACACATTGTAGGCTGAACTCATGGAAAATGCACTCAGCTCATTATTCATATCTGTTGTAAAAAACAGATGCTGATTACAGATCTGATGGTCTCCATCCTGGGCAGGATCAGCTGATGACTCTGAGGTCTTCTTAGCCTGGGTGTAGGCCTCTTCAAACTCCTTTAATCCAGGGATCTGTCTCTGCGGGATAGCTACCCCAATCACCGTCCCAATCCTTGAAATGCCAGACACCTGTGTGATGTAACTGGAGATGGACCAGTCTTCTGTGGCTAGCCACACTCTGTCAGTCACGTTCCCCAGCACCACTGCCTTAAAGAAGACGTGGGCCTGATTTCTAGTACAGAAGACAATCACCACCTTGGCTCCCAACTTGATGAGGGACAGCACCATATTCTGCATGATGCTGTCTTCAGCTTGGGCTGAAATGGGCACAACATCCTTCTGGGCGATGCAGATTTCCTCTTCAGTGACCAAATCCTCCAGCATCTGCACCCCCTGCAAACCATAGTCATTGTCACTGCCAATCACGGAGATCCAAGACCACTCAAACTTCTTCAGCAGCATCACAATCGTCTGAACCTGGTACTTGTCACTCGGGATCGTGCGCAGGAATGAGGGGTATTCCTTCTTCTCACTTAATGTGGTGCTGGTTGCCCCGTAGCTGATCTGTGGGGAAGCAATCGATCATAGACCAAAGATTAAGTACTCTGCAAGGTGCTGGGGACACCAAGATGCAAGTAAAATAATCCTGCTCTCATTTTTACCTTCAAGGGAGGGAGGGGTGTGTGTGTGTGTGTGTGTGTGTGTGTACACACGCATGCACACATATACACAAGTATATACAAAACAGGACTATGAGGAATTGGGAGGTAGGGAGAAATCAGGAAAGGCTTCATGAAGAAGGGGGCACTTGAATCTTTTAAGGGATTCTAAGAGGCAGAGGTGAGGGAGCAGTACAGGCCAGGCATGGAGGACAGCCAGGCAAAGGCACAGAAAGTCAATCTAACTGAACCACAGCATAGATGAAGGGCCATATTGTATAATAAGGCTGGAAATATAAGTTAAACTCAGGTTATGGAGTACTTTAAATGCCAAGCAGAGAAGTTTACATTTGAGCCAAGAGTAATAGGAAGCTTCTAGAGTCCATTGAGAAGCTGTGTGGTGTAGTAGGTAGAGTACTGGCCTGAGAGGAAGACCTGAGTTCAAATCCTACCTCAGATACATATGAGCAGTGCGACCCTAAGCAAGTCATTTACTGTATCTGTGCTTCTGTCTCCTTATTTATAAAGTCTCTTCTGGTTCTAAATCTATGATTCCACGGCCCTATGAGCTGGGGAATGACATGGCTCAGACCGGTACTTTAGAAATATCACTGTTGTGCTTATATGTAGAAAGGACTGGACCGGGGAGAGATGTGAGGCAGAGACAAATGAACAGGCTCATGGAGTAGTCCAGGTGAGAGGCAATGAGGGTCTGTACTAAGATGGCAAATGTCTGAGCAGAAAGAAGGGGACATTTGGTAGAGTCAGGTCAGTGTGCATTTATGAAGTGCTGGCTATATAACTATATGGCATGGTTCTTAGTGTGGGGATATGAAGAAAGACACAGTCAGTGTCTGATCCCAGGGAGTTAACAATTTAATTGAGGAGACAGTATGCTAACAGTTATGTACAAACAAGACAGTGACAGGATGGATTAGAGCTAATCAACAGAGGAAAGGCCCTAACATTAAAGAGAATAAGAAAATCCTTTTTGTAGAAGGTAGAATTTTATCTGAGACTCGGTAAAAGCCAGAGAGGGTAGGAGGCAGATAGGAGGAGAGAGCACTTCAGTCGGGGGGAATAGCCAGAGAAGATTCCCCAGAGATGGATTGTCTTGTAGAAGGAACAGCAAAGAGGCCAGTGTCACTGGGTCATAGAGTACAAAGTGTAAGAAGACTGGAAAGGTAGGAAGGGACTAGGTTATGCAGGGCTCTAAAAGACAGAGAAAAGACGGGGAAGTACCAATTAGCAATGTCTACCTGGGCCAAGTGAGATTGACTGGCCTAGAGTAACACCGATGTTGGGAACCTGGTAGTGGTGGTCTTGAGAGAACTATGGAAGAAGAGGGGTGCATTTGGAAGAAAGTGATTCAGAAGGAAAAGGTGGTCAACAGTGTCAAATGCTACAGAGAGGTCAATAAGGATGAGAACTGAGAGTAGGCCTTTAGCCTCAGCAGTTAAGAGATCATTGGCAACTTTGAAGAAAGTCGTTTCAGCTAAGTGAGGAGGTCGGCCTTCAGACTGCAGAGTGTAGGAAAGAATGAGAGGAAGGAAGTAGGGGGGATGAGTGTAGAAATCTTTTTTTTTTTTAGGAGTTTGGCTGAGAAAAGGAGAGACAAGACAATCATTTGAGGAGACGGTAGTGCTTTTGAAGGATAGGAGAGACAGGCATTTTTGTAGGCAGAGGGAAGGACTGAGGAAAAAGAGAGGTCAGTGTTTGAGGGGGAACAATTCTGTGCAATCTGCTGGAAAAGATGAGAATGGATGGGATTCCAAGCCAGGTGGAAGAGTTGGCATGGGCCAGGAGAAGGGTCACTTATTTATCAGACATTCATCCTTGGAGGGGGATAGACAATGGCATCAAGGGGTCATGAAATAAAAAGAAGGGAAAAAAGGAAATGTGTGTAGACCAGTCAAAAACCAATGATTGACAGCCATTGGCTAAACGTGAAAATAACACAGGGATAAGCTGGTGCATGTTAATGGCTCCTACACTAGTGGCCTGGACCAAGGACCCAAAGGCTCCAGCTTACCTGGGGGATCAAGAATGTGCTCAGTAGAGATGCAGATATGGCAGTCTGCTCAGAGCTGCTTGGCCCAATCACCGCCACTGCCTTGGGGTAATAGCTGAAGAAGTTTTCAGGAATCTTGATATGATTGCCTCTGGGCTGGGAGAGAATGCTCAGTGTGGCATACAAACTCGCAGACTTTGAACATATGTCATAGAGTTCATAGCCCAGAGTGATATTGGGAAGCAGAGAGCTGGAGTTGTTGATCTCCTCTATGGCATACCTCATGGCCTGGAAGAGGTGGTAGCCATGGGCATTGAAGGTCTTGGACCTGTGGGAAAGGCAGGGCCAGAGAAGTAAGGATGGTCATCAGCACTGAGCCTCCAAACCTGAGGCTAAGACCTTTCTCCTCCTAACTGAGGTAGGGTTCTAGACCTCTAGATTACGGAATATCTAACATTTATGTACTGCGTTAAGGTTTGCAAAGGGCTCTATGTAGATGATCTCATTTGATTCAGACCTTCATGTTTCCTTGAAGATCTGTGATATAGATGGGACATTACCCCCATTTTACAGGTAAGAAAACTGAGGAGGCCCAGAGAGGGGATGTAACTTACCATTAAGTGTCTGGGGCAGAATTTGAGCTCAGTTCTTACCCCAAGGTACCATCTGCTCTATTATCTTTAGTCACTCAGTAACTTGTAATAGCGACCCTCTTATTGTAAGGATACTTAGTCTACTGAAAGTAGAGGCTAGAGAGAGGCTAGCCTAGGAGTCTGGCAGACCTGGGTTCACGTTTCACCTCTGACACATGGGACCATGGACAAGTCAGTGAACCTTTTGGTGCTCCAGACTTACACTCTAATACTATTAGTTGCAGAGAAGATACCCACTTCTATCAATGGAGGGAGTTTCCTCACCTGGGAGGTCCAGAGATGAATGAGATCACAAGTCCAGTCACTGTTGTCCTATTATTCTACGTCTATAAACTTGGCTTGTCCATGCCAGGCAGCATTGCAAAGAGGCAAATTTATCACTCAATGTCAGGAAAAATTTCCCAAGTCATTAGATCTATTCACTAGTGTGATGGGGGCTACTTGGGAAGAGAGGGCCTAGTTTGTGGATGTCTTCAGGCAGAGGCTACTTTTTTAGAACTTTTTTTTTTTTAAGGCCATTGGGGTTAAGAGATTTGCCAGGGGTCACACAGCTAGCAAGTGTCAAGTGTTTGGTTTGAGGCTGGATTTGAACTCAGGTCCTCCTGACTTCAGGGCCGGTGCTCTATCCACTGCGCCACCGAGCTGCCCCTGGCAGAGGCTACTTGCTGGACATCCTGTAGTGGGGGGTTCCTTTTTGGGTATAGGTTGGATTAAATGGCTCCTCCCACTCTAAAATCCTGTGGGAAGGAAGGGAACAAGAGCTTTTAAAGCACCTATTATGTGCTAGGCACTGTGCTGAGTGCTTTACAAATCTCTCATTTTATTCTCACAACAACTCTGGATGGTAGGGGCTATTATTATCCTTATTTTACAGATGAGGAAACTGAGGCAGACAGATGTTAAATGACCTGTCCAACATGCCCCAGCTAGTAACTGTCCGAATCAGGATTTGAATTCAGGCTTCCTGACTCCAGGCCCCATTCTCCGTGCATTATGGCACCCCCTACTTGTGATTCTGCATGTGTCAGCATTTTTGGAAGGAAAAGAGAATTCAGATTTTTATCACCATTTTCTGAGGCAGTATGAAAAGAGAAGCCATTATTACATGGTCTTTTCTCTTGAGGAGTCTAGTTGAAAAGACAAAAAGATACTTGAAATGTGGAGCCTAATTGTAATTCAGCAGAAAAACCCAAAGCAAAATAATCAACTGAATAAGGGCAGAGGGAAGAGAATAAAAGATAGATGGGGATGGGTGAGCATCCCAGGGAAAGATTCCCAAAGGAAGCCTGTCTCGAGTGAGCTCTTGGCGATAGAGAATGGTGTAAATGGGTGTTAGGAAAAGGGAGGGCAATTCAGATGGAGGTCCTGGTCCTGCAAAAATCCAGAGGCAAGGAAATAGCAAGTTGACTCCATGTTGAATGGATTTCATTGTGGAAGGAAGCAGGACTTCTGTGTGGATGACTTCCACGACATAGTGGTGCAGATCCCTCACTTACCTCTCACACAGGGTCACCTCAGGTCTGCCTCTGACTTCTAAGACAGAGTGGATGGCGAACAATCCTGCAATGACATGATCCCCGGGCATCTTGAAGTCAGAAGGGGTCTCCATTTCTTGACAGCTGAAAAGACAGGAAATGAAAAGAGGCAGGTAGACAAGGTGAGATTTAACATGGAACATGCTGCTCAGATGGACAGTCTAGCTCTGCTCGTCCTCTTTATGTCAGAGGTGCTCCTGTCCCGCGAGCTTGGGACGATTGAAATAGGCAGAATCTGAAGCTCGAACCTCATCCTCCTCAATTTTATGCTTTGGAAAGGGGCGGGCCTTGGATATGATATACAAAACCCAACTCCAGCAGCTAAAATGCTTGAGTTGGACTTCCTGGCTTGTGGTTCTGCGTAGGAACCTAAGGGGTGCTCTTGGGGCAAATGAGCGGATGACTTGTCCCTGCCTCAACCAGGTGGCACCCATTGCCTCTCATTTGACAATTGTGGATTTAGATCAGGAAGGGTGTGGTGGAGTTTTTGTTGTGCCAGAGTTTTGCTAAACCCTGGGAGGCCGCATCAAAGGAATCCATTTGTATAATTTAGCTGGGGGGTCTACCCTACTGTATATTGGAACTAGAGCAACAGATCCTTCGATAACCATCCTCCCAAGGCAGTTCTCACAGATGAGGTTGTTCTGCACCTCTTTATTGCACTTAGATGGGAATAGGGAAGGAGCTGTGCTGTTGGAGCCCGGGGACTTCTTGGAGTGAGAGAGACAGTGTATTACTGTGGTCAATGGACTTGGAGTAGAAAGCTTGGGTTCAAATCTCTAAGAAAGGCACTTGACTTCTCTGTCTCAGTTTTCTCATCTGTAAAATAAAGGAGTTGGTTTTAGCCTCAAAGGTCCCTCAGAGCTTTAAATTTATGTTGTTATTCCGTCGCTTCCAACTCTTTGTGACCCCGTTTGGGGTTTTCTTGGCAAAGATACTGGGGTGGTTTGCCATTTCCTTCTCCAGCTTACTTTACAGATCAGGAAACTGAGGCAAACAGGTTGAAGTGACTTGCTCAGGGTCACACAGCTAGGAAGTGTCTGAGGCCAGACTGGAGCTCAGGAAGATGTCTTCCTGACTCCAGGCTCAGTGCTCTATCCGTTGCGCCACCTAGCTGCCCAATCTATATAACTCTTTGAATTCCTCAGCCTGGGGTTAACTTTAGATCTGTGAACTTTTTTTTTTAAATGCTTCCATAACTTCCAATATAATTTATTTCTTTTGTAATCCTATGCATTCTATTTTATGCATTTAAAAACCTTATTCTAAGAAAGGGTCCATAGGCTTCATCAGGCTGCCAAAGGGATCCATGACCCCCTCCCCAAAATTAAGAACCCTTGCCTTCACCACCGCCAACCATCTATGGCTTTTTTGAGCACGTCTGGTATACCATCTGTTAGAGGTTATATCTCTGACTACAAGGCCGGCATACTATCCATTCTCTGACATGAACTATCTGTGCTTGTGATACATTCCCTATTATGCTGTAGGCTCCATGATACATTCCCTATTATGCTGTAGGCTCCATGACGTGTTTTTTATCTCATCTAATTTTTCTTATCCCCAAATCCACTCAGTTCAACCCAGAGTCAATGACTAAACTCTTTACATCATCAACAATTCTATCTTCCTGACTCTGACTCCAGGGCTTTCTCCACAAGATACCACCTGTTATCTGGAAAAACAAAAGAAAAAAAAAACTCTTAGTGGGGGAAGGCAATAAGCATTTATTAAGCGCCTACTATGTGCCAAGCACTTTTTCCTCGTTTGACCTCACAACAACCTTGGGTGCTTTTATTATTCCATTTACAGATGGGGAAAGTGAGGCAGGCAATTGGTCAAGTGTCTTCCTTGTCCAAGGTCAGCCTGCTGCTAGAGGAAAGATTTGCACTCAGGTCTTTCGGGCAGCCCAGGCCCCGATCTAGGGATCGATATGACTCGTTTTGGGTAGATGGGGCTGACCGGGCACACGCCAGACCCCTGGGCCCCATGGACTTGGGTGGTGAATGTCCATCTGTGTTTCGGTATGTCCAGTTTCCTCTGCGAGCCTTCACCTGGGCCCTCAAAGCTGCGGTTCGACTCGGGGAGCACAGGGCCCCCAACAATCGTCGGAGGGCCTGCGGGCAGGGGCAAACCCGGGGTCCGCTCCCGCTTTCCGTGCTCGCCCCCCACCCACCCAGTCCCCCGGGTTCCTCCCTTGGGCTAAAAGACAAATGTATGCAAAACGAGGACATGCAAACGAGCGCCTGCTTTGGTTCGGCCCGTCAGTCCCGGGGGCTGGGGGAGGGGAGCGCGAGCGCCAGCTGGGGCACCTCATCCGGAGGCGGGGGAGGGGGAGCGAGGCGCTGCAGACGCGCTGCGCCGGCGGTCCACGTGAGGGCGCCCGCGAGCCCGGAGCCCCGGCGCTTCCGTTCCCATGACACCCTCGGGGGCGGGGGAGGAAGAAGCCTGGCCACTTCTCGCGAGAGGTGCTGAGGGAAGGGAGCGGCGGGAGCCGGCGGGCGCGGCATGGCCGACGTAATGGTCTACGGGAAGGAGAGCTCCAGCCGCCTGGGCTGGACGCGGTTCCGCCGGGCCCGCTCCCCGCTAGGCGTGGGCCGCCGGGCGCGGCGGCGGGCCCGCTCCTTGGCCATCGGGAGCCAGCGGCGGCTACGGCTGCGACTGCAGCAGGCCGAGGCGGCTGGCGTAACCTGGCTTGACGAGGAGGAGGCGGCGGAGGCTGTGGTGGTGGGAGCCGAGTGGAGCGCACGGGAGAAGAAAGCGAAGAAGAAGAAGGCACGGCGGCGGGAGCGCGCCGAGCGCGAGCGCGAGCGGCGGGAGCGCGAGGAGCAGCGGCTGGAGCGCGAGGAGCGCGAGTGGAGGCAGCTGCGGCAGCTGCGCGAGCTGCGGTCGAGGCGCGAGCGCGACGAGGACGCGGGGGAGCGCGCGGCGCCTGTGCCCGCGCCGGAGCCAGAGGCGGGCGGCGAGTCCGATGGGCCCGAGGAGCCGCCCCGGGCGCCCGGCCACGGCGAGCCCTTCGTGGTGCGGGGCAAGGCCGGCCTGCTGATGCTGCTGAGCCACGCGCAGGTCAGCCCCGGGGCTGGGGGCTGGGGGAAACAGGCCTGCGGCCCTTGGAGACCTAGAGGCTGTAGGCCGGCTGTGATTGGCGTGACGGAAACAGTTCCCTCCCCCAGACGTCTAGCACCGCCCCCTCCCTTACCGAAGGGAAACTGAGCCGGAGAGCCTGGGGAAGGGGCGCCTGAAGTTAGTGCATTTCGGGAAGCCCGGAGACCCTCCTCTCAGCCCACCCTACCCGCCCCCACCCGGGGAGGCGGAAGCCCACGGGGGATGCGCTGGTCTGAGCGGTCATTCATTCCAGTCCTGAGCTCGTTCTCCAGGCCACGCCCCTTTAATTTAGTGATAACTGATAGCAGAACAAATCCTCTTAATAAAAGGATTTGTTCTCTAAAACAAATTTTGACTCAGTCAAAAGGCCTCACCCAAGAATCTAGAAGGCCACAGGTTCCCCATCCCTGATAATCTCCTGGTCCTTTCTCGGGCGCCTGGGACCCAGTTTTCCTGCCCTGGAGGGAAACAATGTTTTCACTCACCAAAAATAGAGGAGCCTTTACAAAGAAAACAAAAAACAAAACGGATACAAGTTGTAGCATAATTAACCATGCCTGGTTGGGTGTCGGCTTTGATACTTAATACCTGGGTCTCCGCCTCTCCGGGGCTCAGTCTTTGTCCGAGTGAGAGGGCTGACCTTTTAAAACCCGGTGAATCGATGACATCGCTAGGCCTTCCGTGCCGGGGTCCTCTGCCCAGCCGGGATAAGTCGTGGGCCACAAGACCTATGCTTGAAGAATGATTGTTGGAATGGAAAGGGATTGATTTTAGAGATGAGCCCATCATAGATTTTAAGTCGGAAGGGACGTTGGTCCCTCAAAAGCGTTTTACAGAGGTGGAAGCTAAGGACCAAGGATGATGAGAGATTTGCTTGTTAAAGTTTTTATAGTTGTGGAGTGGAACCTAGTACACAGGAGTCTTGGCTCAGTACTCTTTGTGTTACACCATGCTGGTTTCCAGAAATGGAAGTTCCTTTTTTAAAACAAGGTTTTCTGATGTCCAGATTCCAAATATATGATCTGAAATTGAAGACATGCTACTTTTGACTAGTTTGTTTAGTGCTGGCAATGGCATAGTCCCCCATTAGCCGGTTGGATTGTTTTTTTTTTTTTTCTTTTTTATTAGTGGCTAACAGTACTCCCCATTCATGTAGATGTTGCTTTTCCCTGTAGGATGAGAGTGTGTTGGAGACTGTATTTTGTCAGTATCTTACCACAGCCTGATTGGCTTCAGTTGAGGAGGAGGAGTCTTCAGTAGATGTAGAGGCATAGCTCTTAGAGCAGACCTTATACCTGTCAGCTTTAAAAAAAAAAAAAAAAAGTTTGATTACTTTCAGTATAACTGGTTTCCTTTATACCTTTGTATTTTATGCATTTTAAAACCTTCTGAAAAGGGGTTCCTAGGTTTCACCAGATTTCCAAAGGGATTTACGTCACAGAAAAGAGGAGGAACCACTGCCCTAGAGATTGTAGTAGGCTGCCCTTCCCTGGGAGGTCTTAGAGTGGAAAGAATCCCTTATCTAGAGTAAGAAGATTTGGGACAGAAGACCAGTTTGGCTACTCACCGCTTGTGTGACCTTAGTCACCAAATGGGTGAGTCAGTGAATTAAAAGCATTTACTAAGCTCTGTGCTGAATGCTGAGATGACAAATAGAAAAATCAGGCATCTTCCTGCTCTCAGAGCTCTCACCTTGTAAAACAAAGTTCACCTACAGGGCCGATGGAAAGTCTTGGAGGGTATGAGGGTAGATGAGCAGCAAGGCTATGGACCCATTAAATTAAATTCTGAGCATAGCAGGAGGACAGTGGCAGTGGCCCTTTATCTCCTAGGAGGGAATGGAGCTGTTGACTGTCATCTCATCCAAACCCTGTGAGCAGTCCAAGGACCAGGGGGATGGTGGTTTCTGGTATATAGGAAGCCCTGAATAAATGCTTGTTGAAGAGCTACTTTCCCTCCTCTTGCCTTCCTGCCCCCCGGCCAGCCAGGATGGATTCAGGATGTCCTGGAGGAGGGGACAAGGGAAATCGTCCCCCATGGCAACTTTTTGAGCCCCATTTCTCAGCTCTGTAATGAGGTGAATAGAGTAGATCAGAACTTCTTAACCCTAGGATTTTCTGGTAAAGCATGTGCATCCCTTTTCAGGAGGATGTTTTTAAATGTGTTAAATAGGATGCTTAGGATTACAAAGGAAACCTATTATATTGCTCTACAGTTGCCAAAAATTTTTTTAAAGTTCATGGACTCTAGATTGACAATCCCAAGTCCCTTCCTGCTCCCAAGTCCTTATTTTCTTGGTGCTTAGAAATTAATCCTTCCTTAGATAACATGGTGGTAAATGAGTTCTTTAAAACTTTGTTATTATTTGATAGTTGGTCTCCAAATTTATAATCTTTAAGTTTCTTGTTCTTTTCTCTTTCCCCTACTAGTCTTTGACCTTCACTGGGAAGTGTCAAATGACCTGTCTTTATGGCCGAGTGCAGGTATTTGGTTTTATCATCAGCCAGGGCCAGCCAGCCTATGACCTTTATTCTCCCCACACCAACTGTGCCCTAACTATTGAAGCAATTAGCTACCCGATGCCAGAGAAAACCCTAAAGGATATGAAACTGGAAGTCCGCTCTTTGATCAAAGATCATCTTTCTTCAGGTAATTAAAAGATCTGCAGAATTATCACTATTCATTCCTCAAATATAAATTAAGCATGTATGTAGATGTGCAGGGCGCTGTGCTCAGCCCCGAGGAATCCGAAGTAAAGTAAGATACAGCCTCTGCCCCTTTTGGTGCTTATTGTAGGGGTGAGGGGCAGGGAGGGTACCCAGGTCCCAGGTACACATGTGACTGATAGAACCTGGCATGTGATAAATGCCTTGAAAGCTGTAGCCTGGGTTTAGAGAGCATGTTTGCTGAGGAGCTGGTGGCGGGCATCATTTCACCTGGGCCCAAAGGTATTATAGGTAAAAGAGACGCATGAGGGAATAGGGATGGGAAACCAGGTTCATGGAAGGAGCAGTGAGCAGCGTGGCTTGGCCAAAGGGCAGGTTATTAGTAGGAGAGCAGCAAGCTTTTAGACTGGGAAAACAGATGGGAGCCATACTGTGAAGGGTCCCAGGAAACAGACTAGCTCTTAATTAATTCAGTAGGCTGTGAAGGTTTTGGAACAGGGAAATGAATGACTTGTCCAGAACGTATTGTAGAAAGGTCAATCTGGCAGGGAATATAGGATGAATTGGAGGGAAGAGAAGAGGGAGACAAGGATAGCACTTAGAAGGCTGTGGAAGGAGTCCCTACTAATTATAAGCATGTATTAAGCACCTGCTGTGTGCCAGGCACTGGGCTAAGTGCTAGGGATACAGAGAAAGGTAAAAGACAGTCCCTCCCCTCCAGGAGTTTGGACTAATGGAAGAGATATATGTACAAACAAGATATAGACTGGATAAATTAGAGATGGTAAAGACAGGAAAAACCTAAAAGCCTAAAAGGGGATTAGGAAAGATAAACGGGGCACAGTGCGCAGCATGCCAGGTCTGGAGTCAGGAGGAGTGAGTTAAAATCTGGCCTCAGACACTTACTATCTGTGAGACCCTGGGCAAGTCACTTAACCTCTCTTTGCCTCAATTTTCTTATCTATAAAATGAGGGGTAATAGTAATAGTACTTACTTTTGAAGTGCTGCTGTGAGGCTCAGATGAGGTATTTGTAAAGTGCTTAGCCAAGTGTCTGGCACATAGTAGGTACTTAATAAGCACTGGTTTCCTTCATTCTTTCCTTCTCATAGAGAAGATCAGGGATTTAGCTGGGACTTGAAGCCAGGAGATGGATATAGGAGGGAGAGTATTCCAGGCATGGGGAACAGCCATTGAAAAAGCCCAGAGCTGGGAGATGAGTGTCTCATATGAGGAACAGCCAGGAGGCCAGTATCACTGGGTGGCGGAGTATGTGAGCTGAGTGAGATGTAAGAAGGTAGAAGGGCCAACTTATGAAGGGCTTGAGTGTCAGAGTGTTTTATCCTTGACTCTGGAGGTGGTAGGGAATCACTGGAGTTAACTGAATAGGAGGGGGATTGATGTAGTCAGACCTGTGCTTAAGAGAAACCATCTTGACAAGGCGAGCTGGCTGGAGTGGGCAAGACCTGAGGCTCTTGAAGTGGTGCAGGCGTTCGGTGATAGGGCACACAAGGTGGTTTTGAGCCAGGCATTGCCTGGACAGAGAGGTGTGAGCTAGTCTTTACCTCCAAGGGGGTGTCAGTCCAGTCTGGGAAATAGCACTGCAGGAGTTCTTGTCCTGTAGACGAATGACAGCTTCTGAAGTAATTTGCTTTGTTCTTTTTGCAGCTAACGCGTTTCACGTGATAAAACAGTTTTCTCCTATGTGTTCCATTGTCCTGCTAGAAAGTCTGGAGACCCCTGCTACAGACTTCATCCTGAGCTACCCAGCTTTTTCTCACCTTTTCTCAGGAAAGGTAGTGTTCTTCACCTACTTTATGGAGCTGTATTCCGTCTGGCCTGGTGGAGCCAGCCCTACTCAAAGAAAGGCCTGTCATCTCCTCCCGAGGGATGCTCACTTGTGGCCATGTTAGGGAGAGACCAGATGTCAGTGTGAAGGAGTGCCTGACTGACGTCAATGACCAGTTGGGTTAGATGAACGAGACATTGATTGGATGGGCTGTTAGAGGGCTATTGGGTTGGTAACTCTACCTGACTTCTCCCTCTCAGTCTCTTCTTCCAGGTCATCCCATTAAGCTTGGGGGTCCTCCAGGGCTCTGTCCTGAGCCCTCTTCTCTTCCTTCCTCACCAAGGTTCTTCACCGTTTTTGTCACAGCCCCCTGTGGCAGTCACTCTGGTGAAAACTTTGGATCCCTTCTCATAATACTGTTTTTTAAATACGTAAAATAAAATGCAGAGGATTACAGAGGAAGCCATTGATATTGAAACATAGCTATCAAGATATTATAGAAACATTCATAGACTCCAAGTTAAGAGCTCCAGCTCCAGAACATCTTGCTGTGTGGTCTCAGCAGCTCCTGTGGGTTCAGTTGTCATTTCTGTGCTGGTGACTCCTGGATCTATGTAATAATATCTTAATCTCTCTGAGCTCCAGTCCTCCGTCACCTGTGGCCTCTGGGACATTTTGAACTGGATGCCCCACAGACATTTCAAACTCAGTGCCAAACTCATTCTTAGCCCATAAACCCTCCCTTCTTCTGAATTTCCCTATTACTGTCCATGGAATCAGCATTCTCACGGTCACTCAGGCTCACAGTTCTGGAGTCATTCTTGACTATTGGCTCTCCCTCGCCCATGTTCTCCCCTCCTTCCGCTCATTGGTTTTACCTTCACAGCCTGTCTCATCTCAGCCTGGTGCAGGCCTCATCATCTCTACCTGCTGGTTGGCCTCGGTGCTTCAGTCTCTCTTCCCACTAATCTGTCCTTCACTCATCTGCCAAAGTGATTTTTCAAAAGCAGAGGCCTGAGTCACCCCCACCTCAGTGAACAGCAGAGGCTTATTACCTTTAGGATCAGATGTAAAATCCTCTTCTTGGCTTTTAAGCCCTTCACTAGCTGGCCCCTTCCTGTCTTTGCAGTCTTAACTTACTGCCCGCCACATCAAAGTCAGCAAGCCTTTCTTAACCACTTGCTAAGTGCCAGGCATTGTACTGAGCACTGGGAATACAGATGGAAGCCACAGGAGACAGGCCCTGCCCTTAGGAAGCTTACATTCCAGTGGGGGAAGGCAGGATGCAAAAGGGAGCTGAAGGAGAGAACATGGCCAACCTGGGCCCTTCCCTAAAATGGAAATTCCAGGAACAATTGACCAGTCAGAGGAAGGGGAAGAAGGAAGGGAGGAATGAAGGAGGGAGCAGAGGAAAGAAGCAAGTGTTTTTTCAGTGCTAAGCATTTACAGATATGATCTATTTGATTCTGACAGCCACCCTGGGAGGTAGGTGCTGTTATTATCCCCATTTTACAGTTGAGGAAACTGAGTCAGGCAGAGGTGAAATGACTTGCCCAGAGTCACCCAGGTAATAAGTTTATGAGGCTGGATTTGAACTCCTGACACCAGATCCAGCATTCTCTCCACTGGAGCACCTTCTTTCAGGGTAAAAAGGCTCCTGGAGAAAGAAGTTCGGAGAGTTAGGAGCAGAGCCTGGAGGGGAATGGAGTGAATGAACTCGATTGTCTGATGGCATTGGCCTTCTTGCCTCCGATGGGTCTGTGCCCTGGCTCGCTCCATCCCCGTGCCTTGCACACTCTCCCTCTTCTCCTCCATGTCCTGGCTTCCTTCAGGAATCAGTTCAAATCCCACCTTCTGTGGATGCCTTTCCCTCTGTGATTACAGTCTTCCATTTGTACTATGTATGTCTTGCATGGAAAACCTTTTTTTGTGTGTTGTTTCCCCCGTTATTAGAATGGGAGTTTTGAGGTCAGAGACTTGTTTTTGCTTTCCATTGTATCTGCAGCACTTAGCATAGTGGCAAGTAGTTTCCCAAGGCTGGTTTGTTCATTTCTTTTTCTTGGTCCTTTCCTCTGTAAAGAGAGCTGGCCCGGAGCCAGGAAGCCCCCTTAGTTTGCATCTCGATGCTGACACCCTGCCTTCATGGCCCTGGGTCAGTCACCTCCTTACCTATCTGCCTTGGTAGAGAGGGAGTATTCTCATCCGGGAATTCCCTGCGTCACTGAAGTCATGGAAGTCCAGGTCCTCCCTTTCCTGCCCACCCTTCTGTTTTTTTCCTTTTGTTTTCATTTTGTTCCATCTACTCCATCTGCTTTTTATTCTTTATTGCTCTTTATTGTCTTCCCAAGTTTTCTACTGATACTGTAGCTTTTCAGATTCTTCCTCCTTAGTACCCTAGAGCAGTTCATCTCTAGTTAAGTTTAGTTTTGAGTAAAAGAAACAGCCATGATGCTAAAGTTGGGGAGTTTTTACAGTTGCTGTCCTCAAGGCCCTCTGAGCTGAAGTGATAAGCAGGCAAAGTCTGGCCCTTCATACCTGCTGTTCCTCCCAGTGATCTTACTCTGCTAACCTACCTTTCTTCAGCTTCCGCCTTGGCTGCCCAGGGCATCTTGTTCCTGTACTTGCTTTTCCCTTCCCTGTTCCCTCATAACTCTGCTGTGGCTCAGGGTCTGTGTCCACTAAGCCTTAGTATTTTAATGCTTCCCTAGAGTGTGAAGATCTTGTATAGGAGCCCAGACCCTTCTGGTCTGCATCCTCCCAAGTCCTCCGTAGAGGATCTCTGCTGGCATTCGTGGAAGTGGCCTGCTCTGGCTCTGGGTGCTGTCCTAGGTGCTGTACGTCCAAGTACAACCAGTGAAACAATCTGTAGCCAAGGAGTTTACATTTTAATGGGGACAGTGATCTAGATTATGATGTACAGAATACATTTAAAGAAAATAAATACAAAGTAATTAGTGGTGGGTGGGATCCTGTAGATGGTGGTGCTTGGGCTGTAACTTGAAGGAAGAGAAGAAGTGAGGAGGGAAAATGTATTTTAGTCCTAGGAGGGAACAGCTCGGGCCACGGAAGGAAGGAAGGTGGTGAAGGATGGTGAGTGATATGGAGACTAGGAGCCCCCAGGCTAGCCTTGTCACATTTCATTGGAGCTGATAAAGTACTGAGACTGTCTCATGGTCATCTCTTCAGCTCACTCTGTGACTGGGCGATCAGTATGTTGCCCCTTCAGGAGAATTTTCTGTAATCCATTTAAAATTTTCGTTTCCATCCTGCCCTCATGAGGGTAACTCTTAAGAGCAGAAATTTCAAGCCAGTGGAGGATATAATTCATTCATGAACAATGACCCCTGTGATAACATTGGGCCTCTTATTAGGGTCAGGCCTAGCAGATTTTTATCTGAATTCTCTATTTTTGTGGCTTGTGATAGATATGGGTGTGTTACTTTAATTTGCAGAGATAAGAATTCTTACGAAACGAATTTCGTACAGTGTCAGTATGCACTCAGCCTGTATGTTGAGTAGAAGCAGCAAGAGAAGGGAGACATGAAAATGATGACAAGGAAAAAAAACTAAGAAAGGTTGAGAATGCAAATAAAAATCATACTTGTCTCTGTGATACTTTTCATTTTGCATTTCAGAATGTTTTTAAAAGTTGAAATTGTTCATCTTTAGAAACAGGAGATGTCGTCATCCTTCAATCTTGAGCAGTTAACTATGTCTTCTGTTGGCATTAAGAAATGTGAGGAAGAAAGTGGCTTTCACTTGTCTGAGAGTAGCAGTTCAGTGATAGAAGAGTTAATCACTGCTTGTTGTGGTAAGGAGCTGAAACTTGACTACTTTGATTCTTTTCATGAATTAACAAGATTAATTGTAGGCCCCCAAAGGCTTCAGAAGATTCCTGTGAAAAAGCTTGTCACATTGAGGAGTTTCATGTGTTTTGTTTCTCTTCCAGAGGAAATTGATGGTTGCCCTATCATCTTGACTTGTGGACCAAAGTGCATCGGCAAGTCCACCTTTAATCGATACCTGATTAACCAGCTGCTGAACAGGTGAGTGCAGCAAAGGGCCTCAGTCAGCCTCCCCTCCCTCTCCTCAGCTGGACATGAGACCCCAAGTCCTAAGTCACAGGATTCTACTGAGGATTTAAAATGCTTTTCTTTGAAAGGATAAACAGTTTAACATTTGAGTATGAGAACTGCTACCTATCTGTTAATTGTTAAAATTAGTTATTTTAATGAGGACTTTCAGCTTAGGTGATAGAGTAGGTGTGGTGCAGTGAAAAGAGCACTGGGTTTAAGTAAGTTCTAGCTCCTCCACTTAAACGGGTGACCTTGGGCAGACTCCATGACGTTCCCTGGGCCTCCACTGAGGGATGTACTGGAGGGCCTCTCAGGTTCATTTCCGGCACTCAGTCTGTGATTCTTTGATACCTCGTCTGTAGATTGAGGATAATTCTCCACCACTGTTGGTCCTGAGAGGTAGAGGTCTGTGTTTTGTTTCTTGCCTCTTTGTGCTTTGACCTCATTTTGGTGCGTCTGGGGTCCTTGCCTTTGGGGACTGGCTCCACCGGGGGAGTGTGGATTCCATTCACCCTTCTTCCTTCTTGTTGTTTATGTCCTTGTACAACCATACGTAGGGGGTCTGCCCTTAGCACCGGGAGCCTTCTTTTAAGTCTTGGGGATGAGGACAGCATTTGAGCTGTTTGGTACCCGTGTTATGGCTGGTCTGAGAGGTTTTGCACAGATGCTTGTTAAGTAATGAAGACAGCAGGAATAGTCTTAGGGACAGTTAAAGCAGCAGGAGGGTTATGAGGGAGACTCTGACAATTCTTGGATTTCATTATTTTTACGGTTCTAGTGCCATAGTGTTCTCTGTGTATGATTGGGGAGTGGAGAGGGGGGAGAGGGGGAGGGAGGGCAAGTGGGGGAGAACTAGAGCTTATTGCACTTAATAAGTGTGGTTACTCTTCCTCTTTACAAGCATTACGCTCTCCTGCTACTCTCAAGAGTCACTATTTGTCCTTGGTACCTGACACTGAGGAGTTAATACGCTACACAGACATTATGTAGAATTACAAAGAATTGAATTAGAATTTAACATGGTAATGATTTTCTTTTCCTTTTTTTCCCTAGTATTCCCTGTGTCGACTTTTTGGATTGTGACCTAGGACAGACAGAATTCACTCCTCCTGGTTGTGTTTCTTTGTCTAATGTCATAGAGCCTATTTTTGGTATGTATGAGAGTAATCATTTAAAGTCTTTCTTGCCAGCTAGCCAGCCTGGCCTCCATCTACTACTACCTCCATCAAGCCATTCTAATGCCTCCGTGCTGGGTACCTCCTTGCCCTAGTTCTGATCATTTCTCTGCTCTGATATGTATCTAGATTGTCCAAGGCTAGTCTATATCTACAGCATTCTTCAAGGCCTAGCTTAAACTTCACCTCCAAAAAGCTGTCTTTGATGAAGCCTGGCTCCCCACTGTCTTATCCCTCCTTTATTCCATTTTCACTTAGTGTTTAGATAGACGTTTTATGTTCCGTTGTTTTTACATGTTTACATGTTGCTTTGTTACTATCTTGGTTGTTTCAGGGATGTGGTGTTTGTCTTCAGCATTTGGTGTTTACCTAAAGCTCTTATCACAGGTCTGTTTGTCTGAGAGTTGCTTAACAAATGAAAGTGGAGGGGCAGCTAGGTAGCGCAGTGGATAGAGCACCAGCCCTGAAGTCAGGAGGACCTGAGTTCAAACCCGGCCTCAGACCAAACACTTGACACTTACTAGCTGTGTGACCCTGGGCAAGTCACTTAACCCCAATGGCCTTTAAAAAACCCCAACAACAACATCAAATGAAAGTGGAAAGAGTGAATGAGAATTTATTTTGACAGGCCCCTGCTCTTCTTGGGCCTGTATGATAAGAGTGGAGGAAGTGTAGTTTCAGGCCATGCCCCAGGGGGTTTAACCAGCACCCAAGGGCTCTGTACTTTTCACCTGTCCTCAGCACACGGACTGGGCTTGATACACATGCAGTCAGTCACACAGCAGATTCATCCCCACTGCACGCTCACAGACACCCGTCCTAGGAGGCAGAGCAGTATCAGAAGAGATCTTAGAAACCATCTGGGCCAGCCTGTACTTCTATGGCTCCTGGAAGAGTGGTCATCCGATGTCTAGCAAGAGACCCTGTTATGTCTTGGGATAGATAGCGGACTTCCCTTTTATTAGTGTCATTAGATGCTTACCCAGCATGATTTAATTATATGTTCACTGTTTTCAGTATATCTGTCTGCTTTTTAGGAAGATTATTGACAAAGCTAGAGGCTGATGAGGAAAGAGGAACCAAAACTTCCAAGAAAAATTGAAGGGACTGGGGTCATTCTGGAGAAAAAATGCTTAGGGGGGCTGGGATAGCGTCCTCAGAGAGTTAGCCTTCCTTGTTGCATTTCCAGTGCAGATGTGGGAGTACAGGGGAAGCAGATCCTGTCACAGAGTCGATTATAGTTTGATGTACAGAAAAACTTGGTGACGTTTAGAGCTATGCAGAAGTGTAAGGGGCTGTGTCAGTCATAGGAACTTCCTTGGGGGGTGCTTCAGGTAGAGGAAGGGTGGCTGGCATTTCTGTGCCCAGGCGTGTATTGGACTAGAGGCCTTTTGTGATTGTGGGGCGTAGTGGAAAGAAGCCTGAATTTGAAGTTGGAGAATGTCACTTGGTGTCTTAGCCCTGCTGCTTCCTACCTCTGTGACCTGGGGCTGATCTGAGGAGATCACTGCACTTGTCTGGACTGTGCTCTCTCCATCTGTAAAGTGTTAAGGTTGGACTGGATGACCTTCAAGGTCCTCCCAGCTGTACATCTATTGGGCTGTACAATTTCTTGTTCTTCAGTTAACTGTTAAGATTCATTGGATAAGGTTCTCTGTCCCTCCAGTGTAGTCCTAATTTAGCAGAATTAAAAGAGCCTACTTTCTCCAGTATCTCATCCCGGCCTGAAAGTGAACCTTGTGCTCTGTTAGCAGAACCTTCCCTCTGGCAGGCTATCCCAAGCTAGAAAGCCTTCCTGGACAATCCTTCTGTAGTATGCCGTGTCTCTCATCTGAAGAAGAACCCAATGAAGCTCACGGCCTCCACATTATTGTGGGGGCAACGCTTTGGGGCCACAGCGAATTGAGGCTTGGAGGGGCTGTGATCTGTGTCAGAGGGAGCAGCCAGCCTACGAAATAAAAATAGATGACCAAGCAGAAATTTAGAGAGTAGGTTCCCAAAGTGGGCAGTAGTAAAAATAAGGGAGCAGTGGAAGCATAAGGAAAGAAGAGAAGAAAATTTTGAAAAACCATTCATAATGTTTCACCTGTTGTGTAACAGAGTTAAAGTTGTAGTGATTATATTATTTTCTGAATAAATGCAGAAAATGTAAGTTATAACCCATCAGTGGTCAAGTCTGACTACAGGTCTTAACAAGTAAGTGTTGGCATCTCACACATGGTTGGGAAGTCCAGCATGCAGATACTATACGGTTACATGATACAATATTGCATCATCAAAATTTCGATGCAGGAAAAAACCCACAAATTTACAAGAAATTATTAAATTTAAGATACGTCATTTAAAAATTATTTTTTGAAATGCAAATTTGAAAAAAACATTAAAGTGTTAAAGAAAGTAGATCTCCAGGTGGGTACTGCGTAATTTTTTTTTTTTAAAAGGGCGGGGTGGTAGGCCAAATAAGTTTGGGAACTTCCAATTTATGGAGAAATGAGAGGCCAAAGACAGATGTTCCTTTTGCTGCTGTAGCTCAAAGGTTGAATTTTCCCTGCCTGCCGCCTCTCTGTTATTAAAAAAAAAAAAAACAAACCACCTTCAGTACCAGTGGACAATTTTCTGACTAATGGAATGAGTTTCAGTCATTATGATTCATTTATATGAATTTGACAACTTGGATTATAGTTGATGTTTAAAATCTTTTCTTTAAAAAACAAAAGCCCCAACAAAAAACAACCCAACCCTCCTGTGCATAATCTGTGCCTGTTACGAGGTATGAGGTGTCCAGTTGTCTGACATTCTTTGAGCACAGTGTTAAGGTAAATATGGAATTATCATGAGGTGAATGTGAGGCTCTCACTGCAAAAAAACTGAAGACTTGTACTTCAGGAAAGGTAGTTATAAGTATTTCTTTTGAGGAGAATTAAGACAAAACATGTCCATAGTGGAGAGCAAGGGTTTTGTAATCCTTGTTTTCATCCTCTTAGGGCCACCATTCACTCATCAAAGGAAAACTCGAAAAATGGTCTTTTATGGTGATTCTTCTTGTGAAGATGACTGTAAGAAATACACCAAGATTGTGAAGTACGTCTTCAGTGCCTATCAGAGAGAAGTGCCTCTCATCATTAATACGATGGGCTGGGTGAAAGGTAGGTCTGACAACGCATGTCACCTTCCTTGGGCTGTGGCTGCTCTTGTCTAAGCCTGCTTTTCCACGTCTGAATCAGAGCTGCGGAATAAGCAGCTGTTGCTTTGACTTATTGGAGTTGTTTGGTCCTCTTTCCTCCAGGCGATGGACTTTTGCTCCTCATTGACCTTATTCGAATGCTGGCCCCTACTCATATTGTTCAGTTCAGTTCTGAACAGTGTCAGGATATGCCCCTGCTCACCCCAGAGTACACTGCGGGGATGGCAGGTCTGCAGACAAAGGGCAAGACCAAAGTGAAAAACAGGCATTTGGACTGCACCGAATCGGAGAGTTCAGGGGATCCAGATGAAGGCAGCCAGCCCCACTCAACGGGATACAAACTGCTGCTTGTGCAGTCTGAATTTGCTGGTGCTGGCGTTGCTCAACTGACGTAAGAGATACGTGGCATCTCAAGCCTGGGAATTAGGTCTTTTCTGCAGTGTTGGAGATTTACTTGTTAAAATGGTGTCTACCTCTCCATAGTTCCCAAGTGCCTACATCACAGTTTTACGTATTTAAGTAGTAGAATAACTCTTTTTTTTTTTTTAAAGTAAATTTTTGTTATCTTGATTTTATATTCCCTTGGTTTCCCAATAAATCCCTCCTGAAGTACCTCCCAGAGAATCATCCCTTATAAAGAGAAAAAAGGAAAAAACAATTTAGCAAAACTAACCCAGCACCTCCCCCAAATCTAGCTTGGTGGGCAGTGTTCCCCACTCATAGGCTACCGCTTGCTAAAGGAGAGGATGTACCTTCGATCTTTTCTTTTGGACCAAGCTTGGTCATTTTCGTTTCACAAAATTCAGTTTTGTTGTTCTTTACGTTGTTGAAGTCCGTTGTGTATGTTTTTTTCCCTTTCTGTTTACTTCGCTTTGTTTATATTTATATAAATCTTCCTGTACTTGTATTCTTCATGTACATTGCACACAGTAAGATTCCATTATATTCAGGTACCACAATTCATTTAATTCCGATCATTGGACATCTACTTTGTTTCTAGCTCTTTGCTACCACAAAAAGTGCTGCTGTAAGTATTTTGGTATCTGTGAGGCCATTTTATTGTTGACCTCCTTTGAGTGCTTGGCAGACTGGAATCAAAGGGCATGGCCATTTTGTCAACTCTTCTAGCGTGATTCCATATTGCTTTGGAAGTGATTAGATCAGTTCTTAGCTCCACCAATGGTCCTTTTTGTGTGCCCATCTTTCCACAGCTCTTCTAATATCGATTCTTCTCCTCTTCCATCATCTTTGCTCATTTTCTGGGTCCAGTCAACAAGCATTTATTAAATGCCTGTGGAGTGCCAGGTCTTAATGTGCTAAGTGCTGGGAATACAAAGGAAGGCAGAAGACAGTCCCTTCCCTCAGGGAGTTCACAATTCAATTGGAGGGGAAAAAAACATTCAGACAGACAGGTTGAAATGATAAATATAGGATAAATTGGAGATAATCGCAGAGGGAAGGGTGTGAGGTAAAAGCTCAGAGATATTTTGGTTTTACATTTCTCTCCTGAGTGACTTGAAATATTCTTTCATGTGGTTTTCAGTTTGCAATTCTTTTGAGGCAGTTGGTGATGTGATGGTTAGAGGGCTAGGCCTGGAAGTGAGGAAGATCTGAGTTAAAATCCAGCTTCAGACACTTACTAGCTATATGACCCTAGGCAAGTCCCTTCACCTCTGCCTCAGTTTCCTAAACTGTAAAATGGAGATAATAGCAGAATCTACCCTACAGGGTTGTTGTGAGGATCAAATGAAATAACGTTTATGAAGCACTTAGCACAGTACCTGGCATTTGATAGGCACTTAATAAATGTTTTGATTTGGTATAAAGGAGGATTTTTTTCCCAGTTGACTGATTCCTTTCTTTTTTGAAACTTAATTTTTTTTTTTAAATTAAAAATCTATTTATTCCTTCTACTTCCCCCTATCTCATTTGGAAAACAAACAAAACACCCTTATAACAAATATGTAGTCAAGCAAAACCAATACCTGCATTGGCCAAATCAAAAAAATAACATGTCTCAATCTGCATTCTGGCCTGCCTCTCTGTCAGGAGATGGATAGCATGTTTCTGTAATAGGTCCTCTGGTTGGTCACTGTACTATTAGAATTCTCAAGTTTTTCAAAGTTGTTTGTCTCTACTGTGTTGTTATTTTGTAGGTTGTTCTGGTTCTGCTCACTTCACTCTGCATCAGTTCATACCAGTCTTTCTAGGTTTCTCTGCAGCCTTTCTCTCATCATTTCTTACAGCACGATACTATTCCAGCATGTTCAGATGCCATTTAGGGTTCAGCCATTCTCCAGTCGATGAGCATCCCCTGCTTGCGTTTCTTTGCCACCAACAAAAAGAGCTGTTGTGAATGTTTATACGTATGGGTTCTTTTCCTCCTCCTTTAATCTCTTTGAGGTATAAAACTATTCCTGTGAACTGGACCATTTCACAGCTCCACCTGCACTGCATTAATGTACTAGATTTCCCATAACCCTTCCAACATTTGTCTTTTTTTTTTTTCCAACTTTGCCAACCTAATGGGTGTGAGGTGAAAGCTCTCAGAGCTTTAATTTGCATTTCTCTAATTATTAGTCTTTTGTAGCATTTTTTCCATATTGCACTAGATAGCTTAGATTTCTTCTCGAGAAATACTTGTTCATATCCTTTATCAATTGGATAATAGCTTCTCTTTTTATAAATTTGAATGAATTTCCTGTATAGCTTTTTTTTTTCTTTTTGGTGAGGTAATCGGGGTTAAGTGACTTGCCCAGGATCACACAGCTAGTAAGTGTCAAGTATCTGAGACCAGATTTGAACTCAGGTCCTCCTGACTCCAAGACTGGAGCTCTATCCATTGTGCCACCTAGCTGCCCCCCTTTTTTTTTTAATTTCCTGCGTATCTTGAAAATAAAATCTTTATAAGAGAAACTTGATGCAAAGATTTTTTCCCCCGTTACTAGTTTCCCTTCTAATTTTACATATATTTGTTTTGTTTCTGCAAAATTCTAAATAATCAATATTATTCCTTTTATTTTCTGCTATCCTCTGTGTTCTTTGTTTGCATGTGACATCTAACCCCTATTCATAGAGCTGAAAGGTGATTCCTTCTTTCCTTTTTTAATTTATGATATCACCCTTTACGTCCATCATGTAGCCATTTGGAGCATATCTTGGTATATGATGTAAGAAAACTGCTTCTTTTCTTAGGTGCATTGGTTTGGTTCATGTAAGAATTAGCTTTTTTCAAAGCCGTAATTATCTAAATGCAAAATTCAAAAACATTTGCTCCCTTTCTTGGGTTGGAACCTTTGGACTTGTAGGAAAGGGTTTTTTATTTGTTTTTTAAAATTTCTGCCTCTTCCATGATGGGGCTGGTAGAAATCTTAAAAATGGTAAGCCTCAGAGAAATGTACTATGTATTTGATTCTAAGTGAAAGTTTCCTGTGGTAAAATTGTACAGTCTTTGCTTAACTGATTCTGATTTATTTTTTAGGCAATGGCATAGTCCTGTTCTTCGTGATATGGCCTTGTTAGGTTACCTTGCTTTGCTACAGCCACCAGAGGCAAAACCCTTTCTTCCACTACACCATCTAGTCCCCTTTCAGGTAATTTAAGCACTTCTGGGAGAAATGGACATGGATCTCTTTACCCAAACTAGGTACCGACCAGGAAAATGTTTGTGTGTGGAATCGAGCCGGTTGATAATCGTCTAAAGAAACCCCGCGGTTACTGTAGTGCCTTCTTTTGGAGTCATCGGCTCCCCTGTTGGAGGGATGTGCTCTCCAGGATCTGGATTCGGCCACTGGTCTTCATGATAGAGCTTTACTAGGACCATGCGGGCTCCAGATTTGTTTCCGTAGGTTCAGCTCTTTGAGGAGATTTAGGGAAATCTGGAAAGTAGTTTCCTATTTATTTTTCTTAAAACTTTGGTTTCTAAGAGATAGTTTAGTTGGAGAATGACGCGGGATGCTAAAGCCAAGATTGATCTGCTCTCAGCCATTGAGTCCATAGCCTTTTAGGGTTAGGGAGAGGGTTTTTCTCCTTTGGAAACTGAAGTATGAGTAGCTGTTGCAGTCATTTTTTATTTAAAAGTCCAGAATGTCCTTAAAACTACTCAGTATATTAAAAAGAGATTCATTTTCATCTGGTACCTTAGGGAACCTTAAGAGTCGTAAGGGGGAAATGTGTTCATCTTGGATCTGTTGTTCTTATCATATCACATTACTTTAGAAATGAGTGGGAGATATAAAAAAAAAGTTTATGTGTTATGTGTCACGTAGGAGATACGGCAATAGTAGGTGTTTTCACAGCGTCCCAGGGCTTTAATTAATTGAGAGTGCCCTCAAACCACCATTTTGTGTTTCCTCCCAGGTCAGAAAGGCCTGTGCTTCCTGCTGTGGTGAGGTTAGCAAGGATTGCTGGTGTTCACCAACTGTGTTAATCCTTTGTGTTCCTCGGATTAAACAACTAAATACAATAGAACGGTGGCTAGCGTTTGTAACAGTTTGCAATTAATTATAGCGAGAGCCTCGAAAAAATGTAGAAGTAGCCAATAGGGTGATTAAAAAAATGAAATTGCCATTTCCGGGTGGAACTAACAGGGCTTT
Source organism: Vombatus ursinus (assembly GCF_900497805.2). Taxonomy (NCBI): domain Eukaryota; kingdom Metazoa; phylum Chordata; class Mammalia; order Diprotodontia; family Vombatidae; genus Vombatus; species Vombatus ursinus. The sequence goes on from NW_020954710.1 coordinate 10,817,031, forward strand.
ATTTTCCAGATCCCTTTCAGTTCTGTGGCTCTCCGGGTTATTCACACTGACGTTGCTCCTACTCATACCATGTATACAGTAAACGCCAACTGGGTTGGTCTTTGTAGGATACTAGATGACGTCAAACAGAAAACTGATGGACCAGTTTTTCTCACAGACAATCCAGTCTGTGATTGTATGGGGTTTGGTAAGTTCACAGTGATATCTTTCTGCCTCATTACTGAAATGGCCTTGGTTTTGGCAAATAACACGGTCTTTTTTGAGTGTGAAGTGATAAAAGTCTGCTAATTGAGACTGGGCAAGCACCTCCTAAGTCACGTTTAGGGGAAAGTTGTACGTCTTTGTGCGTCGCTAGATGACTGTCACTTAAAACCTAGAAAGAAAAGGACATCGTGAACTATATCTGCTTCTTTAACAGGACTTGTTCATATCGCTTCACTGACAGAGAAAAAAACGGACCTTTTTCTGATTGTGTTACCAGGTGTATTAGAGCGAAGCAATTAGGAATAAGTCATTTTAAAATAAAGACAGACTCTTCAGTAGAAAACTCACAGCATCACAAAATTAGAGATTTGGAGGACCTCACCTAGGCCAACTTGCATGTGGAAGAACCCCCCCATCATGTAACATTCTATGTCTGCCTCAAGGCCTTCGAGGCGGGCTGCCCCATCTCCTGACAAGGCAGCTGCTCCCACTTTTTTTTTGTGAGGAGATTTTCCCTGACACCAGACTTCAGTTTGCCTCTCTGCGGTCTCTGCCTCTTGCCCCTGGTTGTGCGCACTGGGGCCAAACAGAACAGATCCAGCCCTTCCTCCCCGTGACAAGCCTTCAGATGCTTGGAGACCCTTTGCCGTTCCCCTGGAGTCATCTGTCGCTGGGATAAACGTGCCCAGTTATTTCAGCAGGTCCTCATGATGTGGAGTCCTGGTCTTTGCTCATCCTGTTTAGATGCTCTCTAGCTTGTCAGTGTCCTTAAACTGTGATGCCCAGAACCGAACTCAGTACTCCAGACCAGGTCAGATAAGGGCAGAGGACATTCCTGAAAGCAGGCTCCTCCTGATGATCCCAGGAGCCTTTTAGCTTCTCTGGGTACCATATTGATCACACTGCTGAGTCAGTTGGAGCTTGCAGTTCACTAAAACTCCCAGATCCTTTTCAGAACAGCTCCTGTCCTTATCTCTGCCGTGTTGTATTTGTGGAATTGGTTTTTTTGGTACCCACGTGCAAGACTGCGTTTGTGTCTATTGAATTTCATCTTGCTACATTAAGCCCAGTGTTCTAGACTGCCTAGACCCCTTTGGATCCTGGCTGTCATCCACTGTAGTAGCTAATCCTCTCAGCTTGGTGGCACATCGGATGCACAGGTCGTCTTTGCCTTTATCCAGGTAATTGATAAATGTGAAGCAGCTTAGTGCCAAGCATAGCTCCCTGGGGTCCTCCACTGAAGCCCTCCTGCCCATTGCTAGTGAATCATTTGTTCCCAGCTTTGCTCTGAGTCTGATCAGCCACCAGTTCTAAATCCTCTCACTCCTTGTATCCTATCTGCTTGATCCGTGTCTGTCTTTCCAGCTAACGCACAAGGAGTCTGAGACACTTGGGCAAAATCTCTGCTAAAATCTAGGTGAGCTGCGTCTGTAGCGTTCCCCTCGGCCCCTCGGGTAATCCTGAGGCGAGGTTCGTTTGACGCAACTCATTATGGGTGGTTGCTCAGCAGCCGTCATACCCTGTAATGGTCTGCTCCACAGTTTTCTCAGCCCCCTGGGGTCAGGGTCACTGCCTCTCATTGGCAGCCCTTTGCCCATCTTTAGTCTTGTCTTGTGGTACCTCCCCTCTTGGGAAGGGCTTCATTAATCAGTTCTTTCACCTGAACTGAGGGGCCTCTCTTCTCTTGGCACCAGCTGCCCACTAGCAAGGCTTGTCCCTCCCAGTATGAAGACCTTTTCTTGGTTGTCCATGATCATCGAGTCCACCCCACGCAAAGCTTCTAATCCTTCTCGGATCCTTTGTCCCTCAGTAGTAATATTACCATGCGTATGTACGTGCATCTCGTCTGTGACCTCACCCTCCTGGTTGCCCTCTAGACAGTCTCCAGCCTGTCAGTGTCCTCCTTAAACCACAGTGCCCAGGACTGAACCCAGTGATGAGGCTGACAGGGGCAGCATGCAATGGGCTCCACTTAGAACAAGGCTCTGGTCCTCGAGGCAGTCAGCCACCAAAGACAAGGACTTGTGTCCTCTGCTCTAGGTGGGTTTCCCTTAGCTATCAATGGTTTTGTTTGTCAAGTGTTCCTTTTAAGAGAGAACCAGCCTAGTGCCCTTGTTTTAAACCATTTTGCTTTCATGTAATTAAATAAAAGGGATGGATAGGAATAGTTGTTTAAAATGTTATCTGTAGTTCGTCAATTAAGAGATTCTATTTCCTATTTAAATTGGGTTTAAAAAGTCCATTGTCGTTGTTTACATGCATACGCTGTCTTTTTTAACAGTTGGTTTTGAGACCATTCTGTGAATGGAATTATTCTTATTCTTGTTATTTTGTATATTAAAGGAATCATCCGAGGGATCAGCGTGGTGAAAAAAATGTACTACGTTCTGACTCCTCTGTCCCATGAAAAGTTAAGACACGTGAATTGTCTGATGATTGGAAATATTACTATTCCTCATTGTGTCTTCAAGAGCCAGGTACAGTCCATGAAGGAGTTTGCTAATCTACAGCATTTACTTACCTACCTCTCAGTTTTTCCCAGAGTTAGACCAGGTTAAAGTGGGGGCCATGCTACAGATAATGTGAAGAGATGCAAGGGAGGTGTGGATTCCATTCACACAAATTAGAAACAATATTCTGTCCAATTTGGAATGTTGATCTCAGAACTTTGTGCTGTAGCTCGTAGTTAATGTTGAGGGAATAAAACCAGGCGGGTAGATGAGAATGGGCTTCTCTTAGGGAAGGACTAAGGAGAGAAATTGTATGAGGTGAGTGGAGAAGCCCCTGCTCTGACAGCAGTGGCAGAGAATTGGAGAATTAGAACAGGCCAGCATCCTAAAAATGTGACAGCTGCTATGTTGGGTCATTGGGTCATCCAGTGGGCGTTTGAGCCACTCCTGCAGAATGTCAGTGACCTGGAGGGCTGGCATTGTCAGGGTTAGGAAGAACTGGATACAGGTTCTGCCTCTGCCTAGGACAGGCTGTGTGATGATCATTTGCCTCAGGCAACTCTTGAAGGCTTACAAATGAATGTGCTGTTGGGGTTGATGTGAATGTCACCCCCTCCAAAAAGAAGTGGAATGGCTGGCCTCTGTCCTACAAGGAGGGACCTCTGCTGGGGAGGGACGTTGTGGCTGCTGCAGAAGGAACTTGGCATGCTTTCCATTGAGCCCTCACCAGCTAGGTATCCCTCCTCTTGGTAGGGGAGCCAGATACTTGGGAAGATGGCCGCATGGGACGTCTCCCTCTCTTACAAATGCTGCCCTGCAGGGAGGTGGCTGCACACTGTGAGACCCGCTGCATCCCGTGCGTGTGCATCTTCTTTACATCTTTCCTCTTTGTGTCTTTGTGTTTCAGCCCAAGATTGAGGGAGAGATTCCTTACGTCACTTCTGAGTACAATTTTTCTATTTGGGGATCAGGAAAACTCAGAGTCAGGAAACTCCTGCAAAGAAGAGAATACCTTTAATCGCCAGTGAACTTTTCCCTGAAGAATTAGCTGGAGCTTTTGGTCTTAACGAGGGAGGGGGATGCAAAAACTTGATGTGGCTTCTCTTGCTGTGCTAGCAGCATCCAGTGGAATGATGTGAACAATTCTTCAGCCCAAATATTGTTAATAGTTTACAAACATTTTTGTATTAAAATATTTTCTGAAAATTCTTCTCAAAATTACATGTGATCTGAAGTGTAAACAGCATCCCCAGGCACAGCCAGGGAGACAAACACTGCAGGAAATTGGGAGACTCAGGTCGAGTCTGAGCTCTGCCCTGGGGACTGCATGACCCTGGAGAAGAGTGGGGCTGCACCAGACTGCCTGAAATTCTGATTTGTGCCTCGTCTTTTCACTGATGACATTGCAGCTCATTGACTTATAATAATGGCTTTTATTTCTATGGCACTTTTAAGTTTGTAAAATATTCTCCTTACTACAACCCCGTGAGGGAAATCGTGTCTAGAATATCATCTCCATTTTATAGTCAAGGATATAGTCTTAAAGAAGGCCAAGCAATTTGTGGAAGGTCTCAGAACTGGCCAATCAGCATCTGAAAAACCAAGTCTTATTGCTTACTCCTTGACCGATATTTTTATCTGCCTCCCCATACAGTTCCTTATTCAGTGAGCTCCTTAATTGTGTTAGTACGTAGAATAAGGACCAAAAATAGGAGATTTGGGCCAGTAGAGAAGAAAAGGAAGAAGGATGACTTGAATCACACATCAGGAAATCCTGGGGTTCCTCGGGCATGAAGATAGACCCCTACCATCTTGTTTAACATGATGATTCATATGTACAAGCTACCCATATTGGGTCTAGCTGCTCATCATCTGGACTGTTGGAGGTAATATCCCTTCTTAATTATCCTTGACTGCGTTGTATTTAATTCCAGTTGTCCTCTACTTAAGTAGTTGAAGCAGATAGTTGGGCATCAATAAAGATTTCAGGAATCCTCAGTGACGGCATGTCCCACTGCCATTACAGAGCACAACTCTGTTTTAGTAAATTGATGGTAGTCATGAGTTACTATAGGCCAACACCTTGTTGTCATCTTATAAGATAGGCTCTCCAGATTTAGCTAGTAGCTTTATGGCAGCTAGACAGTATGTACTTTGGGCCTGTTTCATAAGACCTGTCTGATGTGGTCTGCTATCATAGCCTTGGAGACCAGAGGCATCGGTTGCTGCGGTGTGGCATCATGGAAGAAGTTTGCTCTCTTGGTGTGGGTTCTTTTAAAAGTCTGTGGCTGATCTAGTATAACCTTTGAATAAATGTAATTAATTTTTTTTTTCATGTTTTAGTGGAAATAGATGGAATAAATTGCCTCCCATTAGTTTTTTTAAACCTATAATTTGATGCTTGTCAGAATCAAGTCTAAATGCTGAAAACTTCCAAGTATCTATAAATGTTGATTTTGCAGATGATAGAATTGTTTACTTTAAAAACCCTAGGGGCAGCTAGGTGGTGCAGTAGTTAGAGCACTGGACCTGGAGTCAGGAGGACCTGAGTTCAAATCTGGTCTCAGACCAGACACTTGACACTTACTAGCTGTGTGACTCTGGGCAAGTCACTTAACTCCAATTGGCTTGCAAAAAAAAAAGAAAAAGAAACCCCTAAAGAATCAACTGTAAATTAATTGAAACAATTCAGCAAAATTGTAGGATATGAAACAAATCTGTATGAATCATCAACATGTTTGCATATATTCCTGTATATTACTGACAAAATCATTGTAAGTACCTAGAAACTATAAAATGTTTGGTAGTATATCTCCTAACATACATCTAGAAATTATATGAATACAACTATAAAAAACATTTTGCAGAAATAAAGACAAACTTAAATAATTGGAGAAATGTTAATTGCCCGTGGGTAGGTTGAGCCAGTGTGAAAACATTACTGCCTGAATTAATTTCCTTATTCAATGCTGTATTAATTAAACTTCCAGAGGAATATTTTATAGAGCTAGGGAAACAAAATGAACTTCTTGTGGAGGAACAAAAGACCACGAATATCAAAGGCAATAATGAGGTGGAAAGGAAGGATGCCTCTCAGTGCCATGTCTTAGACTGTAGTGCAAAGCAGTCATCATGAAAGTAATTTGGTCCTGGCTGAAAAATAGGTTGGTTAATGGAACAGATTGGGTGCACTGTCTGCAGATGCAAGCAACAGTAGCATAATATTGACCAATGCAGAGACTTTGGTTCACCATGAAAGCTCCTTCTGTGACAAGTTGATGCCAGGATGGCACCGTATTTTTTTGCACCATCTGCCCCAATGAGCTCCAATGAGATACGTGGCCTAGATTTAAAGATCACATAATAAATTAGAGGAGCGAGGAAGAAATGAGATGTTGAATGTATAAATAGAGGAAGAATTCATAAACAAGTGATTGAGGGGGTCACAGAAGACAAAATAAGACAATTTTGTTAATATAAAATTTAAAAAATTTTGTACAAAGAAATCAAATGTTAAAATTAGAAGGGAAGCAGGTAAATGGGGAAAAAAAACCTCAAGCAAGTTTTTCTGGTAAAAGGTTTCATATTCAAGATACATGTATAGAACTGATTCAAAGTTGTAAAGCAACTAAGCTAGGGATGCTGCAAGTGCACAGAGCATTGGATCTGGAGTCAGAAAGACCTGAATTCAAATCCAGCCTTTACCAGCTGGGCAAGTTATTGTACCACTGCCTCAGTTTCTTTATCTGTAAAATGGGAAAAGTAATGGCACCTACCTTGCAGGGTTGTTGTGAGGATCAAATAAGATAAAATATGGCAAATGCTTTGTTAACATGTTATATGGTAGTTACTTTAAGACTAAGATCCATTCCTCAATAGCTAAATAGTCAAATGTGTAAATAACCATATTGGGAAAAAAATCCTCTTAAATTACTAATGGAGGAATGCAAACTAAAGCGGCTGAGGTCTCACTTCACATCCTTCAAAGCGGCAAAGTTGGATGAGCAGTATGACAAATGTTGAAAGGGCTATCAAAAAACAGGCATGTTAATGCACTGTTGAGAGTTTAGGAATGGTCTAGCTCTTCTGGAAGGTTATCGAGCTGCATCTATGCCCTTTGGTGCAGTAACCCCCGTAGGCCTATACCATAACAAGGTCAGAGATAGAGGAGAAGGACCTGTATGTACAAAATGGAGCCGTTCTTTCTGTGGTAACCCCAAATCGGAATCTGTGGAGGTATTCTGTTGGGGAATGGTTATACAAATGAAGGTGTATTGATGTATGGAATTACTGGGCCAGAAGAAAGGCCAAAAGGGACCATTTCGGAGGAAACTGGGAAGACCTTTGAACTGATGCCGAGTGAAGTGAGCAGAAGTAGAACCATTTATATGACAACATTATTGAGAAAAACAGCTTTGAAAGACTTCAGGACTGAGCAATTCATTGATAAACCAAGAGTACAGAAGATTGAAGATGGAACTCACCACTCACCTCTTGTGTGAGGGGTGATGAACTTTAAATGCTTTGGGCGTAGTCAGTGTAGGCATTTGTCTTGCTGGACTAGGCGTGTTTATGATGAGAGTATTTTTATTTTAATTTTTTATTCAATGGAAGGGGCAGAGGGAAGAATAGATTATAAATGCATGTAAAAATAAATTTATTTTTTTACATAAGAAAAAGTGTGTAGATCATGGAGGTTTACTGGATAAAATTCTGGAAGGGGACAAGATAACACTTAAGTTAAACAAACTTACTGGAATAAGGACAGTATAAATACTTTAACATTGTAAGAATTTTACCCAAGACTCAGCTCTTTCATTGTGAATCTTGAAGAAAAAGATTTTTTTTTTCATATTTGTTTGGCATAATTACTTTTAATCAACAAACATGGGTGACTGGTTGATCCTTAGTGAACAAAACATAAGTAATGGCCTGCCTGACTTTTCTAAGCTGTAGTATGTGAGGTATGTCTATTAAGTAACGTGACTTTTTTTTTTTATAACACATCAAGAGGATTGTGTTTACACCATTGAAACCCCTAAAATGGGCTTCACTTGACCACTGATGGTGAATCATCCATATTGGGGTATCAGGAATTTTGAGAGTGGATTCCAGAAACCACTGGCCTATCCCGGGGAGATGCTGGTTGATAGAAGAGATAATGTGGTGTCTGAAGGGCTGCTACCTTTAGAATTAGGAAGATGAGGTCCTGTCTGATACAACCAGCCACGTGGATGTATCTCTTAACCTCTCAGTCCCCCAGGCATCTAGGACTTACGGTTTATAAGCTGAAGGAGCGTTGCAGGGTGGCGTTAGTGGAGAGTTCCCTCCACTGATCAAATCATAGGTCTGGACCAAAAGTGTAAACAAAAAACCCAGATGTTGAGTCAGGAGACCTGGGTTTGAAGTCGGGTGCCACAATCTATGGCACCTTGGACCAGTCCCTTCCCCTTTCTGAGCCTCAGTTTGCTTGTCTACAATGAGGGAGTTGGGCCAGGTAGCTTCCAGAACGTGGAGGTTGTCCCTTGAGATACTGGATGTTAGTTCTTGGATGTCATTGCTCAAACCATTTTGGAAATCCCCCTCAAAAGAGTGGGTTTGATTTTTCAGAAACAGCCTAAAGTTATTTGAATTCAAATCTGGTCAAGTGACTTTCTTCCTTGATAATTTGTATACTTACGCACTAACTTGGAAGGTAATATGAAGAGAGCTACCAAACGTGTTTGGAGTAAAGGCCATGTAATTTAGAGTATGTACGGAGCCTCCTGCTGTCAGACATCGAGGGAGAGCATTTATTTGGATGGAAAAAAAGGCATCAGTTTATGGATACGCTTAAGAATTGAAATGATTTTCTAAGTAAAAGGATTCTGTCACTTCCCAAGCAGAACCCAGTTCTTGGAGAGCTCTTTAGTCCAACTGTTATAATCCCATTGGCATTCTGAGTTGATCATATTCTAGAATCGACATCGCCTTACTGAGAAACTTTATGAAATGATCAGGCAATTTCTTTTTTAAACAAATTCTTGCAAAGCTCTCCTTTAGAATAAGCAGTCACCACCCAGTGGTCCTGATCAGCAGGGGATATGAAAAATTAAAGCAGTTGTTACATGAATGTACTCTTCCTCTTAAACACTTTTAGCTTTTCCTGTAAGCCTAATTTTTTATTTTCAAGGCCTGAGCCTTGGAGGATACCACATATGAAAATGAACAAAATTACATTTGGCCACTAGAGGGTGCTGAGCCTTGGTCATCACTAAGCATTTGTCACCTGGTCTCAAGGCTAGCAGAAGAAGACTTGATTGGAATTTCCCAAGGAGGTTCAAGAGCTTGTTTATTGGCACTAATGAATGCTTTCAAATCCTAGGGTGATTGTGATCCTCTCCCACAGAATCATCATGGTCTTTTTAACTTAGTAACATGTCAAGGGACAAAAAAGATTTATTGTTTGATGTTCCAGATTTCTGTGATTGATTATCAGTATCTGAAATAAATTGAGTATACTCAAACTAAGGATGTAGCTGCTTAGTGTTAATGTCCATATGCTGATAAAGGGGAAGGAAAAGATCTTCCTGTTGGATATTTCCTGAATATTAAACTGACCATGTCTAAAAATTGAACTCATCTTTCCCCCTAAGTCTTTCCTTCTTAATTCCCACTGTTACGGTCAAGGGTACCACCATCTGCCCAATCACACAGGCTCAAAACCTAGATGTCAGTCATTTTCAACTCCTCGCTTTGTCCCACCCCTCCTATAACCAATCTGTTCCCAAGGCCTGTTGATTCTATCTTCAAAACCGTTGTACCTACTTCAGTATTCCAACCCTGGGGCAGGCCCTCATCACCTCATTCCTGGATTATTGCAGTAGCCTGCTTGCGGGGTGTGGGGTCTCTGCCACAAATCTGCCCACACCAGTCTATCCTCCACCCAGTCATCAAATTGATTTTCCTAAAAGTACAGGTCAGGCCATGTAACCTTCCCCCCCAACCCCCTATTCAATCAACTCCAGTGACTCCCTGTTGCCTCTAGCATCAAAAATAGACTCCTTGCTTGTCTTTTGAAGTCCTTTATAACCTAACCCTTTCCAGTCTTCTTACAATTTCATGTATTTTGCAGTCCATTGACTCTGGCCTCCTAGATTTTTCTGGAATAAGAATCTCCATCTCCTAGCTCTGGGCATTTTCACTGACTGTCCCCCATGCCTAGAATGCTCTTTCTCCTTGCCTCTGCCTCTTGGCTTTCTTCAGCTTTCATCATCTAAAGCTTCACCGTCCTCAAGAATCCTTTCCCATTCAACCTTCATGTTAGTGTCTTCCCTATCTTGGTTATTTATCTTGTTTGTACATAGTTGTTTGCATGTTGTCTCTTCTATTAGATTGTGAGTTCCTTGAGAGCAAGGACTTTTTGTGCCTTTGTGCTTGTCACACAGTAGGCTCTTAATAAATGCTCGTTGACTTGTCGACTTTCATCTGCGTTTTACAAGATTTGATGCTTTGAAATCAGTGTTGTAGTTGATACTTTTAAATGACATCAGTGGATCCATCTGTTTCTTTAAAGAAAAATCCATTTTCTGGATAGATTAGTATAGGTCAAAAGCTTTCCTTAACTTGTGTACTAGGACAAACAGGCTTCACCTTCTCATCAGGCCTTAAAAAATTCTGAGGACTGAAGATGTACTCTCTGTGACTGACTAGTTGGAGGAAAGGTGAAAATGAGTTAAGGCAAGATGTATTTATTAAGTACTTACAATGTGCTTGGGCACAGGGGGGCACAAATACAAGCAGGCCCTGCCCTAAAGGAGCTTACATTCTAATGGAGAAGACAACACACAGGGGCAGCTAGGTGATGCAGTGGTTAGAGCACCCGCCCTGGATTAAGGAGGACCTGAGTTCAAATCCAGCCTCAGACACATAACCCCATTGCCTAGCCCAAAAAAAAAAAAAAAAAAGAAAGGCAACACACAAAAAGGAGCTGAAACAATGAAAGGGAAATGAAAGGTGGCTGGTCTGGGCTCTTTTCCCAAAATGGCGGTTCTGGTAGGAAGTTGCCAATAGGAGAAAGAGACCACAGGAATGGGGTGATATTGCAGGGTGAGAAGGCAGTAAAGAAGGAGGCCATGGGAGCTGAGACAACTTCCAGGGTGAGAAGGCAGCTGTGTAATGGTGGCAAATTCTGGAGCATCAGAAGCAGAGCTGAAAGAGGAAATGGCGAGAAATAAGAAGTGAATGGAACAGAGTTTGAGATGCTTTAGACCTTGGTGACTGAAATCAACTTCTTGGAGTAATGTATCATGGTCATTTCTATACCTGTCATCTCCCCAGCTACATTTGTAAGCTTCTGAGAGTAGAGACTTTCTGTGTGTTCTCCACACAGTAAGGCTTAGCACAGTACTTTCTGATGGATAGAATTGGAATCTGTATGTTGCAGACTGGAAAGGACAGGTCATCTGGGTTGGGTTTTTTTTTGTTTTTTGGTTTTTTTTAGTTTTGTTGTTAGCAGACTGTGTTTGCACTATGATATGGCAGTCAAAACAGTTAATGAGGTCTTAGGTGGCCTTGAAAGAGGCAAAGTCCTCAGAACAAGGGAGTGATGAGAGTTTTGTTCTACCCACTCTTGGATCATACCTTCAGAACTGTGTCTGGTGTTTCAGTCATCGTGATTTTGGAAGGTCTTCGTCAGCTGGAATATTCAAAGAGTGGCTACTAGGAAGATGAACAGTCATGAAAAAATGCCATGGGAGGATTGATGGACGGATTGATGCAGGTGTTTTGTCCAGAGAAGATGACTTAGGGGGAAGTTGGAGGAAGATATGACAGATGTCTGGAGCATTTGAAAGAGTTGACATATGGAAGAGGGACAGTAGACATCTGTTTCACCCCCGAGGATGGAAGAAGTAGAAGCAATGAGTGGAAATTGCAGAGGTAGATTTTGGCCCAAGGTATGATGTTTCCTTACAATTTGACCCATCCAAGAGTGGAATGGGCTGCTTTGGGAAGTGGTGACATAGTGAAAAGTGAGGTGGGCTTGGATCCTAGGAGCCTATATTGAGAGCCAGAAGGTCAGTCAATGAACATTTTTGTCATTCGATATATATTTATTGGGCACCTACTATACACCAGGCACTGTGCTAAGTGGTGGGGATACAAAAAGAAGCAAAAGACAGCCCTAGCCTTCAAGGAGCTTACAGGCTAATGAGAGAAACAAGCAAACACGTGTACAATCAAGCTGTGTACAGGATAAATGGGAAATAATTAAGAGGGAAGGCAATAGAATTAAGAGGGGTTAGGGAAAGCAGCTTCCTGCTGAAGATGGGATTTTAGTTGGGATTTAAAGGAAGCCAGTATGTGGAGGTGAGGGTGTGCACCAGGGTGATGGCCATGTCAAAGGAGAGAAGGAGGCATAGAAGACAGACATTACAAAGGTACAATCAATAGACCTTGTCAACAGCTTGGATGTGGGGGTGGTGAGAGAATGAAGAGTTGATATCAAGGTGACCGGAAGGGTGGTGGTACCCCCTATGATAGTAGAGAAGATTTTGGGGGAAAGATAATGAATTCTGCTTTGGACATGTCGAGTTTAAGATATCTACAGGACATCCAGTTTGAGATGTCTGTTAGGTAGTTGGAGATATGACAGGAGGTCAGCAGAGAGGTTAAGGCTATTATCTATCTACTCTTCGGTGCCAAAATTTATTCCCCTACTTACAGGGAAGTGTGTACTCTAAACTTTACATGATTCAGGAAATCTGTCATTTTAAAAGCCCTCCCTTACCTTGCCCCAAGGAAGCAGACTTGGTGATCATCATTGATAACCCATTCCAGCTGGGAAAGACATGAGTACTCTCAATTCTTGAAGGAGGTGAATCAAATTTGGGGGCTGGGAGAAGATCCTCAAGATCTAGGGGCCCGTTTTGTAACCACACACGGATTTAAAGAGAATGGCAGTGCAGTGTAGTGGGTAGGGAAGGCTCTGATTTCCTGGGTGACCCTGGGGAATCCACATAAGTGCTCTGGGCCTCACTTTCCTCCTTGGTAAAATGATGATACTGAACTAGATGACCTCTGAGAGGTCCCTTCCAGTTTTGAGCTGATGATCTTAAGGTCTTCCAAATACCCATCCAAATCCAAGTCTAGGACCCTAAGAGTCCTCTACTGGCCTCAATAATCAGGGAAGCGAGGGGTCTTGGAACAGAGGACTTCTAAGTTCTCTTCTGTTCTAAATCTGTTTTATGGTCTTTATGATCCTATCCAGCATGAAGTCTGTGATCCTCACGGTTTTCTGTGAGCCTCAGTTTCTTCCTCTGGAAAGTGAAGGTGTTGGGCTAGATGACCTCGAGGGCCTTTCTAGCTCTGAATGTGGGCTCCCTCTGGCCCTCAGTCTCCTCCTCCATAAAATGAGGGGGCGCTGACCAGGGTGACCATTGAGGTTCCTCCCATTCTATGTCTATACCTCTTTGAAGCTCATGGATGGCTTTTATGTTGATTTCCTAACAGACCTCAAGAAGTTCCGTGAGTTACCCATGCCCTGTTCTTCTTGACAGCATGTATGCAGATTTCACCCTCAAAAGCTCTTCTTGTTTTTTTTCAATCCTGACTCATTGGAAAACAGACAGAATCTGTGCCTACAACCCTCCCTTTTAAAGAGTTAAAGCTTTAGCTAATCCAGTCTTAATTCTCCCCATATGGTTGGGCCTGGCAGCAGAGGAGAGAGTTGGCTGACAATTCAAGCCTGAACAGTGGCTAAGATAAATATGGGGGCCATCTGTGCAGCTAGGGAAAAAAAATTCATGTGAAGAATATTTCCAAGACTTTGCTAGGAAAAAAAAGGAGGGGCTGAGAGTGGGTTGGGGTAGGGAGGGGGAGGCGGGGAGAGAGACTGGAAAGAAGGCAAACTTGGTTGTCTCAAAGGGAAGGGGGTCCATTCCGAAAATTCTGGTGAACTGAATAATCAGATCTGGAAATGGGAAAGGGAGCTAGGGAGACAGTGATGTGCTGAGGCGTTCCCATGGCAACCCGCCCTGACGCTGCTGTGATGCTCAGAACGCTGTGGTCTGGGTTTTTATAAAGGGCTGGAAAATCGGCTCTTGCGGGCTGTGAACGTTTCTCCCAAGCAGAGGCCAAGGAGGTATCTGGCGGGTCCGGGAAGCTGCCAACCTTGAAGGACTTCCTCCTAGCTGAGGACAGTGGCTGGCTGGCAGAGGAGGGGCTTGGGGCTCTCTCCTGAAACTGTAGAGAAAAGGAGTTTTCATAGCCTAGGTTTCTGGGTGCCTGGCATGTAGTAGGGCTTGGCCAGCATTTGTCAAATTGAATTGAACAACGGAGCCAGCCAGCAGTGCGGAAAGTGAGCTTCACGGCATTGGTGCCTGGAAATGGACATGCCTGAAGCTGTGTCTGCGAGAACCATACGTTAAAATATACAGCACCCAAGGGGGTCCTAAGAAGAAACAACCTAGCAGGAGCTGAAAACTTCATATCCTTTTGGCACAAAGACAGACCAGCTGAAGAAATCAAGACCAGGGCTGAATCTGAGAGGAGACCTCCAGCAACATCCAGACTGCTCCCTGGCAAAGCTGGGCCAGACTGGCCCCAGGTGCCTGCGGTCAGACGAGTCCAGAATATCGGGGGGCAGCGCTGTCCTGATGCCATCCTGACTGAAGGGCTTTTAACAGGCAGGATCTGCTGGCTGGCACCCCCAATCTCGGGGTTACCCTGGCTAGTGAGCCTCCCCTCCCAGCCCCATAAGGAGCATGAGTTCGGTTCTGACAAAATACGGGTCTCCACCACGCAGTTGGCTCAGCCTACGCTTGGGAACCAGTGAGTATATTTTTGCCTTATTCCCCTCCCCCCCAATCCATCCCTAAAATAGGAGGTAGGGCTCGGCAGAAAGAGGGGTTTTGCGGATTGCAACTGAGTCTGGTCTTTCTGGAGAGCCTTTAATTACTTTGATAGGCTGGAAGCATTTCTCTGCTGTGAGGGTAATTGGTAGGGTGTTGTGTTAAGAGCACAAAGGTTGAAAGCCTCCCTGTAGAGCAAGGGTGGGCCAGTCAAGAGTGACTTCAAGAGCAGAGATAATGCCCTGATCTGGGAAGGAAGACACAGCCAGAGGACAGTTACTTTCTGGGCCAAAGGCGAGACACTTCTTGGGAAAAGCTCCCGATGTCTCCAGGGTCAGTGGCAGCTCCGGCTTCTCCAGGATGATTTTGGTGCATCAGAATGTGGCAGTGACAGCCTGTCCTTGGGAGAACATTCTAGCTGCAAGCTGAGTCAGAACTACTTCTGGACACTCCAGTAGGGATGCCTAGATTGATTCCTACATCCTCGTTAGCTCAGTGTGTGCGTGTGGGTTGTGGGGCCGGTGTTGGGAGAATATGAGATATCATGGAAGACATTACAAAAAAGCAAACCAAGAATAAATAGATGTTTTGCTGATGCCTTTGTTACTTTTTAGATTGCTTTCATTTCCAGGGACCCCTTTCGCCCATAACAGAAGTTAGGCAACAAAACAAAACAAAACACCATGCATTGGCCAGATCACCATCATGGAATTCTCAAAAGATGGCCAGAATTAATTTTAATTCACTTTTTAAAATAAAAATATGCCAAATAAAAATATGACTTGTAGCACTTTATGGAAGGGGGGTAGAAGAAAAGGATTAGGCTGCTGAATCAGTGACCCACATGGAAACTGCAGAGGTTGGTGTGCTGTGGCGCACTCCCCTATATGCACACACACATACACGTCCATACACACACACTTTAAGATCCAGTGTGAGGAAGCATTCTGAAAATGGAGCCATCTTTGACACCCCAAAATGTCTCCAAATCAGAGCCCTCCTGGGAACATGGCTTTCATCCAAGTGGGGCCAGCCTGAGGCAAAACTAGCCAAGTGGGCAAGTTTATCTCTGCTCTCTTAGTCTCCATCCCCTCTCTCCTGTTCGGTGCCTGCTTCCCCTATGTGTGGTCTCTTAATGCCTGCCTGCTGTCCAAGGAATTCATTGGGTCTCTACCACCAGCCCTTACTTGGGTCTCTTTTCTTTGGGCAGTATGCCAGACTTTCCCAGACCTTTTCCTCCCATCTCCTTTCTTTCCATCCCATTTCTTCTTTGCTGTGTCCCGTCCAGGCCCCAAATCTCAAGGGAGAGGGAAGGGAATAAGCATTCATATAATACCTACTATGTGCTAAGTGCTTTTTTTACAACTACTATCTCATTTGATTCTCACAACAGCCCTCTGAGGTGGAGGTGTTGTTATGATCCTCATTTTACAGATGAGGAAACTGAGGCAAAGAGGGGTTAAGTGGCTTGTCCAGGGTCACACAGCTAAGAGCCAGCTACCCTCCAAATAAGAAAAAGATTTATGTTGATGATATTAATATGTTCTGTCTGGGTCATGTGTAATCCCTTCTCTACCAGGTAACGTAATTGCTTCTTAATGGAGGCTTCTCAAAAAACATGATATAGGCAGCAGTTGTCTTCTTTGACTGTGCATAAGGCCAGCCCTATGAGTGGGCTTTTCAAACGCACAGGATCTGGGGCTGGATGCCATCACATGAGATGACTCTTTCTCTTAAGATGCCTTAGCAAGGTCCTAAGATAGCCTAAACCAGCATGGCTTCATTCTCTGGTCCCCTACCTCAGTGACATATCCTGTTCTTAGGATCTCTGAGACTGACTTGGACTTTCATTGACCTGACTTCAAAAAAAAAAAAAGAAAAGAAAAGAAAAGAAAACTTCCCTAAATGTTCAACCGAAACCCCGTTGAGTGGAACAAGGAGGAAGCAGGAGGCTTTCCTGGATGGGGCCTTTCCAGCTGCCAGTGCTGTTAATGCTGGTCAAATAGTTGGGTTTTTTTCCTTGTGTCATGTAGTTTTGCTTCTGTGGTGGTGGTGGTGGTGGTGGTGGTGGTTGGAATCCATAGTGGTGTTGCCTAGGAAAGATACTGACACTGAGAAGATTGTGGGAGCTGCTATTGGCTCCTGAGTCATCCTGTCCAGCACCTGAAGGACCATGGTCCAAGGCCCTTTGGTTCACAGCCTCACTGGTTCATTGATTTAGAGCTGGAAGGGGCCTTCAAGGTCATCTACTACAGACTGCTTTGTCTACCTTTAGACTTGTAAGATTTTAGTGCTAAAAAAGGCCCTTGAGATTATTTCATCTTAACTGGGTTCATGGACTTAAGGAAAACAAAAAAAAGACTAGCTGTGTGACCCTGGACAAGTCACTTAACCCCAATTGCCTTTAAAAAAAGAAGATTTTGATAAATATCTTTTAACAGAACTAGTTTCCTTTATAACCCTATTATTTTATTTTATTTACTTAAAAACTTGATTCAGAGAAGAGGTCTTTGACATAAAAGTTAAGAGCTCTTGACTTCTAGGCCAACCCTTTCATTTTACAGATGAGGAAACTGAGGCAAACAGGGTTAAGTGATTTGCCCAGAGTCACAGAGCTAGCAAGTGTCTAAGGTGGGATTTGAACTCAGGCCTTCCTGACTCCAGGCCCAGTGCTGCCTCAGCTAGCTATGACCTAGCTGCCTCAGTGACCCCAGTGGTCCATCCAAAGAGCCTGCGTGTAGGCTCAAATGAAGGAATTGGCTTGGATGACCTCTGAGGTCCATTTTATCATTCTGTAATGTATAACTTGGGCCCTGAATTAGACATAGAATGCCTTAGTGTCTGATGGCTGCCACTGCCCCTGATGTCAGACAGTCTGGCCAAGGGATTCCCTCTAATCTTGACCTGTGTCCTATTGCCAAATTATTGATCGTAAACTCTGGTGGTAGAAAAAATCACATGCATGACCAATCTGTGTATATTTATTAATTACATGATATACTACTTTACTAATAACTACATAGATTATAAAACACCTAAAATAGAAATAAAATGGACCAGATAAAGATGAAATGATATTTGGTCCTAGAGTTAATTGGGAGCTACTATAGTTTCTTGAGTAGGGGGTGATAGTCACACCTGTGCTTTTGGAAAATCACTTTGGCAGGTAAGTGGATAATGGATTGGAGTTGGAGGGAATTCACTCAAGGAGACCGATTAGGAGGTTACTGCAATAGTCCAGGGGAGAGGTAATGAGGGACTGAAGTGGCCTGGGAGTTGAGTGAGTAGGGAGAGGGGTCAGATGTGAGAGATGTTTGTTTGTTTGTTTGTTTGTTTTTGCTAGGCAAAGGGGTTAAGTGACTCTCCCAGGGTCACACAGCCAGTAAGTGTTATATGTCTGAGGCCAGATTTGAACTCAGGTCCTCCTGACTTCAGGGCTGGTGCCATATCCACTGCGCCACCCAGCTGCCCCTGAGAGATATTTGGAAGGGTGAAATGACGACACTTGGCAATACCTGGGATGATGGAAAGTGAGTCTTCAAAAACGACAATAAGATTATGAGCTTGGTAGACTGGAAAGATGGCGGAACCCTGGACAGAAATCAGGAAGTTAGGAAGGTCATGTGATGAGATCTGTGATGCGGGTGACAACCAGTATTTGCCCCCTCATCTTAGGAGACCCACTCAAAATGAGAGGGTCTACTCGTGTTTATTGGCCATTGCCTGGGGTCCAAGAGCTTGATCTCTGAGGGGTATCTACTGAACCCACAAGGTGATTTGGGTTGGAGGAGGGTATGGTTGTCTTGGGGGATGGAGGCAAACATTTTCCCAATGACATCTGTTGCAGCTACTGCTGGTGGGTGCCTGGGGCATAATGGTTAGGTTATGCCTGTTCTAAGAAGACCATGCCTGGTTCAGAAGAAGGTTGGGAGTTTGGGCAGTCGAGAGAGGCAGTGGAATGAGGGAGTGAGATACTACTCATTTCCCTACTCTGACTAGATCATTATATAACCCTCAGCATCCTGACATGGCCCAATTTGGAGACCACTAATGTAGGGCCCCAACCTGCCTGCCCCCTGTAATCTGATGCCTGCCTCTGAGGAGTGGGCTAAGGTAGCTCTATCTGAGGGAAGAGACCCTGGTTTTGTCACCAACCGGCAGGTGACTCACTGAGCCAAGACATATCAAGTCTGACATGTCCTAATTGTCCTTGAGTCTCCTAAGTGATTCCCAGGAGTTGATCTTTAGGACAGCTGGGGTCTGAGGTAGTGAGGCTTGTTGCTCCAGGAGCTGGGAGTAAGGCAGAGCAGGAATGGATAGACTTCCTATCTGGGGCAAGTGTTAGAAGGGGAAGGAGACCCAAGAGAATTCTCTCTCTTCTCTCTGTCTCTGTCTCTCTCTCTGTGTCTCTCTCCCTCCCTCCCTCTCTTTGTCTCTGTCTCTGTCTCTTTCTCTCTCTCCCTCTCTCTCCTCTCTCTCTCCTCTCTCTCTGTCTCCCTCCCCTCACCGCATTCCCCGTAGATTTAGAGATGGAAGGGCCTTCAAGAGTCATCTAGTCCAGTCCCCTAATTTTACAGATGAGGAAACTGAGGATTAGAGACCTTAAGTGACAGCTAGGTTGTTCAGTGGATAGAGCACTGGGCCTGGAGTCAGGAAGACCAGAGTTCAAATGTGGCCTCAGACACTTACTGCCTGCAAGACCCTGGGCAAGTCACTTGACTTGTCTGCCTCAGTTTCCTTTGAAAATGGTGATAATAATAGCACTTATTTCCCAGGGATGTTGTGAAGATCAAGTGAGATATTTGTGAAGTGCTTAGCAGAGTGCCTGACACATAGTGGGCAATTTCCTTCCTTCTCTTCCTCTTTCCTTTATTTTCTTTTTCTCTTTCTTTCCCTCTTTCCTTTCTGTCTCCTTTTCCTCCCTTATTTCTTCCTTCTTTCTTTCCTTCTCTCTCTTCCTTTCTTCCTTCCTTCTTTCCTCCCTTCCTTCCCTCCCTTTTTTCTTCTGTCCCTTCTTTCCTTCTTTCCTTCCTTCCTTCCTCCCTCCCTCCCTTCCTTCCTTTTTTCCTTCTTTCCTTCCTTCTTCCCTCCCTTCCTTCCTTCCTCCCTCCCTTCCTTCCTTCCTCCCTCCCTCCCTTCCTTCTTTCCCTCCTTCCTTCCTTCCTTCCTCCCTCCCTCCCTCCCTTCCTTCCTTCCTTCCTCCCTCCCTCCCTCCCTCCCTTCCTTCCTTCCTTCCTTCCTTCCTCCCTCCCTCCCTTCCTTCTTTCTTTCCTTCCTTCCTCTTGGTCACACAATAGCAAATATCAGAAGTGAGATTTGAACCCAGGCTTTCTTGACTCCATTCTTTCCAGTCAGCAACCCTTTATGAAGCACCTACTATGTGCCAGGCACTGTGCTAAGTGCTAGGCATACAAAGAAGGGCAAAAACAGCCCCCGCCCCTGAGGTGCACACAGCCCAAGCTGCCTCACAGTTAAATGCAATCCAGCAAGCTTTTATCAAATGTCTCCTGTGTGTGAGGCTCTGGGGGCTGCAAAGATCAGAGGGAAGTGGCCCCTACCCTCAGGGAGCTCCCATTCTGCCAGGAGACAGGAATCTGTGCCTGGATAAGTAACAACAAAACAGATCCAAAGTGGTATCTTGGGAAGGTCTGGCTTTGAAGCCATAGGGTCACAGATGGAGATCTGGAAGGGACCTCAGAGACCCTGCAGCCCTCATTTTACAGGTGGGGAAACTGAGACCCACACAGCTAGCATGGGCTGAAGGCGGGACTTGAACCTATGTTTCCTGACTCCAGGCGCAGTACTTTTCTAGTCACCCTGCTGTGCTGGCTGCCTGATCAGAGATTCCAGGCTTCTCTGGGCATCCCCCAGAGCTAGGCTTGCTGGTTTGTGAGCACCTGGAGCAGAGGAGTGGGCCTTGTTTCCCCATCTCCCTCAGTGACTCGACTCTGGGTCAGTCAGGGAGCGCACGTCGGGTGAAGCTGGGTGTCGGGTGAAGCCGGGCCGTGGGGTGAAGCCGGGCCGTCAGCTGCGCTGCGGACTCCAGGACAGGGCCCCTACCTGGAAAGAGCCCCGCCCATTAATCCCATGGAGTCCTCATTGAATAGCTCAGTGGGAATGGAGCGGGCCTTGGAATGTGGCTCAGCCCCTGGGGCCACAACTGCTGGCCTGTGGCAATCCTGGAGATGGGTTTCCATCTCTTCCTCCTTCCCTCCTTCCCCACCCTTGTGAAATACCTGGCACTATGAGGCTGCTGGAATAACTGGAGTAGACGGTGTCTGCGTTCCTGCCTGTCTGACCACCTCCTCTTTCCTCCATGGCTGGAGACCAGCTCGCCAGCCTCTCACAAAGGATGGGAATGCATAGGAGAGAGGGCCTGGCACGGGAAAGAAGGGAGTCCTGGGCTCCAGGTGCAGGCTTGGGGCAATGGCCTCCAGGAACTTCTCTGGGCACCACTGTCTTATTCTGGGAGCTGAACCTCAGCCCCTTTGGCTGGAGAGGGCGTTAGAGCTGGTCACCGGAGGGACCCGGAAATATGGGAACTGGGGAGAAGTGAGGCACTGTGAGGAAGGAGTCCCATCTTCCCAAACAGAGAAGCTGGTCAGTGCCCAGCCTCTCTCTTAATTCCTCTGGTCAGAGGTAGGGGCCAATATTAATAACAGCTAATAATTATTTAGTGCTTTACCTCTCCTATCTCATCTGAGCCTCACAATAACTCTGGGAGATAGGTGCTATTATTTCCCCTATTTTACAAGTGGGGAAACTGAGGCAGACAGCAGTGAAGTGACTTTCCCAGGGTCACACAGCTAGTAAGTGTCTGAGGCTGGACTTCCTGACTCCAGGCCCAGTACTCTGTGCTATTATTTTCTCCATTTTATAGGTGAGGTAAACTGAGGCAGACAGAAGTGAAGGGTTACACAGCTACTAAGTGTCTGCGGGTGGATTTGAACTCATATCTTTTTGACTCCAGGCCCAGCATTCTACCTACCACACCACTTACTTGCCTGGTGGTTAAAAAAAAAAAAGGCAGAAGGGAAAGGAGCCATGGGTCTGTCTTCCAATGGGGCTTCCAGTGGGAGGGATCATAGGGAGCTTTGGGAGGGTCCTGTTGTCTCTCCCAGGTGATGCACTGGACCTTGGTTCAGGAAGTTCTTGAGTTCAAATCTGGCCTCAGACATTTACTAGCTGTGCAACCCCTGGACAAGTCACTTAACCTCAGTCTCCTCATCTGTAAAATGGGGATGATAATAGTAGTACCCACCTCCAAACAAGATATTTGTCAGGCTGCAAACCTTAAAGTCCTAGGTATGCATTAGCTGTTGTTATTACAGCTACCATCCCAGTCCTGGGGTATGGCAGCAGCTCTAATCCAGTAGAAGGCATGCCAACAGCAACGGAGGGTTTTTGTTTGTTTGTTTGTTTGTTTTAGACAATTGCGGTTAAGTGACTTGCTCAGGGTCACACAGCCAGTAAGTGTCAAGTTTTTGGTCTGAGGTCACATTTGAACTCAGGTCCTCCTGACTTCAGGACTGGCACTCTATCCACTGAGCCACCTAGCTGGCCCTGAAATGGAGGATTTTTTAAGAGCCATCTATGTACCAGATGTTGTGCTAGGTACTCTAGACACAAAAGTGCAATAAACACTCCATCTGAGGAGATAACACACACACACATGCATACATATATACAATATATACATATAGTATATAATATGCACATATTATATATGTATGTATAATATAATTGTACATGACAAAATGTAATATCTATGTAATGTAGCATACATGATATACATGTGTGTATTGTATATATACATATATGTGTATAATTCAACACATATATACTATATGATAAAAATACCTATACAGTAAAACATATAATGTACACATGTATATATAATATACAAATAATAATATGTAACAGTGATATAATATGCAATTTTGTATTTTTGTTATATATTTTGTATAATCTATAATATACAATATAATATACATTATTTGTGTATATATGATTATGTATACAAACGTGTGTGCATGTGGGTGTATACACATACACACACACACACACACACACATATATACAGAGAGAGAGAGAGTTTTTTCAGAGGGGGGATGGATTGAGTCAATGGTTTTGTTGAGGCAGAGAAGACCTTCTACTAAAGTAGATCAGCACCTTCTCTAAAACTTAAAGAAATTTAAGAGTGTTGTCAGGGGGCATTGAGGGGTTAAGTGATTTGCTCTGGGTCACCCCGACATGACATGTCAGGAGCGGGACTTGAACTCAGGTCTTTCTGGTGCTTAGCTGTCCATCCACCAATGCTTAGCACAGTGCCTGGCACATAGTGGGTGCTTAAGAAATGCTTATTGCCTGACTGACTAGTCTATGTTAACTCTCCTAGGCAGGTCTGAGGGTATTCTCACACACACACAGAAGAAATGGGATGTAATTGGCACTGAGAGGCTGAGGAGACCCCCTTTAGAAGGTGATGTTTGGGCAGAACTTTGACACAAACTAGGGAAGTTAAAAGGCCGAGGTGAGGAAGGAAGGTGCTCCAGGGAAGGGGGACAGCCAGTGCAAAGACTCAGAGACAAGAGAGGGGATGCCAGGGGTGGGGATCAGCACGATGGCCAGTTTGGTCAGGGTGTTGAGGGCATGGAGGGGAGAGAGGTATAATAAGGCTGGGCAGATGGGCTGGAACCAGGTTGTAAAGGACTTTCAGCGCCAGAGATTAGTTTGTATTTGGCCCTAGAAATAATAGGGAGCCATTGTAGTTTATTAAGGAGGGAAGTGATATGGTCAGTCCTGTATTTTGGGAGAAATGCCTCCATACTGGATGAAGATAAAGGCTTTAAATAAGGAACTTCATAGATGAAGGAGGGAAGGAGGAAGAGATGGAAACCCATCTCCAGGATTGCACAGGCCAGCAGCTGTGGCCACAGGGGCTGAGCCACGTTCCAAGGCCCTCTCCATTCCCACCCGAGCTATTCAATGAGGACTCCATTGGATTAATGGGCTGGGCTCTTACCAGGTGGGGGCCCTGTCCTGGAGTATTTGCAATTTTTGAGCCAGACCAATTTCATTGTTAGAAGATATTTCGCCTTTGGGAAAATCCTGCCTGTCAATGAAGATTAGAGCTTGGCCTCCAGGTGTTCTTTGGGGGTGACCTGGGGCCCTTAAAGGGAAGTGACCTGCCCAGAGCCAGCTCTCTATTCCCTGTCTTTGCTGCCTCTGAACAAATACTTATGAAGTACCTACTATGTACAAGGTGCCAGTAACCGAGAAAATTGAGAGAATAAATGAAGCAAGCATTTGTTATGCACTTACTAGGTGCCGGGCACCGTGCTAAATGCTAGGAAAATAAATACAAGCAAAAAGAAAGGCAGTCCTTGTCCTCAAGAAGCTTACATTTTAATGGGGAAAATAATATAAAAAAGGGAGCTGAGAAGGGGTGGAGGTGAAAGTTAATAAAGGTACGTGATTTTGAAGGTTCACAGGGAATGAAGAACAAATAAAATCATATATATAATATATAGTAAGATTATATATAATATATAATAGAGCATATATATAATATATGGTAGGATATATATAATAGGATATCTATATAATTTATAGTAGGATGTACATAATAGGATGTATAATGTATAGTAGGATATATATAATAAGCTATATAATATATAGTAGGATATATAATAGGATATATAATATATAGTAGGATATATATTATATATAGTATGATATATAATAAATACTAAGATATATAAAATAGGATATATAATAGAATATATGTATATATATCTCATAAGATATATATAATAGTATATATCACCATCTGCTTTGAAGATTACGGAGCATTTTAATTGATATTTCATTCAATTCATCAAACATGTAGTAGCTGCCTACTATGTGCCAGGTACTGTCTTAGTCTCTGGAGAGATAAAGACAGTCACAGAACTGTCCTTGCAGTTCTAGCTAGGTGGCCTAGTGGTTAGCATGCTGCGCCTGGAGTCAAGAAGACCTGAGTTCAAATCCAGGCTCAGACACTTAATAGTTGTTTAACCCGAGGCAAGGCATTTAGTTTCTGTCTGCCTCAGTTTCCTCAACAGTAAAAGATCATAATAGCACCTATCTCCCAGGGTTATTGTAAGCATTAAACAAGTTAATATTTGTGAAGTGCTTACTTAGCACCATGCCTGATACATAGTAAGTATTTAATAAATGTGTTTTTCCTTCCCTGTCCTTAAGGTCCTTATATCCTAGGGGGTGGGGAGGGGAAGAACAATATATACATGGATAAGGCAATTAAAATATATATAAAGTAATGGGAGGAGGAGACATACCACCAAATGGGTGATTTAGGAAAGGTCTAGGCTAGGGGATGCCTCTTGAGCTAAGCCTTAAAGGGAGCTAAGGATTCCAAAAATTGGAGACGAGGAAGAAAATCTTCTCTGATATGAGGGACAGCCAATGCAAAGTCATGGAGGTGAGAAAAGGAAATATGTGTGTATGCGTGTATATATACACGTACACACGTCTGTAAAACAAAAACAACATGTTCATCTATGCATGTATCTGTAAAATATAGTGGAATTGTGGGTTTTTTTTTTTAATAAGAAGGTTAAAAAAAAGTACCAAACCAAATGTATTTTCTTTTTAACTCCAAAGGACTAATTCTGCCTACATAGCAGAATTTGCCCCCTTCCTCTCCAGCTGCTGTGGTGACCACATGCAAACACACACAACTGTTTAGAGGGAAGCCGGCCCTGGGCTTGGTTTGAGGGGGAGGCCGGAGGGACCCGAAGCCAGACAAGCCCTTCTGGCCCCAGCTGCCAACCCTGTGGTTTGCTGCAAAGGGGCCGAGGTCAGCAGCATCCACCTAGAATGGATGTAGGCTCTATTATGTCAGCCGCCCCTTCCGTCACTCCAACCTCGGCCCAAATGCTTCTTCCCTGGATCCCTTATACATATGGCCTCTCTGCCTTTTTTGGAGCTCATTTGTTCATTCAATAAGCATTCTTTAAGCACTGTGCCAGGCACTGTGCTAGAGTCTGAGGACAGAAACCAATGAGAAAAGAAACAATCCTCACCCTCAAGCTGACATTCTAAAGGGGAGAGACAACATGTCTACAGAAAAATCAATACAAAATATATTAAAAAGTCAATAAAAATCATTTCATCATGGAGTAGAAGGGCTGCCTAATACTGGTTCAACACCCATGTGATGTTTACTGTTTTGGGCAAATCATTTTACTTGCCTGGGCCTCAGTTTCCTCATCTGTCAAATGAGAAGTTTGGCCCAGATGATTTGTGAGGTTCTCTCTTAGTTCCAGATGTGAACTGGAACCTCTCTGCAAAGGCTACTGAAGATAAGCTGAGCTTTGACTGCAGCGTGAAATTCCAGGACCCTCCTTTATATTTATCCTCGTGGGCTCAGGCTCCTGAACTTTGCTAAGCTAGCTCCTAGTTGTTAGGATACCTCTGCTACAGTCTCCCAGAGGGTCCGTGGTCCAGATGAATTTCAGCACTTGCAGGTAGAACAGCTGGGGGAGAGGAGAAACATTTGCTTCTATCTCCTCAGGAAGGGGGTATCTTCCTGAAGTGAAGGAAGTAGCTAGAGCCCAGAAGATGAACTAAAGGGAAATTGGGAACTGCCAGAGACTAGTGGAGCTGGGACAGCATGGGGGTCATGGGCGGAGTCCTGGGTGGGTCCTGTCTCCCAGCCTTTTGGACAAACCAAGAACAGACCAGAAGGATGAAACTATTTCAGGCAGAAAATAGTGCCTGCCCTCAAGGAACTTACAATCTAATAGGGGAGACAACATCTATATATGATAAAATAAAGTCAAATCAAATTAATAAACATTTAATAAGTACCTACTATGTGCCAGATACTGCGCTAAGGGCTAGGGATACAAAGGCAAGCAAAGACAGTTTTAATGAAGGAGAATACATGTAAATAATGAGCTACATACTATACATGTATACACATATGCATATGTACATGTATGTATGTGTATGTACCTATGTATATGTGTGTGTCACACAGAGAGAGAGAGAGAATGAGACCAATAGACATCTAGAGAGTGAGAGAGAGAGAAAAAGAGGAGAGAGACAAAGAGAGGGATAGACAATGAGACAGAGAGACACAGAGAGAGAGACAGAGACAGAGACAGAGAGAGAGAAAGAGAGAGAGAGGGAGAGGAAAGAGAGTGAGAGACAGCTAGAGAGTCAACTGGATGGTTGGATCAATTTCCAGGCTCTACCAATAGTATATTAATGTGCCTGTCTTTTCCCAACCCTGCCAGCATTGACTATTCCTATCTTTTCTCATGTTTGCTAATTTGCTGGGTGTGAGGTTACCCTAAGAGTCTCAGGAATAGCAGTGCCCATCGGACCACATACCCTGCGCGCAACCTAGCCTCCTCAGCCTTCTTCCAGGGAAACAACCCAGAAAAAAAAAAGATCTCAGCGTTGAAGTCCTTGGCACCATCGAATGGTTTCACATCAGAAATAGATATGGTCTTGTTAATGGAGATGTGTGTCCATCTGTTTGCTATTGTAAGTCTCTTAAGAACCACAGGGCCTTTCCATATAACTTGCATGTAGCCAGTATATACCCTGTACTAGAATATGAATTCCTTGAGGGCAGGAATTGTCATTGTTTTGTATTTGTACTTCCAGGGCTCAACATAGCACTCAGCACATACGAAGTGCTTAATAACTACTCATTCATTCAACTTTTCATTTGATTTGAGGTTATCTCAGAGGGGATATCTCCAGCAGCTGGAGGTGGGGAGAGGCATGGACCAGAAGGTCTCTCGCAGGGCACTTGAGCTGAGTCTTGAAAGACATCAAGGAAGCCAGGACTGGAGGTGAGGAGGGAGGGCATTTCAGGCAGGGGGCACGGCCTGGGCAAAAGGACAGAGTCTGGAGAGAGAGTTGTGTGCAAGCAGACCGGTGTGGCTGGGTTGTAGAGTGTGTGGAGGGGCATACTGGCAGAGGGGGAAAGGGCCAAGTTTCAAAAGGCTTTTAAGTTCTTTTCACAGAGGACTTTGTGTTTGATTACTGATTATCTGGTTGATCCCACTGCAGTTCCAATTCTCCCTCAGACACTTAATAGCTCTGTGACCCTGGGCAAGTCACAAAAGCTCAGCCTTAGTTTCTTCCTTTGTCAATAGGAGTAATAATAACACCTAGCTTCCAGGGTGGTTGTGAAAAACAAATTAGATAATATATATAAATTGCTCTACAAATCCTCCTATAGAAATGCTAGATAAGGGGCAACTAGGTGGCTCAGTGGCCCTGGACTCAGGAGGACTTGAGTTCAAATCCAGCCTCAGACACATAACACTTACTAGCTGTGTGACCCTGGGCAAGTCACTTAACCCCATTGCCTAGCCAAGAAAGAAAGAAATGCTAACTAACTATTATTTTACAGAGAAGTAAACTGAGGCTGAGACATTAAAAAATTTCCTGAGGTTAACCAGCTAGTGAGTGAGAGGGCCAGAAACAGAACACAGATCCTTGGGTTTTAATCTGTTTCTTCTTACCTGGGTCAATGTTTGGAATGTTTGCTTGGTACTGGGTCCCCACCAGGGAGGAGAAGGAGGCAAAGGGGATGCTGAGGGCACCAGAAACAAGAGTCTGGACCCTCTTGGCTATTATGTAAGTCAGGGCTCATGTTTTTGGCTCAAGGGACTTTATTCATACCAGAGGAGAATTGTTGTCTGCGTTGAACCTGGGAGCTCTTAGGAAACTAAGGAGGCCCAGCCTGCTTCTGCAGGGAGGCTTGTCACGCAAGGCCCTGGCAGCTGGCAGAGCCCTGCTGGAAACAGACAGCTGCTGCCAATGCCTGCCTGCCCCCCCAGTCACAACTGGCTCTCTGCTGTGGGTCTTGGGGGGTCCGCCAGCAAGGGGGAGGGCTGGCCAGAGTGGTACCAGATGAATTCTCACTGGAGGCTGCAGTTCTGTGGTGCTGGAATGAGAGTCACCTGCTCCGGGGGGGACCACAGGGGAAGCCGTTCCTAGAGGGGTGGGAGTGGGGAATCAGCCCAGATTCAGTCCAATGGGCTGAAGAGACCAGGGAAACCAGGCTTCCCTAAGGGAGAGGGTGTGGCTCATCGAGTGGGCACCTGTCCTCCATACTCCAAGATGTCCACCTTCTTCTTCGGGAGGCCTTTCCTGGTTCATTCCCCTCCCCACCCCTTACAATTCCTAACTCTAAGACTCACTGGTTGTATGGCCCTGAGCCTCCTTTTTCAATCTTCAAAATGAGAATAGTGATCCTTGCTCTATTTAACTCCAATTTTCCCATGCCGAAGGTTGATAATGGCCGTACAGTAGGGTAGTGGATAGAGCTTGGAGTCGGGAAGACTTGGGCTCAAATTCAGCCTCTGATATTATGTGACTCCAAGGCAAATGGATTAATCTTGTTCAGCCTCAGTTTCTCCATGTTCAAAACTGGGGATAATGATGCCTGTCCTACTTACTTCACTTTCCTCATCCATAAAATGGGATTAATAGTACTGACAATGCTTGCTTACTTCTCGGAGTTGCTCTGAGGAAAGGGCCTTGTTAACCCTATTGTAGTTGCATGGGAAAGCAGAGGGAGGTACAAGGCCGGTGGTGGGGCTGGGGAGGGGAAAAAGGCTTCTTTTCAGCCTTTGTCCAGCTGAGATTATACTTCCCCTCTCTGGACTGTCCAGCCTGGGATTCTATCTCACAGGATTCCCCTGTATAACTATGGGCTTTCTGTTACTAACCAGTGGGCCAGTTGGGAGAAGACAAAGGGGGAATGCCCAGTTGGGGGAGGAGGAAATGAGCCATTCAGGACCATCCAGGGCCATTCTCATCTTTCCCAGCCATTACACAGAGCCTCTGGGCCTAGCCAGCTATTGGCTGCCCCACTTGCTAATAAAGTACAGGAGCCAGATGTCTTGTGCTAAAATTGATGAAACCAGATCTTGATTTCTTTTGGGTACACTCTGTTCCTCGACAGTCCCTCTTCCTTTCCTCTTTCTGTGCTTAGCAGGTGTCCTGTTTAAACTCTAAACAACCATCCTTATGTCACATTTCTTTTTTGGAAGGAAGTTTTTGTGGTCTTTTTAACTTCCCTGGCTACGGCCTCCTCAGGCAGCAGCAATAACAAGGCATGGTGGATACTGCATTAGACGTTCATTCAACAAGTCCTGAGTTCAAATTCTGCCTCTGACACTTAGCTGTGTGACCCTGGGCAAATCACTTAACCTTTCTGACTTTAGTTTCCTAATCTGTAAAATAATGGGGCTGGGCTAGTTGAGTTCTAAGGTCTTTTGATCCCTATATCTATGATGTTATATATTTCCTCAACTCCTTGGGGACACCTGTCCCCCCCATCTCTCTTCCATTCCTCCCACCCCCAGTCATAGTCATGAGTTTGTGGATTTACAGCTAGGAGAGACCTTAGAAGTTATGGAATCATAGATTTATGGCTCAAAGGAACCTTAGAGCATCTAGTCCATCGTTTTATGGATGTAAAATGGTGAACTCAGAGCCCCCAGACTAGGGAAATCTTTCCCTGCTCTAGCCACTGAGCAGAAACTAGCCTCTCTGCTCTATAGCATAAACTATGGCAGACTGCATTTCTCCTTTTTGCCCTCTCCTCTGTAGCAAACACTCAGTCAAGATGCAATAAAAGTCAGCTTATCTTTTATTTGGAGATAAAACCCATTATAAAGATTCAAATGGCAAATAAAGCAGCAAACTCCAAATGGATAAGCAATGCTGGTTTGCTAGGTGTCCATGTGGTAGTGGAAAGGGAGGGGAGAGGGAAACAGTAGAGAGTGGAGAAATTCACCAGGTCCCAGAAATGCTCTAAGACAGCAACATTCAGTCAAATCGCACATTCTGTCCAAAAAGATCAGTCCTGAAGCAGATCTGCAAGCCAGACAAAATTTAAATTACTAATGATTATGGTTGATTCTGTGATAGATCTGAGGTAGCAGAGAGCTTTGCTTTCTCCCATCCTCGGCATGCTTCTTTACCCCCAACCTCCTTCCTTCAGAGCTCCAAACTTCCCTGGCTCTCTTTTTCCTGCATGGATCCTCTTCTCCAGTGTTCAGCCTCACCTTTTAGCTGAGAAATTGTACTTCTGGGCAGCACCCTCTCCCCACATAGGCGTCTACACTCAGCCAAATCTTTCCTTTGGGTCACATAGCAACTCTATGAGGTAGATGCTACAGTTATCACCCCCATTTTATAGCTGAGGAAATTGAGGGTAAGGTGGGGAAATGACTTTCTTAGTCTCATGTAGCTAATAAGTGTCTGAGACCAGATTTGAACTCAGGACTTCCTGTCACCAAATCTATTTTTCTACTCTACTTATATTAAATGCTCATTGAATTGAATTGAAGTAAACCTGAGGAGGGTACAGTGGGAGAGGAGGGATACAAGAAATTTAGTACAAGTTGGCTGGGGAACAAGAATATATAAATGAAGAGATAAATCATTTTTTCCATTTTGGTCTGGAACTGTGATTTCATTGGCATGAAGTAATCCCACTATGGAAATTCCTTTTACCAATGCAAAATTTTAAAAAATTGATCTCTTGTTTCTTTGTTATCTTTACTTCCTAATATCTTTCCCTTTCCCCTACCCAAAGAGTCACTCCTTGCAACAAATAATAAAAAAGAAAAAGAAACTGTTCCATAAACGTGAGCTATTAACTATCTGAGTAAGATGTCCTCCCCAGGGTGGTCCAGGTTCATCGGTCCATTCTCACCATTTTCGTTTATTAAAAGAAAAAAATATCACTTCAGCAAAACTGATTACCACATCAAACAATTAACATTATTTTCAATGTTCCACAGCCTTACTCCCCCACTTCTTCAAAGTACTATCAGTGCAGATTTATAACTCAGCTCCAACCCACATCTTTCTTATTACAACAGCCATGTTCTTTCCATTAGCCAATGCTGACTCACCTAACATCACAAAGCAGATTATTCCACCCTCTCTTCTTTTCACAAACATTTATTAAGGACTGAAGATGTACACCCATGATAGAGGAAGATGCAAAGACTGGATAGGACTCAGTCCTTCAGGGGCATAAAATGCATATTTGTTGTTGCGTCTGACTTTCCATGACCCCATTTGGGGTTTTCTTGGCAAAGATACTAGAATGGTTTGCCATTTCCTTCTCCAGCTCATTTTACAGATGCAGAGACAGGCAGACAGGGTCACAGTTAGTAAATGTCTGAGGCTGGATTTGAACTCAAGTCCTCTTGCATAAAGCAGCAATCATCAAAACTGCTTAGTACTAGCTAAGAAATAGAGTGGTGGATCAGTGGAACAGGTTAAATATGCAAGACACAGTAGTCAATGACTATAGTAATCTACTATTTGATAAACCCAAAGACCCCAGATTCAGGGATAAGAACTCACTATTTGACAAAAACTTCTGGGAACTCAGGTCTTCGAGTCCAGGGCCGGCGCTCTATCCTCTGTGCTACCCAGCTGCCCAAGAAGCATATAGAGATATCTATAGGAATTGGAACATGACCTTTTCATTGATATAAAGAAATTCCAGGGAAGGAAACTCTCTATTATAGGTTGGTAACTTCTCTCCATATGACTTGAGAATCTTAGAGAGGAGCCTAGATCCCTGAGATGTTGAGTGTATGTCAGAGGCAGAATTAGAACCCATGTCTTCCTGGCTTAGAGGTCAACTCTGTACCTACTACCCCACACTACCTCTCGGTGACCACTCTAATACCTGGCTTAAAAGTTTGCCCATTTGGACTCCAATAAGGTGAAGGAAATAAGGGGTGGAGACTTTGAAGTGTCACAGTGAAGGCCTTTCGGGGACTAGGAAAGCATTTCACACCTTAGAAAGAATGTGAACCTTGAAAAACTCAAACCTGTCCCTGGGCTTAGACACCCCAGTAACTTTGTTCCCAGCAATTCCCATCTGCATGATACTCAGCAGGATTCTGGGAAGTGTAACTGGCCTGATTGTCATCAGTAAGGTGGAGGGCCTGACTTAGGCAAGCTGCTTCTGAACCAGGAAGGATTGTCAAAAGACAGAAGCTGGGCCGTCTGTCTCCTGCCTAGAAATAACAAATGTTGGAGCCAAGGAGATGCTGCTTCCAACTCTGGTCTAAGGGTCACTGCCCTCGCTAAAAAGAGCCCTGTAGCTCCCAGCTGAGCCAGGGACTGAAGGTGGTGAAAGATGGCAGCTGCTCATTGGACACAGAGCCCAGGGTGACCAGCAGAGAGAGACATGGGGCCCTCTGAAGAGCGCAGGGAGCAGATGACATGCCATCCCCCATAGTTCCTTAGTCACATTCAATTCCCATAGGACAGGGCACTCTTGGAAGAATGAGCCCAGAGGGAGTGCCCCACTTGGTAAATGAATCAAAGAAATGCAAAACCAAATCCCATGTAAGGTCCAAGGGGGGAAAGATCATTTCTGACAGTGGCAATCTAGGAAGGCTTCATGGAAAGGATGGTAGGAATTCAATAGGTGAAAAGAAGAAAGGATGTTCTGGGCATCAGAACAGCATATGCAAAGATTCAGAGGCAGGAAAATAAAGAGTTTGTTGAGGGAACAGAGAAGAGATGAGTTTGATTGGCATAGCTCTTGTTGGAGAGAAAAATGCCAAATGCCAAACAGGTGTGGGGAGGGTCCACTTGGGGAAGATCTTGAATTCTAGACAAGGGAGTCTGAACTTTATTTCTGCTTACCAATTCCATTTTAACAAGTGTTGACCATATGCCAGGCACTGGGCTAGGCTCTGGGGATACAAGGACAAAAACTCAACAGCTTCTGCCCTCAAAGAGCTAATGTTTTCTTGAAAGTTAACAGCTCCAGCACAGATAAATGCTAAGCCTACGCTAAACTAAATAGAGGAATTTCAGCAGTGAGGAAAAATCACTGCAACTGGGTAGTTAAGGAACGGCCTAATGCAGGAGGGGGCACTTGATATAAGCCTTTAAAGGAACTAGAAGTTCTCAGAGGAAGAGGTAAAAAGGGAAAGCATCTCAGGCAAGGGGGACAGCCAGTGCAAAGGCTTAGAGATGAGAGATGGGAGATGGGAGATGGGAGATGGATGTCAAGTTAGCCAGCTTGGCTGGGATGTGGAGTGCCTGGAAGAGAGGAACGGGCAGGAGAAAAGTGAGGGTCATATGTAATCTTCGTGGAGAGATGGCTGAAGACATATTGTGATGGGTTTTAAATTCCCTCCAGATAAACTGGTCTTTTATCTCAATGGCAGTAGGGAACTTGCTTCTTGAGTAAGTAGTGTCCTGATCAGACATGTGCGCAAGACGTATTATTATGAAAGCAGCCTTAGTAATGGCTTGGAGGGAGCAGAGAGTGAACATGGAAAGAATTACAAGAAAGCTAGTGTGATAGTCCTGGTGGGTGTTAATGAAGGCCCTGAGGATAGATTGAGGATAGATTTGCAAGATGTTACAGAAAGGGAATTCACAGGGCCTGGCACATGAATGGTGGGGTGAGGAAAAAGAATCAAATGTGGGTTGGGAGACTGGACAAATGTAGATGGAGAGGCAGAAACACCTTAATGTAGAAATCTGGATGAGCTCAGAAGGAGCTGATGTTCTCTATGAGGGAAGGTCCAGTGATAGTAAGTGACTTGTCTAAGGTCACACAGGTACTTCGGAAGTGGCAAAGCTAGAATAGGTCCTCAGGTCTGGCTGACTCCAGAGCTAGCCAGATTTTTGCAGTTCACAGGTCTGCTAGCAAAGGCTGAAACTGTTAAGTGTTCACTGTGAACTTTTACACCTTGGAAATGAGCTTGATTTATTGTTTTGTTGATTTCCTAAGTTTTAGAAAGTGATAGAGAAAATGTTAATAATAAAGATTAAACTTCAGGCAGCTAGGTGGGCAGTGGATAGAGCACCAGCCCTGGAGTCAGGAGGACCTGAGTTCAAATGTGAACTCAGACCAAACACATGACACTAGCTGTGTGACCCTGGGCAAGTCACTTAACCCTAACTTCCCCCTCCCCCCCAAAAAAGATTAAACTTAAAAGCGTGTCATGTGACCTTTTTTTCCTTTGGAGAGTTGGTTGTTAAACCAACCAATAAAATTATTAACACCCTCCTGTCTCTACTCCTGTCCATACCCTCCATTATAAAACCAAATTAGTTTATTTCAAACTTATACAGTTTTGAAAGTAACCCAAATTATATCCCTCACATTGTGTGACTTTACAAATGTTGTGTTTTTTTTTTTTTTTGAATATCTAAATATCTTACGAATCAGGACCAGGATTAGGAAAAGAATGTGAAATTGATTTGAGGCTGTGTTTATTTTCTTAAACATATAATCGGGATTTTAATTGAAAATAAAACAATACTTCCCAGGCTTCACATTTTGTCCTCACAAGTTCAATAACATCCTCTCAGAGACCTGCATGGCCTACCCCAACTCTAGCCCCGCAAAGAGACCAAATGTTGTGAAACTGGGAAGGGGGGGTGGTGGAATGACCTAGGAATCACCTTAGGGGCTGTTCTTAAGGGACATTCCTCTCTAGAGATAGAAAGATATGCTTCCCTTGAGGTCTGGTTTCTCACCTCAAGGAAAAGAATCAGAATGTTAAATCTGTTAGGACTTTCTTTTTCTTTTTTCTCTTCGGACTGGTGTTTATTTTTTACTTAATTAAGTTTTCGTTTTCAACATTCACTTGTATAAGATTTAGAGTTCCAAATTTCTCCCCCTCCCTCCCTCCCACCTCCCCAAGATGGCATGCAATCTGATATAGGTTGTATGTATACAATCATATTAAACATATTTCCATCTTAGTCATGCCGTGAAAGAAGAATCAGAACAGCAGGAAAAGACTGTTAGGAACTTTAAGGATCACCTGCTCCATTTTCTTCATTTTATTGAAATCTAAGGAGTTCTCAAAATAATGATTGATTTCTTTTGTTTCTACATCACGTTTATTTCCAAATACATCCCTCCTCCATCTGTCCATATGGAACCACCCTTGTATAACAAAGAGAAAAAAACAACAGTTCTACAAAACTAATCCACCCATGCATCATACATCATAGCTGAGAGCATGTATAATATTCCTCACCCATAGTCCCCCACTTCAGCAAAAAAAGTATATTTTCTTGTCTCTTCTTCTGGGCTAGAACTTAAATAACTTTTACTGAATCCAAGCAGTTTCTGGCTGATTGGGTACCATTTAGCAATTTAAATGAATAAACATTTATTAAACGCTGTCTGGCAGCTGGGCATAGTGGCTGCCCTTGGAGTCAGGAAGATTTGTATTCAAGTTTTACTGACACCTACTGTGACCCTGGACACATCATTTCATCCCTCAGTGCCTCAGGGTAGGGAATTTTATACAGGTTAAATGGTTAAGAAATGGGGCAGCTAGGTGGCACAGTGGATAGAGCACAGGCCCTGATGTCAGGAGAACCTGAGTTCAAATCCGGCCTCAGATCAAACACTTGACACTTATTAGCTGTGTGACCCTGGACAAGTCACTTAACCCCAATTGCCAAAAAAAAAAATAGTTAAGAAATAAATTAATATTTTAATAAAGAGTGGTGGAGAGCATTCCTGACTCTCGGATGGCTGCTCAGCCTACCAGCCTCGTGCCTGGATTGGCAAGAGTCTTGAACGATATAGGCAGGCTGAAACCCCTGGTCTTGGGACTGGAGGCCCTGGTATGAAGTTATGTGTAGGGGCATGTTTTGGACCTACCCTCCTCTGTCCACAGCTTCCACTCCATGAGAAGATATACAATAGATACAACACACTTTACCTTGAAAAAGACTCAAAGTTTGCTTGTGGAAGTGGGTGTTGGAAGGGTTGTAGATTGTGACTAATTGTGAAGTGACTCAGTTTTCTATTCACTGTTTTCTCTTGAGAAAATCTCGAATAAGCTAACTGGAAATTCTTGTGAGGTTCAAATTGTTCCCTAATATATCAGTTGAGTTGGAACAAATCTGCATTTTCAAAACAAGCATTATAGCAAAACAGATCGTACAATTGTTCATGAGCCCCCATCTAGTGTGTCCCCCCAA
This sequence comes from Vombatus ursinus, assembly GCF_900497805.2. Taxonomy (NCBI): domain Eukaryota; kingdom Metazoa; phylum Chordata; class Mammalia; order Diprotodontia; family Vombatidae; genus Vombatus; species Vombatus ursinus. Next base: position 10,853,560 of record NW_020954710.1, read on the forward strand.
TATAATTTGACCAGTTGATAACTTCCCAATATCAATCAACCAATTAACATAAATTAACTTTGACAAAAGGATATTTGCTGAAGAGGTATAGCAAGCATGAAAATTTAAAAAAAAATCCTTAAACTGGGGATCATTCTCCCCTATAAACATTCAGTCACTGAGGAGAGTAGATTCAAATTTAAAGGATTTTGCTACCAAATATTTTCCTCCTTTCATCCTAGGGGCAGGGTACTTTTTGGCCTTGGGAGTCATTTTCTGTGTTTGTGTAATCCCCATCAAGTTGACTTCTGGGTGTTGCATGGCAGACGGACAAGTCATGGCCTTGCTTGCAGGATACAATGTCTCCTCTGCTCGGCTGAATTGAGCAGGTCACTCCTTAGGACTGGCTCCTTACTGGATTTGGATGCTGCTGTTACTGGCTCGGGTTGGTGAGGAGACCACTGAGGATTCTTCTGACCTTCCAAACTTTACAAGAGCCTGTTCCATCTCTCATACTCATTCCTCTATGATTAGGAAAGATTAACCACAAAGAAATGAAAGAAATAGCAGCAGCATGTATTCACAGACACATGGTGACTGATTAAGAGAGAAGGTCTAAAACTTCTCCCCCACCCGTGAGCACTTATTGGTTCTTACTTTACTGGCCACCAGGGAAGAGACTTATGAGATCTTCCTCTCAAACTTCTTGTATTCATGCTCACCTTTTTATCTCAGCCGCAAATTAAAAGGCTTTCTGTAACCATCCAATGAACCCACAGGAAACAATCCAAAGATTTGTCCAAGTGTTTTGATGCAGGGGTCAGGGCTCCTCCATTACCCCATGGCTGGAAGTAGCTTCCCCAAATCTTGAGCATGCTTTGAGGATAGGGTACTCATTATCCAGTTCCCCCCATCCCCCATTAGACAAAAATGAAAAACTCCAAGTCCTTGCCCTCAAGGAGGTTATAGTCTAGTAGTGGGGATTATTCACGGTCACTTTCAGCTGGCAGAGAAGATCTGGGTAGGCTTCATGGAAGAGAAGCCACATGACCTGACCATCTGTCCTGCTCTGCAAGTGGTTTGGATGTTCTATTGAGGCCATGGGAATGGCCAAATAGAGCCATGTATCATAGTAGGCTATAGGATAAATCTGGGTCATTAAGTGTGAAAAGCAGTGAAAAAAACGCCGCCAGTGAGATCTTGGTCAGCCCCAGGAGACGCTGAGCTTCCAGGAATAAGGAGGCGAGAGTCTCTCTGTCCTCTGCCCTGGACAGAGCCCTCCTGGAATATCATAATCAGCTCTGAGCTCCCCAAAGGGCCCAAATTGCAAAGAGGGAGATTTAGGGTTGATGTCTAACAATAAGTACTATCCCAAAATAGGATGGGCTTCCTCCCAAGAGGGGGTGGGCTCCCTCCTTGGAAGTCTTTAAGCAGAGGCTCTCTGACTGTGTCAGACATGTTATAGTGGGGCTCGTGGTTTGGGTAGGGGTTGGCCTAGGTGACCTCTGAGGGCCCTCCCAGTTTTACAGTTTTATGACTGGGTGCTTCAGCACTTCCACTGCCAGAAGGGCTGCTTAGAACTGACTTTTCCAGGGTAGCTCATCCACATCTCATATAAAATAACATTCACCTGCCTCTTTTCTATACCTTCATCTCAAAGAAGAGGGATGGGGCTGGACAAAGGCTGAGTTATTATTTTTTTCTTTTTCAAAAAAACAACAATCAGGCTGCCACTGAAGAATAGGGGGAAAGCTTCTTCCAAGGAAAATGGCATTATTAGGGTAATGACCCCCAGAGAAGGAAATGTATGATTAGCCTCCACTGGTGCACAGAATGTGTTTAGCCAGCCAGCATTCCTGCTGGAATAGCACTGACCCAAGTCTCTTTGGAATGTCTCTTCTGATGCCCAATGGAATGAAGATGCTGAGGTTGCCACTGGCCTGGCCTGGACCTCAGGTCCTCAGGTCCATGGGCCTTGCTTCTCGCCCATGCTTCCTACTCTGACAGGACGGCTTTTCTGTGGGATCGGCCTGGGCCCCTTGGAGTGGAGGAACCAGTCCAGGGAGGGGGTGAGAGGAAAGGGGAGGGAGAAGGGCTGATGGGACCTCCAACCTCCCCCACCAATCTGAGAGGGATCAAGGAGGTTTGGGGCCTCTGCAACAGCCAATCCAGATTATGGAAAATGTGGTTGAATGCAGACAAATCTGAAATAATAAGTCTGGGGCTTTGAGCCAGGGGGATAGAATGCAGATGAAACAGGCCAGCCAGAGAATGGGGCTGCCCTGGGAAGTGAGCCGAGCATCGTTGGTTAGCTGAAAACCTCTGGAGTCTTTGAGGCGGAGAGTCGAGAGGTCTCCTACAGGTCGGTGGAAGAAGCCCAAAGGACACAGCGCCATGATATCTGAGAGAAAAAATGACGTCTTCACTATTTTGGAGGCAGGAGGGCAGTCTAGTGGGCCTGGGTATGGTGGGGAGCCTTGGCTCACCCTGGTCAGAAGCAGCTTTCAAGAGACCTTCTTCCCTCCTTCTTCCTTCTATTGGCTTAAGTCTAACCCTGCAGTCACTGTCCTGGCTCTGGAAAGACGGCCTGAAGAGGCAGAGCAGGCATGCCACATCTTAGGGAAGGGGGAAACAGGTTAGGGCCCAAGTAAGGGAGACCATGTTCATCACACATTCTATTTACTGAGGCAGGTAGGTGGCTCAGTCGATGGTGTGCTGGGCTCGGAGTCAGGAAGATCTGAGTTCAAATCCAGCCTCAGACACTTACTGTGTGACCCGGGGCAAGTCACTTCACCCCTGTTTGCCTCAGTTCCATCATCTGTAAAATGAGGATCACAACAGTACTGACTCTGCAGGGTTGTTGTGACGATCAAGTGAGAAAATAATTGCAAAGTAATTAACACAGTGCCTAGCATACAGTAAGCCTTATATAAATGTTAGCTAAAGAAAAAATAATAATTTAAAAAAAATTTAAAAGGATAGACTTGAATTCAATCTTGCCTCTCACTTTTACCAGCTGAGAAACCCTGGGCAAGTCACTTAAACTCTGTCTGCCTCAGTTTCCTCCTCCGTAAAAAGGGAGTAATAACACCACCTACTTCTCAGGGTTTTTGTGAGGATCAAATGAAATAATACGTGTAAAGCACTTTTGCAGAATTTAAATCAATATTATATAAATGTTAGCTATTATTATTTGCTACTCTCATCTCCCATCTCTGCCTTCGCACTGGCTGTCCTCCATGCCTAAAATGCCTTCCCTCCTCACTGCTGGCTGGTAGAAACCCTCGATCTCTTCGAGGTTTAGCTCCAGGACCACTTCCACTAAAAACCAGTCATCGAGCTTGTGTTAAACACGGCCAGTGTGTCAGGCACTGTGCTAGGGACTGGTGGCATAAAGACAAAAATGAAACCATCCCTGTCCTGGAAGAACTTTCACTTTATGGGGAAGTATGAGTGAGTATACATGAGTATACATAGTGAGTATGTATGTAGGATACAAGTAGATACAGACTGATACAAGATAACAAGTAGATTAAAGATAAATACTAACCACTGCAATCTCCTCCTAGAAAGCTTTCCTAGTCCCCTTTATTGTAATGTTCCTGTCCCCATTACTTTGTATTTATTTCTTATTAAACCTTTGCTTATTATATTATATTACTATATCATATTATATTAATATATTATTGTATAATACATTGTCTATATTATTCTATATTTACTTATGTTATTATATCAATTATTTTATCATATATCATATTAATCATTGTTACATATTATATTATTATATATTTACTTACCGTTATATATTTACTCATCTGTCTACATCTTGTTTCCCTGCAGTTGAATATAAACTCCTTGAGGGCAAGGACTGTTCCATCTTTCTTTGTATGCTCAGTCCTCAGGAGGTATTTAATATATGTTTGGGGAATAATTTTTTTTGAGGTGGCACCTGAACTGAGCCTTAGCTCAGTACCTGACACATAGTAGGCACTTAATAAATGTTTATTGAATTGAAAAAGGGGGTTCTAAGAAGCAGAGGTTAGGAGGGATGGCATTCAGGCATGAGGGACAGCCAGCACAAAGAGAAAGAGATAGGAGGCAAAGTGTCCTACGGAGAGGGCAGGGAGTGGAAAGTGTGCGTGGGGGAGGAGGTGTGTGTGGGGAGGGTGTGGGTGTGTGGGTGTAAGGTGGCTCATCTCTGTCATCCTTCCCCTTCCCCCACCCCACCTCTGCTTCTTCCTCCTCTGAGATGGGAAATCCCTGCTCAGCATCTGCACTTCATCTCTTCAGAGATAATCTCTCATAGTATTGATAATCAGCAAAATGGGAAAAGATGGGAAAAGGGCATATTTTCCGGTGACTTGAGTCATTCCCTGTCTCTTATGGGACCTCAGAGGCCATGTAGCCCAGCCCCTTTCCCCTCATTTTACAGATGAGAAAAACTGAGGCCCAAAGAGGGTTGGTGACTTGCTCAGCGTCATTAACTAATCAGAGTCAGGTTTTGAACCCAGGTCCTCTGTGTCTTCTGAGCCTGAACAGCTCAGGGTCAGAACTGAGTCTGCAGGCCCACTCTCAGTGGCTTGATTTTCTAGCCATCTGTCTGAGAGAGAGTCCAGCTGTGGGCTCCCAGTACTCAGCCTGTAGTCCTTTCTTGTTTATTGCTTACTCAGAACAAAAAGAAAAAGGGAGGAAGAAAAAAAAATTTTAAAGACTTTCTATTGGAGAGGCCAGGCTGCCTTGGAACACATTTAGCCAAGGTCTGAAACCCCAATCGCAACCAGGTGTGTGCTGCTCCCCAGACAAGGGATAGTCGGGGTTGGGGGCGGGGACCAGGCGGGATCTATAGTAGCTTTGAGAAGTCTATGGGTTGAACTGCTGAGGCCTGGGCTGTAGCGGGCTCCCTGGGGCAGGGCCCCTGCCTGAAGGCGTTGGCATGGCTAGTGTGGCTGGCTCAGGGCCAGCTCTGAGCTGCTGCCCCTCCCTGACCCACCCCCCAATCTCAATTGTGACCTCTGCCTGGGAATGGGGGTGTATGTGTGTGAAGCCAGTGGCTTATGTTGAAATTCTAGGGCCCCCAAACCAATGTTCCAGAAGTGTCCCCTCCTCACGGCAGCCCCTCCCCCCCCAACCTCTCCAATTCAAGCCAGTTGCCAGACCTGGGGACTGTTTGGGTGTTCCTGGGTGGATGAATGAAGGGCTTCCCAGTGTTTTTCCATCCCTGGGCCTGGAGTTGGTGGGAGGGAGAGAGGCGGAGAGGGAGGAAAGAGGCATCTGCTTTGAATTAGACCAGGCAGCTGCTTGGCACCTCAGTATTCAGTGGATGGGGGTGTATAGTCTGACCCAGAGCCCTTTTCACCAGCCTCTCCCAGACCTGGCTGCCTCTGGCTCCCACTATGATCACCCTGCCCTCACTTTGAACCCTAGATCTCCTTTTATCTCAACAGAATGCTCACAGGTTAGAGTCAGAAGGGGGCCCCCAAAATTATCTTGCCCAACCCAACTCCCTCATTTTACAGAAAAAGAAACTGAGATTTAGGGAAGGAGAATGACTTGCCCAACTTTGAGTAGGTAGCCAGTAGTAGAGTGAGGATTTGAACCCAGGGCCCCTGATTATAAAGCCCTCCCCTCCCCCTATTTCTAGATTCTGCTATACCCCAAGAACTCTGTCTGGTGCCTGTCAGTCTAGTCCCAACAAGTATTTATTAAGCACTTTTTAGGTGCTAGGCACTGTGCCTGGCTCTACTCCTCTGGGGCAAGGGTCAGGAGAGGGGTCTTCCAGAGGGTAACCAGAGCCATATGCCTCAGAAAGGGGAAGGGATTACTCAGGTAGGACTCAGGATCTGCATTCTTATCTCTTTAATGTAGAACAAGTTAGCACCATAGTACTATGGAGAGAACATTGCTTCTGGGGTCAGAAGTTGTTGAGTCATTTCAGTAGTCTGACTCTTCATGACCCCATTTGGGATTTGTGTGGCAGAGATACTGGAGTGGTTTGCCATTTCCTTCTCCAGCTCATGAAGAAACTGAGGCAAGCAGGGTGAAGTGACTTGCCCAAGGTCACGCAGCTAGTAAGTCTCTGAGGCCAAATTTGAACTCAGGAGGATGTCTTCCTGACTGTAGGCCCACTCTACGCACTGTGGCGCCACCTGGCAGCCCTCTGGAGTCAGAAGACGTGTTCAAATTTTGACTCCGATGCTTATAACCGATATGCCCTCGGTCAGGTCACTTTTCTAAGCCTCGTTTTTATCTGTAAAATGAAGCTATTGGACTAGATAGCTTGGAAGAACCCTTCCAGCTTGCAATCTAGTGTTCTGTGATTGTTGTGAGATCTTGGGGGAAGTAATAACTTATCTGAGCCTCAGTTTTCTCCTCTGTAAAATGAGGGGGAAGGGGCTGTGCTAGATGGTCTGAGGCTTCTAGCTCTTCATCTGTGATCCTATAAGAGATAAATGACCTGAATGTCTAAAAGAGATGCCCAGGGGTTGGCTCTGGGAAGACTTCCGTCTGCCTGGCTGCACTACATCTGCCTTCCTCCTCTTCCCCTCCTCCACCTCTCTGCCTTTCAATACTGGGAGAACTTTCTCCTCTAGTTGCTGCCTCCCGGAACATCTCTCATTCTCCTTAGACAGCTCTGATTCCTTCAGATCTCAGCAGAAAATGTTCCTTCTGTTTGTTCAACGCTGGCCCATTAGCTTGGATTTTCTCCTCTCTTTAGGCTATAAAGCTGGGAGATGTAACCCTCCCCCACTGCATGCTCCCAGACAACACCTGTGGGAGAGAGCCAGGGCTTCAGCAGGGAGAGGGGGTGGGGATGTGGGAAGAAAGAGGAGACTATAATCAGGGCTTTTCTCGAGGCCTGGCTTAGCCATCTCTCTGCTCCCCAGAGGCAGAGCTGTAAGGAAGAATTTTTATTTCCAGGGCAAGTGCCCCAAATGGCCCCAGGGGCGTGAAGCATGCCCAAGTTAAAGAGCAGTGGCTAGGAGGATGCTGACCTGTGCTAAGGAGAGAGACCGACCCCCAAATCCCAATGTGGGGCTTGCTGCTCAACAATCTGATGACTTTTTGTCTGAACTCATCATTCTTATGAACTGGGTACTAAGCACCATTGCTTCTATGCTACTGAAACGCTGCAAGGTGCACTGGGACAAAGTGCCATTCACCACACTCTAGTTCTAGCTCTGTGTGGAAGTAACTCTTCTGGACCTCAGTCCTCGGCAAAACTGGGAAGTTTGTCTTTGGGAACTCAGCTTTCCGTTACTGGGCCCCAGTGTCCAGAGTGAAAGAGGACATAGTCCCCACTGTTCTGTGCACTGGTCAGACCGCGCCTGGAGTATTTCATTTGGTTCTGGGAACCAAAGGGAACATTGACAAGCTGGAATTAGTCCAGATGAGGGCAAATAGGAAGGCATGGGCTTAAAAAAAATGCTATATTAGTCACAGTTTATTTTCTTAAAATACACATTAAAGAGAGGAAGGACCTGGGGTTGCTTAGTGTAACTAAGAGGTTTGGGGGTAGCAGATATTATTATTGATGTGTTCATAGTCTTGCCTGATACTAAGGCTCCAGGCTTCAGTGTTCTTCATCTGTAAAACATAAGGGCTGGCCAGAGGACAGATGAGAAATTATACCTCCCTCTCTTCTTTGCACAGTTAGGTGAGTATGAGAATGGGATACTCCAGAAACTCTCAGACTCAGTAGATGTTTTGGTTAGTTTCATTGAACTGTTCCCCTCCCCCACCCCCAATTTTAATTCTTTGATACAAGGACTAGCTCTCTGGGTAGGAGAAAGGGGTGGGGGTGTATGGGAATATTCAGAAACAAAAATGATGAAAAATAAAATATATAGAAATGAAATATAGTTTTAAATGAAAGGATTGGGCCAGATGGCCTCTAAGGCCCTTTTCAGCTATGACATTGTACCAGTTTATGAAAAATATGAGTGTTTTTTAATGAGTTTGTGAGAAATAATAGTAATGGTGCCTAATGAACAGAGGGATAGATTTGAAGTCAATTGTGTCTGACTCTACATTACCCCATTTGGGATTTTCTTAGCAAAGATATGGGAGAGATTTGTCATTTCCTTCTCCAGCTCATTTTACAGATGAGGAAACTGAAGCAAACAGGGTGAAGTGCCTTGCCTAGCTAGTAAGTGTCTGAGGTCAGATTTGAACTCAGGAAGATGAGTCTTCCTGACTCTAGGCGCATCACTCTATGCACTATGCCGCCACCTAGCTTCCCTGAAGTCAAGAAGACCAGAGAATAAATTTGACCTGTTAGTACTGGCTGGGTGACTAGAGAGGCACACCCCATCTTTGTGCCTCATCTGTAACATCAACAATAATGCCTGTAACACTTGCCTCACGGGGTTGGTATGAGAGAATGAATATAAAAGATCTTTGTAAACTTTAAAATTCCATATAAATGTCAGCTATTATTGTCATCATTGAGAGACAGGATGATGAGAACTGGATTCATAGTCAGGAAGACTTGAATTCAAGTCTGCCATGTCTCTGAGACGTCTAGCTGTGTGACCCTGGACAGTTCATTTAACCTCTAAGACTACAGATCGGTAGCTGACCTGCTTTATTAGAAGTACTTTTTTTATGGGAGCTTCTTAGACTGATGAAGTCACACATCTAGACCAAACATTTTTATCATCATCGTCCGAATGTGAAAGATTTGTTCCTTATAGCTCCAGATGGCATAGTCTAGGACTCTAGGCTGGGCAGAAGTTAGGAAAGGGGGTTCTTAGTTCCATCTAAGAAAGAATTTTTTGGCAATTAAAGTTGTTCAATAAGGACATAGTCTGCGCTATATGCCAGTCAATTAGCCATCACTGCAATTATTCAGATTATAGGCTGGTTGACCATCTGTTGGGAAGGCTGTATAGTGGACTTTCTGCACTAGGCTTGGGGGTGGGGATCTTGGTAAGCTCCATTCCTAGACTAACATGTAAATGCTGATATTTCTATTGGTGAGATTTCTTCCTTATTAGGACCCTATGAGGTAGGATCAATCCTCTGGTGATCTCTGCTGTTTCTGCTGATCCATATGGTTACTTAAAACTTGAAAGCATCACACTGTAATTGACTCTCTTGGGAAAAGAGTCAATGGCTAATGAGTCATTTCTCATTTCCTGAACCCACACAATCCACATGACTCACAGTACCAGTGAAGGACAAGGTCTGGGTTTGCTCCTCTACATCTTGGTTCTTTGCCTCATTACTCTTCAGCTCTAGCCTCTCCTCTGGTCTTTGGGTTCAGGGCTCCTTGCCATATCAATCTATCTTTCTTTTCTGTGACTCCTCTGACATTGCCTCCACGTCTTTGTGGTACTGTGCACTCTGGACTAAAAGAGCCAGGTCTCTGGATCCTATTGAGGTTGGCCATGCTGCAGCATCATTGCTGTTGCCATAGATTACTCAAGGAAGCGCTGGATGTCTTTTGGAATGATACTGTCTGGGCCAGAGGTATTGGAACTCATCAACACTTTTCTACTTCTTTTGTTATTTAGGCCCGAAGCCCTGCCCTGTGCACAAAAGGCCCCTTAGGAATTTATAAAGAGTTTCTGATTGATCAGTCTCAACCTAGCCCTTACTCTTTGCTGAATTAAGCCAAATAAATTTCACTTTTTCCTTGCCTCACTATACTGGTGGGGTTCTGTACCCGTCCCATCCCCCATCCATGCATAGTCAGAACTTGCTAGTTAATCTTCTTGAGGTTAGGGAAAAATACTCAAATACCTTCCCATTCATCTTTCTGACTCCCATCATTTCTCCTTGGGTGTCATAAAAAAAAATTACTCTGAGGAAAACCCCAATGAAGAAAAGTTGGCATCAACCCCATTGAAATACAAAGGTCCATGTCCCAATTACATTATTTCCCCAGTTAAAAAATTTACAGTCCCTGCAAAATATACCAGGAACAAATGTATAGCCTTCAGATACAGCTAATACATGTGAGTGTACTTCATATCCATGAAACTACACATGCTGCAGCAGCTATATGGAGTATGGTATGTATCAGTTATATTATTTTTTTCCACATTTTAATTTTCTTTATTATTTAAAAAAAATATCCTTTTTATTACTTTTTTGACTCTGTGCTTGTGCCCTCAACACCTTCCCAACAATTTTCTGCTCCTCAATCAGGAGAGCATGCTTGATCCTGTCATGGAGACTTTTAGCACACACAGAGCCACCATAAACCCTGCTGACGTGCTTTTTTGTCTTTGATAGCCTCATAAGAACTTTAGGTCTCACTGCACGAACACCTCAAAGTCTTCCTGGGCTGATTTTGGTGCTTTTCCAACTTTCTTGATATAAAGGTAAACAATTCTGTTACCTAGGGTTTGTGACAGCCAAGTTTTATCAGAAGCTGTATTGTAGCACAGCCTACAGTGATATATCAGACGCTGAACCATTTTTAATTTGTCAGGTCTGTTACCGAAAGAGGGACTATCAGTTATATTCTTTTTTTTTTTTTGATGAGGCAATCAGGGTTAAGTGACTTGCCCAGGGTCACACAGCTAGTAAGTGTTATGTGTCCTCCTGCCTCTAAGGTCAGAGCTCTTTGCACTTCGCCACCTAGCTGCCCCTATCAGTTATATTCCTACCTGACATATAACACCACTTCATATTAGCCCTCCAATAACTGGGCAACAGTGGTATTGGGTATAACTCTGATTGCAGAGTCTTAATTATGTCACCAAGAAGGAAGTGGGCACCTTGAAAGAGAGGAGGAGGGAGTAGGGACAGAAGTTTCTCCATTTAAAGCCTACTGAGTGGGATGTTCTTCCAGTTTGGTTATCAATCATCTTCTACGCAGTTCCCAATAATAAGAACCTCAGAGGCGATTGGGGGCCCAGTGGATAGAGATCTGGGCTTGGAATCAGGAAGACCTGAGTTCAGATCCAGCTTCAGGCTAACAGACTAACTGTGTGATCCTGGGAAAGTCATTTAACTATTTAGCCTCAGTTTCCTCAACTGTAAAGTGGGGATCTTAATTGCACCTACTTCCCAGGGCTGTTGTGAGGATCAAATGAGATTTTTGTAAAGTGCTTAGCATGGTGCCTGGTACAATGCAGTAAACATTTAATAAATACTCGTTCAATCCCTCCCCTCCCTGTAGGACAGCCAGGAGCCTCAGGTTGTCTGTGTTCTTTGCGAGGGGCACACTGGAAAGGATGAAGGTTCAACTCCATGGGAAGTGCCTCCAATCTGGAAGGTCAGAGGGGTTTCCCGGACTGCCCCTTTGCTGGCTGCACTATCACCACGCATAGATGCTTATCCTACAGCTGACTCTATACCTAGCTCCCTCACAGAGGCACAAAGATCCCCTGTCCTACCGGTCTCACGTGTCTCTGACCAACCGGCCCCAGTACAACCAGCATCCCTATCAAGAGCTCATCCAACCTCGGGCAGAGGACCCCAAATGAAGGGGAACCCACTATATCCCAAGAGTCACAAGATCATAGATTTAGAGCTATGAGGGATATTAGAGGTCATTGAGTCCAATACCCCTCATTTTTCAGATGAGGAAACTGAGGCACAGAGAAGTCAAATGACTTGTCCAGGGTTACAGAGCTAGTAAGTGTCTGAGGCAGGATTTGAATCCAGGTCACCCTGACTCCAAACCCAGTGTTCTATTCACCACAACACCTAACCCATCTTACTTTTGGCCCCCTACAGCTGTTAACAGATTTTCCCATATCTCAAACTGAAATCGGTGTCTCTGTATCTCCCACTTATTTTTCCAATCCAGTCCTCTGGGGCCAAGCAAAAGAAGTCTAATCCCTCTTATCCCTAAGAGTCATTCAAATACTTGAGGGTAGTGATTATATCCCACCAAGTCTCTCCTCCAGCTGACACATCCCTGGTTTCTTCAACCTACCCTCAGGCCTGGTTGCCCTCCTCTGGACAATCTCCAACATGACAACATTCTCCTGAAAACGTGGTACCCAGAATAATAATAACAAGGTGGTGTGGTATAATCTTGTGACTATGGCTGCTTATTCTCTCTGAGCCTCAGTTTCCTTAGTGAAGTTTTTTTTTTTTTTGACTAGGCAATGGGGTTAAGTGACTTGCCCAGGGTCACACAGTTAGCAAGTATCTGAGGTCAAATTTGAACTCAAGTCCTCCTGACTCCAGGGTCAGTGCTCTATCCACTGCACCACCTAGCTGCCCCTAAAAGTCTTAGTGAAGTTTTTTTTTTTGCTAAGCAATGGGGTCTCGGTTTCCTAATCTGCAAAATGGGGAGAATTGTATCTGCAGAACTTTCCTCATAGGGTTGCTGTGAGAGGCAAATTAGAGAATGTATAAAAAGTGCTTTGGAAACCTTAAAGCCCTGTCATTATTATTGTTATTAGTTATGATTAATAATAATAATAATATATTTACCCTTTCCTAGGTATGTAGCATCACTCTTGTTCTTCACAATCTTTCAGGGCTTCCCAGTAGCAGCTCACTGATCTTAGCTAGTTTCAGTAACTTGAAACTTCATTCAAATCTGGTGACTTGAAATCATTGGGAGCAACGAGATACTTTCTTGTTCTCTCCCTCCTTCATGGGTTTCACCTCCCTGTGGGCCATTTTGTTTTGTCCTTTACAGTCTAAGTTAGATCACTGAGCCTGGCAGCAGTGAGGAGTTCAGCTTTCTCACCATAGTTAGTTATCATTGCCCTATCCATCCACTGACAATTACCATCTTTTCTTGGTACCTCTTCTCACTTCCAATAAATATAAAAAAATACCCAATAACCCTTTTTGGGGTGTATTCCTTAACATTCATCAACCAATCAACAAACATTTATTAAGTGCTTACTGTAATGTTCCAGGCACTATGCTAAGCTCTGGGGATATAAAGAGAATGCAGTCCCTCCCCTCAGGGAGCTTACTTTCTAATGTAGGAGGAAACACACACACACACACATACACACACACACACATGCATACAGAGTAGATGGAAGTTAATCTTAGGTGCTAGCAGGAGGGGAGCCAGGAGGACCTCTTGCAGAAGGTGATGTTTGAGCTGAGCCATGAAGGAAGCCAGGGAGGCTCCTCTAATGTCTTTTACTGATGTTTTCCTTTACATTATAGTAGTTTTGTTCTCAGTTTAGCTTTATTCCCTCTGCATCCATTCATATAAGTCTTCTCATATTTCCCTGAATTCATCATTTATCATTTCTTTTGTTGTTGTTGTTTAGTTGTTTTTCCAGCTGTGACTCTTTGTGATCCCTTTGGGGTTTTCTTGGCAAAGATACTAAAACAATTTGCCATTTCCCCCTCCAGTTCATTTTATGGATGAGGAAATTCAGGCAAACAGGGCTAAATGACTTGCCCAGGGTCATACAGCTAGTAAGTGTCTGAGGTCAGATTTGAAGCCAGGGAGATGAGTTTTCCTGACTCCAGGCCCAGTGCTCTATCCACTGTACCACCTAGCTGGCCTTAATCATTTCCTACAGTGCAATATTTAATGGTATTCACATACCACAATTTATTCAGCCATTCTTCAATCCATAGGCACACATTTTGTTTCTGACTTTTTTGCTCCCACAAAAAGCGTTGCTAAGAATATTTTGGTATCTGTTGAATCTTTCCCCCTGACTTTGACCTCCTTGGGATACATGCCCAATTGTGGTAATGCTAGGTCAAAGGATATAAACAATTTGTCACTTTTCTTGAATAATTCCAAATTGTTTTCCAGAATAGTTGGGCCAATTCATAACCGACAGAATATTCGTGTGTCTGTCTTCCCACAGTTCTTCCAATATCGACCACATCCATCTTTTATCTTTTTTGCCAGTTTGATAGATGTGAGATGGAACCTTCCAGTTCTTTTAATTTGTGTGTCTCATTAGAGACATTATATTAGTCCCTGCCTTCAATTAGTTCATGTTTTAGTGGGGGAAATGACATGCAAACAATTATGTACATGTGGGATATATTGAGGATAAATAGAAGTTAATATCAGAGGGGAGGGGGCTAGCATCTCCGGGAGGAGGGGGGATGGAAACACTTTTTGCCGAAGATGGCTTAGCTGAATTTGGAAAGAGGCCAGGGAAGCCAGGAGGCCAAGGTGAGGAGGGAGAGCCTTCTAGGGATAGGTTCTAGCCAGTGAAAAAGCTCAGCTGGGAGATGAAGCCTTATGTATGAGTAACAACAAGGAGACCAGAATGGATGGAAGAGAAGAGAGTATGAGACTGGGAAACTAGGAAGGGGTCAGACTGTCAGCAGCTTTAAATAGCAGAGGATTTTATTCTCCGTCCTTTTATTTTATTTTTCACCTGGAGGTAATAAGAGCAGCTAGATGGCACAGCAGATAGAGTACTGGGCCTAGAGTCAGGAAGACCTGAGTTCAAATCCAACCTCAGGGGGCAGCTAGGTGGCTCAGTGGATAGAGCGCCGGCCCTGGAGTCAGGAGGACCTAAGTTCAAATCCGGCCTCAGACGCATAACACTCACTAGCTGTGTGACTCTGGGCAAGTCACTTAACCCCATTGCCTAGTCAAAAAACAAAACAAAACAGAACAAAACAAACAAACAAAAAAACCAAATCCAACCTCAGGGACTCACTAGCTATGTGACCCTGGGCAAGTCACTTAACCCTGTTTGCCTCAGTTTCCTCATCTGTAAAATGAGCTGGAGAAGGAAATGGCAAACCACTTTAGTATCTTTACCAAGAAAACCCCAAGTAGGGTGATATAGGGTTGGACAAGACTGAAATGACTGAACAACAACAAAAATAGGGAGTAGGGGGGGTTGACGTGGTCAGACCGGTGCTCTTGGAACATCACTTTGACAGCTGAGTGGAGGATGGACTGGATTAGGAAGAGGTTGGAGGTAGTTAGAAGGCTATTGCAACAGCCTAGGCAAGAGGTGATAAGGACCTGCACCAAGATGGCAGCTAGGTGAGTAGAAAGAAGTGGATGCATGTGAGACATGTTGGGAAGACAGAAACAAACAACATAACTTGACTGGCTATGTGGAATGAGTGAGAATTAAGAATCAAGGATGATACTGAAAGTGTGAGCCTGGGTTACTGGGAACGTGATGGGAAGAGAGTAAGATTTTGGGGAAAAAAATGAATTCTATTTTGGATGGATTGAGAGGAAATCCAGTTCCAGATGGCCAAAAGCCAGGTGATTATGTGAGATAATTTCCGAGAGAAATTAGAGCTAGATATGGAGATCTAGGGTTCATCTTCGTATTTAATAATTTCAGTGGATTCCGACTCTTCATGACCCCATTTGGGGTTTTCTTGGCAAAGACACTGGAGTGGTTTGCTATTTCCTTCTCCAGCTCATTTTACTGGAGGAACTTAGGCAAACAGAATTAAGTGACTTGCCCAAGGTCACACAGTTAGTAAGTGTCTGAGGCCAGATTTGAACTCAGGAAGATGCGTCCTTCTGACTCTAGAGCTGACACTTTATCCACTGTGTCCTTCATCTTCATAGAGATGGAAATTAAATCTATGGGAACTGATTCCAGAAAGCTAGGAATATCTCTGATTGTGAAAGAGACTTTTGGGGGGAGAATTTCAAATGTCCCTTCTGCTTCTAGCCTTTCCTTCCTCACAGAAAGAAGGCCCTATCTCATGTCCTCTCATTGAGAAATCCAGAGGAAGACTGAGCCTGGGTCCTTGCTGGGGGCTAGGGGAAGAGGAAGTGGGGTTGTTGTTTGGGATAGCTTATTCTTTACCTCTGAACTTAGTAGCAAAACTGCCCCCCAATCCCATCTTTTGCAGAAACTGAAATCATCCCAGATCAGCCCTTAGTCGAATGTCTCTTGGAGGCTGGGGAAAGTGAAATTTGTATAATAAACGTAGGAGTTTGAAGAAAGGACCTTTGTCTGGGCTGGGGGCCTGGGCCATTGGTCAGTTCCTCACAGCCCCCGGCCTCTCCCAGAATGCCCCCCTCTCCTGATGAATGCTGCACTTGTCCACATAGCAGGTCCTGGGTCTCCCTGTCCTGGGCTTGCCTGTGTCCCCCCTCCCCAGGGTGGCATCACCATGGCCCTGACTCAGGCCCTAGGGGCTCTTGCCGGCAACGTCTGGGCCTGAGAGCCACTAAGAGAAGTTACTCAGGGAAGTCTCAGGCCCTGGGTCTCACCATGTTTCTCTACTGGAGGAAGCGGGGAGCCTATGAACTGGAGTCATTGCCCCCATCCCTGACCGAGCTGGAGTATGGGGCTGTGGAACGTTTCTCTTGGAGTTCATCCCTTGATATCATTGAGGACCTTGAAGGTAGGTGTGAGAAGTGGGGGTGAGGATTGATGGGCCTGGGGATGAAGGGGAGGCAGAAAAGGGAGTATTCCTACCTAATAATAACCCGCCTCACATAGCTTAAAAAATACCTCCCCAACCTAACTAACACCTGAAGTTCCACCATTTTTGGTAAGGATTCAATCCCTATTAAAATACAAGTCTCTGGAGAGAGGTGTAGGGAAGGGACAACTCTTTAAAAACATATGGATGCTCTTTTTCTGGCATTCCTTCGCAACGACCCCACCCCCACGCCTAAATAGAACATTCTCTTATAATAATGCAGTAATCAAAACAAACCAATACATAGGCCATGTCTGACAACATATGCCTCATTCTGCACTATGTCCCCCTCCTCACACACCTGTTGGCTTCACCATGGGGAGAGGGGCAGCTCATATTTTTACCTATAGACTTATTATAGCTTATCATGATGGAGGAAGTTATCAGACTCTTTCCCTGAAAGCAGATTATGATAGAGAGGAGGAGGGACAGAGCAAGAAGGCACTGGGGGCCCAATGGAAGTGGAGGACCATAGAAAGTGGTCAGGAAGTCAGTTTCTTCCATGATGAATTTCACCCTTGCAGTCTGGCTCCATCTGAAGCGATCTTTAGTATAAAGGATGGCAAATTATAAAGTCGAGCTCCTTCTTAGAATAAGGAGGAGGAGAGAGGAGCCAGGACAAGTGGGCCCCTTCCCAGGGGCTGGGTCATTGCCAAGGGTCAGGGGGAGGGGCAGCAGAAGGTCAAAGGAGACTTCCTCTTTATTCAGTTGGTTCAGGGTATCCTGAGAGGGGGTAAGAAGGGTGGGGCGGGGAGTGGAAATGACTAATGCTGGGAACCCAGAGTAATTGTGTGATGAGGGGAGGAGGAGAAAATCTTGTTTCCCTAGAGCCTCGATTTGGGTGTTTGGTCAAAGACCTTCTGGAGGTTAGGAATGAAGGGGTCCAATGGGGCCTGACTGATCAGCACCATCTTACCTTATATTTGTGTCTCCTTGTAAAGTAGCTGCTGTATGGAAAGGAAGACCTGAGTTCAAATCCCACCTTTCACACTTACTAGTTGTCAGACCCTTTATTTCTATGACCTCTCTGAGTCTCAGATTATAACTTGCCTTTGTTTTTCTTTTTTTAAAAGTAATTTTCTCTTTTATTATGAACTTAATAATTGCAAATAGTTCAATTATAAAAGAAGGACAAGAAAGAGGATAATAAAAGAAACTGTGAACTTCTGGGTTACACACACACACACACATACACACACACACACACAAAATTTACCAAGAGAGTAGCCAAACTGCTATTTATTCATGCCCCCTTTGCACTTAGTTTTGTTGTGTTCTGGGCTTTTAAAAATGATCTGTTGATATCTTTTTTTCCTCACTGTCCAGTATCCCACCAACCCTTTCCCCCCAATCCCACTCAGGATAAGCCTTCCTTTGTAATAAATGTGTGACGTCTAAGACTGCAAGTTATAGATGGGCTGAGATCTGCTTCAGTGAAGGGACTCTCCATACTAGGTTTGATATGTTGAACTAATCTCATTTGCTATTCAAGACAATTCTCTCCCCAGGCTAGTCAGGACAGCAATTGTGTCTTTCCTTGATCCATCAGGCACAGAGTACAGTGATTTGCCCAAGGTCACACATACACTCTTAGTAGTAGAACCAAGATTAATTCTCGGGGGGTGTGGGGGGTGTGGGGGTTGGAATTAGTAGGACTAGTGTAGCCACAATGGGGTGGGACAGGAGGATGGCATCTGTGCCATGGGACAATGTTAGAGAGCAGAGGCGTGTGTGGGAGGCTAGTGGTTGGAATGCAGGGAAGGAGGATGGATATTGGAGGTTTGTGGTCCAGAAGGCCTAAACGGACCCCAGTAGATACACCAAACTCCTCCATTCCCTGGCAGACTTTCTTCTGAAAGATTCTTGCCATCCTGCCGGCAGCACCCCTGCTGACATCACCTCGACCTCCCACACCTGCCACATCCCTTCCCCTGCTGCTGTTGATTTTTAAATCATTGTTTCATTGATCACATTTGTTGTCACATCATCTTCATTTACAAATGTGTCTTTTCCCCCCCCACTGAGCCCTATCTATCCCTTGTAACAAAGAATAAAAAAAGAGGGAAAAAAAACTAGCTCAGCAAAACTAGCCAACATATGGACTTAGTCTAACAGTGGATGCAGTGTTCTGAATACCTAGGCCCCCACTCCAGCTCTGTGGAGAAGGGAGGGAGGCAAATTCTCTCATCTTTTTTTCTTGGCAGAGTAGGAGGGGACATTTGGTCATTATCCTCATGCTCTGCCTGTTTATATATCAAACCATAGAGTTGTTATTGTTGTTGAGATGGTGAGAGAGACAGAGAGAACTGGAATGGCATTGAATTTGGTGTCAGAGGACTTGGGTTCCAATCTAGCCTCTGCTATTATCTGTGTTCATCTTTAGCAAGTGACTAAGCTTCTCTGTTTCCTCATCTGGAAGACTGAGGGGCTAGTGGCCTAGGTAATAACAGTAATTCACTGCTTTTCTTACAACATTGGGAATTAGGTAATGGCAGGATTGTTAGCTCATTATACAGCTGAAGAAACTAAGGCTCAAAATGCCTCATGTGGATGTCGTCTGCTTGATTATACTTCATTCTTATTAGAGAGTGTTCTCTTGGGTTGGATTGAGTCATTGAGGAAAAACTGAGCATCTTTTTTCTTTTCTTTTTCTTTCTCTTCTTTCTTTCTTTCTTTTTTTTTTTTTTAAGAAAGAGAAATACAGAAAAGTAAATTGGCCTGCCCAGGGTCAATGAATATCTGAGAAAGTGAATCTAGATTTTCTGTCTCAAAGTGTAGGGTTCCTAACCATTGCACCTCTCCTGCCTCTGTGACTTTGCCAAGTTTTCATGCCTGGAATGCATTCACTTCTCACCTCTGTCTCTTAGAATTCCTAGCTCCCCTCTGGCCTCATCTCACACATGGGTCAGCATCCAGAGGAGACCAGTTTAGACCCTTCCTTACCCATTGTTAGTGCCTTTCCCCGGAGATTATTTAGTATCAACTTTGTATATATTTTGTATCTATGTACATATTGTTTTCCTCTTCCCATTAGAATGCTTCTTGAGGGCAGGGACTTTTTTTTTTGTCTTTGTATTCCCAGAGTCTCCAGGCACATAGTGATACTCAAAAAAATGCTTACTGAATGAACTAATGAACATACTGCATTGTTTCTTGTAGTTTTTTTTTTTTAATTTTTGTTAGGCAAAAAGTGACTTGTCCAGGGTCACACAGCTAGTGAGTGTCTGAGGCCGCCTTTGAACTCAGGTCTTGTGCTCTCTCCACCGCACCCCCTAGCTGCCCTTTTGTAGTTATTTTGTTTTGAAAATCTATAAAGTCTTTTTTTTTTTTTTTTTGCTTTTTGGTGAAACAATCAAGGTTATGTGATTAGCCCAGGGTCACCCAGCTAGTAAGTGTCAAGTGTCTGAGGCCAGATTTGAACTGAGGCCAGATGGCACATTAGATAGGCCTTGGAGTCAGGGGATCTGAGCCCCACCAAGTAGAATCTGACAGGTGTGGAAGTGAGGGAAGTCCCAGTGAACATGTTTATAGGTGCCTGGGGCCAGGCAAAAGGTCTGGGAGATTCCTTCTCATGACCATCTTCCACAGCTTGGGGTACTATTTTCCTTGCCTGCCACAGTGCAACTGCCCTGGGAAGGAAGCACGTTTTACTCCCCACCCTTGTCACTGCCCTGGGACAAAGGCTTGATGGACCCACCCTAGTTATGGTTTGCCCCATTCTCCTCTTATCTGAGGATTAGACTACTGGGTCCAGTCCAATAATACAATCAGGCCTCTGCTGCCCTCAATGAAAGGAGAGCTTTAAAGTCTCCCACTCTCTGCTTCCTTCTCAGTATCTCTCCTAGTTCCAGAGGCTGCCCCATAACCAATCTAGAAATAGAGATGTGTGTGTGTATTCCCTGCAAGTCTCTTTCTTTCTCTCTCCCTCTGCGTAGGTTAGAATTGCTCTGTGTGAAATTTCAACCAGCCTTTAAAACATTTTACTGATATTTTTTGTCTTTATTTAGAGGCAGTTAAGCGATGCAGTAGAGAGAGAACTTGAACCTGAGTTCAAATCTGCCCTCAGACAATTGTTAGCTACATGACCTTGGGCGAGTCATTTAACTTGTCTCAATTTCCTCACCTCAAATATGGGAACTAGACTTTGTGACTTTTCAGGTCCATTTCAGCCAGAGGTCTATGAGTCTTTAATCATGTAAATCTGTAAAATGGAACCAATAATAGCACTTACCTCAAAGGGTTGTTAGGAGGATCAAAATGAGATAATATTTGTAAAGCTTTTAGCACAGTGCCTGGCACATAGTAGGTACTATATAAATGTCAGTTACTATTATTGTTTATTATTTCATCATTATTTCCTAAACTGTAACATGGAGATAATAATAGCACCTCCCTCACAGAGTTGTTGTAAAGACCAAATGAGATAATATTTGTAAAGCACTTAGCACAGTGACTGGAATATAGTAGGTTCTGTATAAATGTTAGTTGTTTATTATTATTATTTTATTATTAATTATTATAATATTACTAGTATTATTTCTTCAACTGTAAAATGGAGATAATAATAGCATTTATCACACAGGGTTATTGTAAGGATCAAATGAGATAATATTTGTAAAGCACTTAGCATGTGCCTGGTACATAGTAGGTACTCTATAAATGCTCATTCCCTTCTATCTTTTTATATCATGTCAATTTATAAATATATTCCTCCCTGCTTCTCTACTCAGCAAATCATTTCCTAAAAGAAAGAAGAGGAAACAAAAACATTTTGTCCCAACCCACTGACCCATCAACTATGTCTGACAGTATAAACAATATTTCTTACCTGTAGTCCCCCATCTCCAAAAAAAATCAGACTTCTAACAGAAAGGGATCTTAAAGGTCACAAATTACCTCATTGTATAGGTGAAGAAACTGAAACCAAGAGTTTAAGTGATTTGCTTAGGGTCGCATAGCTAAGTAAGTATTTGAGACAAGATTTGAACCTAGATTCTTCTAATCTCAGTGTCCCACCCTTTATACCATCTTGGGAGATGAGATCCGTTTTCATAGCTCTTCCCAGGGCTCAAGATTGGTCATTATAATTGCATAGTAATCAATTTTTCGTGAACTGAAATGATCTATTTTGCCTGTTTTGATCTCATCTAACTTTTATTTGGTTTAAGAACTTTCAGTCTAGTCAAAGCTGTGAAAGGTATAAGGTCACATTCTCTTCTGATTTATTTTATGCTCTGACCTTTTACATTAAGATTCAGGATTCATTTTGAACTTTCTGTTGTATATAGTGGTTGTATATAGTGGGAGATGCTAGCCTAATCTTATTTTCTGCCATACTACTTTTCAGTATTCCCTGTCGTTATTTGCATAACAAAACGAAAGTCCTTCCCCAAGTAATTCACATTCAAGGGATTATCCAGTATTGGGTTGTAGCATTCAATTCTTTCTGTTACTTCCTTATCTAATAAGATTTACTATTCTATTTTTAATAACTACCAAGCAGTTTTGGTGATTACTGCTTTATAATGTAATTTGAGGTCCAGAAGTACTCTTCCCTCTGCAATCCTACTCCCCATTTCAAAAAGCGTTGATTAAGTGCCAATTACGTACAAGATGCTATGTTAGGTACTAGAGAAACAAAGACAAAGTTGAAAAAGTGTCCTCAAGAGGCTTGCATCCTACTGAGGAATACATATGATGAGTAAGAGCCAAGGTATTCGAGGAGAAAGAACATAAATAACTGGGGAGATCAGGGATTCAGTGTAACTAATTGTGTGAACATATTTGTGTGTGTGTGTGTGTGTGTGTGTGTGTGTGTGCTTATGTCTCCAAGTGAAATGGAATGTGACTATTTATATAATTATTTGTGTTTTAGGGCTTACCTGTGATTATGGTCTGTTGGGGTGGTCTTCAGTCAGTCATTCAACAAACATTTATTAAGCCCTTACTGTGTGCTGGGCACTGTGCTGAGCACTGAGAATAGAAATACAAGTAGAAAAAAAAAAGACAGGTCTGCCCTCAAGGAACTTATAATCTTTTAAAAAATTATTTATTTTTGACATTAAAAAAAATTAAAATTCCAAATACTCTCCTTCCCTCCCACCCCTCCCCCACTCATTGGGAAGGCAAGCAATATCATATCAATTATATATGTGAAATCATGAAAATACATATTTCTATATGAGCCATATCATGGAAAAAGTAAGAAAAATAAAAAAATGACAAACCATACTTCAGTTTGCATACAGAGTTCATCAGTTCTCTCTCTGGAGGTGGATGGCATTTTTCATCATAAATCCTTTGGAATTATTGCCGATCACTGGATTGATCAGAACAGCTAAGTGTCTCAGTTCATCATCGTTACAATACTGCTGTTACTGTGTACAACGTTCTCTTGATTGTGCTCGTTTCACTTTGCATCAGTTCATATGAATCTTCCCAGGTTTTTCTGAAACCATCCTGCTCGTCATTTCTTATAGCACAATAGTATTCCATTGTAATCACATGGCAGAACTTGTTCAAGCATTCTCCGATTGATAGGCATCAAGGAGCTTGCATTCTAATGAGACATACATACATACATACATACACACATTCTAAGACAATGCATAAAAGGAAGCTGAAAAGGAAGAAGGGAGAAAAGTACCCAGTACCTGGGCATGATGGTGAGGTCCTGAGTGCAGCTTAGTCAGAAACTAGATTTTGTAGGCAAGCTTATGGTGTTGAAATGGAGTGAGCCCTAGGGATAGCTGAGTGTGAATGTCTCGGGGTGGGGGCAGAAGCGTGGTGGTCATTGCTCATACAACAGACCCTCTCATATTCCATGGAGGGGGGGATTATATTTTTATTTGT
>NW_020954710.1:10876816-10899807 GCF_900497805.2 Vombatus ursinus
GGGGGGGGGGGGGGGGGGGGGGGGGGGAGCTGATATTATCCCATTTGATCCTCACAACAACCAGGTAGGTGTTATCATTATTCCTATTTATAGTTGAGGAAACTGAGACAAAGAGTGGTTAAGTGACTTGCCCAGCATCACACAGCTTTGAAGTGTCTGAAGTTGGATTTGAATTCAGGTCTTCCTGACTCCAGGCCCAGGGTTCTGTGCACTGTGGTGCCCCCTAGTGACCTTTGGGTAATTTGCTTTAGGTAAATTACTCTCCGGGCCTTGGTTTGCTCATCTGTAAAATGAGAGTGTTGAATTGGGTGGCTTCTGAGATCCTTTCCAGTTTGGGATCTTATGGTCCTGATCCACGTACTCAGGACCCTGAGGTTTTCCTATGCCCTGAGTAGAAGGCTATATTCCATAGGGGTCTAAGTGAGGGGTGTCAGAGTCCTTGTGACCTCCTGTGCCTAGAGCAGTGGTTTGCCACATTTTGTCTCTTGGCCGAGCCTTTCCCGGGTTGGGGAGGACTCATACAAAGCATGACCGATGCTGAACCTTAAACACATTTTTGCCGAGATGTTAATATTGCTGAGTGGGGGCTTCTCAGTTCCTCTGTGAGGCTGCCAAAGGAAATCTTGGGGCTGCCTTCCTGGCTGCCTGGCCCCCAGCTCCGGGACACAGCTGCGATGCCCTCCACCTCCCCTGACTTTGCAGGAGGAAATGGATGGTCACTGGGCCCCCTGGGCTGTTCGGCTATCCTACTGTCCACCCATCCGCTGTCCATCTGCTCTAAGTTTGCAGGGAGCTTGAAAAACTTTCTCTGGGGCCCCAAGGGAAGAATTCTGAATTTGCTTTTATTATTATTCATCACAGGTCAGCTGAAAGGCGGGTTGGGGCCCTGGTGGACCAATGAGAGGACTGTTTCTATGTGGTGGGCACAGGGCCGGCACAGAGAGGGATTGTCCTGGGGGATGATTTCAGGCCGTGGGCAGCCCTCAGTCCGAACATTTCTCCCAGCCCCCAGGAGTGGGTGAGAAGGTCACTTCTTGGCCTGCAGTTAGATGGGCCAGGTGCCCAGATCCCCATCCTTCTGTCTGGTTGGCTTTTATGCCAATTGGCTCCCCACTACCCACTTCTTTGTGGGACCCTAAGGCAAGCAGCCATGTGTCCGGTGGTCATCTGTGAAGTGTGAAGGCCAGGGGATGGAGGCAGGGGGAAGGGGGACAAGAAAGGGGCCTTTTCTATGTCAGGGCATTCGGGTCACATTAAGCTCAAGGATGTGCTCACTGTATCTTCCTGACTGCCCACCCCTTTTGCCTCTAACATCACAGGGATGTCAGGGCTGTGGTCCAAGCCCTAGCATGTCTCATTGCCAGGGCCCTGGAAGAGCTTACCAGGAAGGCTAGTATGGGATCTGGGAAACAGGGAGGTGTTGGCTAAGACTAGGGGCTACTACTTTATAAGACAAAGGTTGGGGGGCAAGAAGAAATGGTGAGACTGCAGGGATGAGGAAGGGGCCAGGACCCCAGGAAAATGTAGGGAAATAGCCCCTGGGAAATCAGAGAATTGACCATTTTGAAAGCCTAGGGACCCCAGGCTCTCCAAGGCTCTGCCGTCTGAGCAAAAGGTGGGTTGAGGCCCAGGCTCTAAGTAGGGCCTAGTGACAGACTGTATGTCTTCTCTCTAATCAAATTGGTGATGTTGGAATCTTTTGGCCCCAACAACTTTCGAGACCACCTCAAAATAACAACCTAATATTTTTGTAACATTTTAAAGTTTGCAAAGCACTTCAAAGTCTGTTAAGCAATTTTTATTTATTTAAAAAAATATATAATATCTTTTGATTTTACACCAAATACATTTCCTGCTGTATCCTTCCCTCCAGAGATCCATCCCTAAAATAATTTTGTGAAGAATTTCGGGGAGAGCTAGGTGGTGAAGTGAATAGAGCTCTGGCCTTGGAGTCAGGAGGACCTGAGTTCAAATCCAGCCTCAGACACTTAACATTTACTAGCTGTGTGACTCTGGGCAAGTCCCTTAACCCCGATTGCCTTGCCAAAAAGAAAAAAAAAAGAATTTTAGAGAAGTTTTCAAAGTATTTTATATAACTTATCTCATTCTATCCTCTCAACAATTCTGTAGGGGTGAGTAGTGCAACTATTATTAGTCACTATTTTACATGTTGGGAAACTGAGGCCCCAGGTCAAACATCTTGCTTATGGCCCAGGGCTGGTTCAGTGGCTAAGAAGAGTCTCGGAATCAGGTCTTTCGACTCTCAAGTCTTTTGTACATACCACTATATCACATTTTGCCTTTCCTTGGAAAGGTATGAGCTGGGCAGACCTGGTTATCCTGGAGCTGTCATTGTGAGAGACAAGCCTAGCTGATAGATAATTATTAAGTACCTACTGAATACAGAGTATTATGTTTATGCTCAAGTAGGCAGGAAGTGCATTTCACCAAAGCTTGTTCCCTGGCCTCTTGGGGCTTACCCATAGCCCAAGCGCCATTTTCCAGGAAGAGAGAGAAAGGCTTCCTCAGGAGAGACTGGGCAAACCCACAGAGGTCTTGGGGTCTCTGCTTACTCTCCTTGGGGAAGGACCTTGTCCCCACTCTGAGCCAGTGCTGCGATACCTTCTGGGGAAATTTCTCACAGTCCCCCACCCCTGGCCTTCACATTTGGCCACATATTGCCTCCTCTTCCCAAGAAATTGTTCCTTCCCTGACTCATCCTTGTGGGACCAAGTACCTTGGGTTCTGCAGTCAGCTGAGTGTGTCCGGCTGGGGCCTCAGAGGTAGAGGGCTGCTTCTTCTTCATGGAAGAAAAGGTGGTGTGTGTGTGTGAGTGTGAGTGTGAATGTGAATGTGTATAAGTGTGAATGGTGTGAGTGTGTGTGTATGAGTGTGAGTGTGTGTGAATGGTGTGTGTGAGAGTGTGTGTATGAGTGTGAGCGTGTATGAGTGTGAATGGTGTGAGTGTGTATGAGTGTGAGTATGTATACGAGTGTGAGTGTGTATGGGGGTGTGTGTGTGTGTGTGTGTGTGTGAATGAATGGTGGGAGGCTGAAATCCAATGAGAGCAGAGGATGGCTGACTGAGAGCTGGAGGCATCTTAGAGATCCTCTGCTCCAATCCCCTCGTTTTGCAGATGAAGTCATTTGCAAGGTGATGGGCCACCTGTCTGACCCTGGGCAAGTGACCTGACTTCTCTGGGCCTCTTACCAATAAAATGTTGGTGGTGGGGTGCTAATGTTATACTACCTAATCTAAGAGAAGCCGTCCCCCTGGCCTTAGGTTCCCTCCCACCCACCGGTGCTCTTGATTTCTACCCCTGTATTGCCAGTAGATAGAGGGGCCTGCAGTAGGAAGGCCCGGGTTCAAGGCCTACCTCAGATATCTGAGCAAGTCACTGTCAGTGCCTCAGGCAGCTCTGGAAGGTTATAAATTGTCCAGCAGATGCCAAGCTGCTTTGGCAAGGTGAAATCACAGGTCATGGTCTAGGTCGAAGGCTTGAAATCCTTTCTTTACAGAGCCAAGGCTGTCAATCCCAGGCAGAATAGGGGTGGGGTGGCTGGCTGGGTGGGGCTTGTCTCCTTGCTGGGCTTGGGGCTGCTAAGCTGCCAGGCAGGCCCCTGAGTCAGATGCCTCTTCACCCAGCAAGAGTTACTCCCCTAGGGGCCTCCCCCTCCCATTCCCTGTTCCCTGCAGCCAATGGGGGTGGGAGCAGACAGATGATAGCATCACTGGCTCCTCTTTCAGGCCCTCCTCCCCCCCCTCAGGTTGAGGAGCACTGCTGGATGAATCTAGCTCACCCTGCTCTCAAACTCAGGGCAGTAAGCACCTAGTTCCCTTTCCCCACCCCCAGCTCCTAGTATCCCAGGGATAACCACCCCTTAGCCCCCTGCTCCCTGCCCAGGGCTGAAATTATTTCCCGCCAGGCCCAGTTCTGGAATGAACATCCATACAAAGCCAAAAGTGCATTTGCATAAATTTCCCGAAATGCTGTCTCCTATTCTTACATGTTTGTACAGTTCCCAAGTTACAGCCCTTAAAGGGGCAGATACCCCTTACCCTGTACTGTTAAGGGATGGGCCTAACAAAGGACTGGAGGCCTGGGAGAGAGCTTGAGACTTCCAGGCTCACCTCCCCTCCTGACCATCCCTGAGCCCCGGGGCTCCTAGGCACTTGGGCTCAATCCAGGAGAAGGCAGAAGACTCTGCCCCAGAGCTGAGCTGAGGCCCTTGGGGGCTCAAGCTGGTTGGACTCCAGTCCCAGAGGGTGGTGAGGAAGGAGGGAGGGACCCTGGCCTGTCTGGTGTGTGTTGGCTCTGGTTAGGTGGTGCCAAGAACATACAAGCCTCATCTATACATTCAATCAGCTCCCCAGCTGCCTCTGTAAGCTCTGGGGCAAAATGGT
This sequence comes from Vombatus ursinus, assembly GCF_900497805.2. NCBI lineage: Eukaryota > Metazoa > Chordata > Mammalia > Diprotodontia > Vombatidae > Vombatus > Vombatus ursinus. The sequence continues at coordinate 10,881,221 of NW_020954710.1, forward strand.
AGATCCTTTTAGGTGGTCTTTCCCCTGCCTGGCTGCCCAGGGCTGTTCATTGTAGCCTGATTTCATCTGGGGAAAAAAAGTTGAGGTAGAACGAGTGAGTGGAGGGGTGTCAGCCAGTGACATTGGAGACCCAGGACTGAGTTCTGTTCTAAGACATGGCCTGAAAGCTCATGAGTGCTGTTGATTATAAGAACTACCATGTTTATATCACTACATGAAGTACGAGGCTTCTCCACAAACCTCCTGTGAGGAAGAAAGTACAACCTTCCCATTTTACAAATGAGTACACTGAGGCTTGGTGTCTTGTCCAATATCCCACAGCTAGCAAATGTCAGAGGCAGGATTTGAACCCAGGCCTCCTCCATGATACCTGGGTGCTCATCCCAGGGATGGGGTTTGTTTCCCATTGGAGTTCAGATGGCCAGAAATGCTTCCTGTCTGCAAACTCCAGGCAATTCCTTTCTGGGTGATTGGGTTTTCTTGGCCAGGGATAGTACCTGGGAATTCTCGATTCAGTTCGGTTCCATCTGAATCATTTCAATCTGAGGAGTATTTATGGACCTCTTTCTGTGTGCCAGTCAAGGTGCTAGGTGATGAGAATATAAAACCAAAAATGAAACAGTCCCTGCCCTCCAGGATTTTACATCCCGCTAGGGCATAGATGGGGGCAGCTGGAGGACGCCAGAGTATCCAGAGCACCGGGCCTGGAGTCAAGAAGATCTGAGTTCAAATCCAGCCTCAGACACTTACTAGCCATGTGACACTGGGCAAGTCACTTCACCCCGTTTGCCTCAGTTTTCTCATCTATAACATGAGCTAGAGAAGGAAATGGCAAACCACTCCAGTACCTCTGGCAAGAAAACCCCAAATGGGGTCACCGAGAGTCAGACACAACTGAACTACAATAACAAGGGCCTGAATACGCAGATAGATCAATACAAGATAGTACAGTATACAGAACAGCCGCTTCTCTAGCCTCTGGCTGGGGGAAGAATAACCACAGCTGACACTCAGGTGGCATTGTGAAGTTGTTCTACACACATTATTTCACTTGATTGTAAAGTATGATGGAATCAGTAAAGAGCTGGGAGACCTGTGTGACCCTGGATAAGTCACTTAAGCCGATACTCATTCTAGGCAGCTCTCCAAGACAACGGAGCTGCAGAGAAGGAAGACGGCAGCCTTCCATGGTAGTGGGACTTCCCTGTGCCAGTACAAATGAAGGTTCAGTCCATACTGTTGTGTCTAGAGTGGACACTGCTAAAGAAGGCCCAGTGGCCCTGGGTCGCCTACAGGCTATAAAAATCCAGTGTTTGAAGCCAGCCTACCTTTCCACAGATCACTTCTCTTCAGGCCCACCAAGGTTGAGTCAGTGGTTACCCTCCACACCCTCCGTCCTCACCTTCAAATCTCCATCTCTTCCATCCCTGCTCAGCTCTAAGGGTCATTGCATGCAAAGAGGTCTTCCTTTCCTACCCCCTCCCAGCCTCTAGTGCCTCTTCCCCCAACCCCCCCACATTAGAGTGGATGTATTTTGTAACTCCTTATAAGCCTAGCATACAGTAGGTGCTTAATCAATGCCTTTTTTTTTTTTTTTGGTGAGGCAATTGGGGTTAATCCAGGGTCACCCAGATTGTGTCAAGTGTCTGAGACCCTATTTGAACTCAGGTCTTCCCGACTTGGAGTCTGGAGCGCTATCCACTGCGCCACCTAGCTGGCTACATTAATCAATGCGTCTTGATTGGTCGTCAGACAACCTGATGACAACTGTGATGATACAGGCCTTATTGTTTGAGGCTCAGGTTAAATGGCTTGGTGGTAAGTGTCTGGGAGGGGACTTGATCCTAGGCCGTGGGTACCAGGGGGTCCCTCACGCATGTGGGAACTAATATTGGAATCAATAGTGACACCCAGAGTCTCCGAGGCTCCTCACAGCTGGATTTCAATGCTGCGTGGTCCAAGTAGGCCTCGGGTCTGTCCTCAGTAAAATGCGGGTAGGGAAGACTGAGCTCTGAGCTGCTTCAGGTTTTCTCCCTCTGGGTTGGGCTGGGCTGGGCTGGGCTGAGCCGGGCTGGGCTGGGCCAGCCAGCTGGGAAGCCCAAGGCCTTTTCACTCCCTGGAGCTGGGCTGATTCCCCCAGTCACCTGACACTGCCCCACCTCTCTAGGTTGCCAGCCTAGAAGCATTTCAGAGGTGTCTCCCAGGGCCACTCCCAGCCTCTGCCCCTCTCCCTTTCCAGGCTTGACTGGCTCATTTCCTGTCTGACACCCACTTGGGGCTCTGATCACCCACCAGCCCCTCTGGGGCTGGATTTTTGCCTGTCTCTGCTTCTCTTTATCTCTCTCGAGCTCTGTCTCTGCCTCTCCATCTCTGTCCTTCACTCTGTCTCTGCCCCTTGCTGCTGTCTCTACCTCTGCCTCTCTTTCTCTCTGTCTCTCATTTCTGATTCTGCTTCTTTATCTCTGTCTCTTGTCTGTGTCTCTGCCTCTCTTGTCTCTGTCCCTTTGCACTGTCTCTTGTCTCTGCCTCTGTCTCTGCCTCTGCTTCTCTGTCTCTAGCTATGTCTGTGTCCCTGAGTCCCCAGGCTCTAGGCTGATCGCCTCCTACCCTGGCTCCGGCAGCCTGGGCTTAGGCTCAGGGCTGGGGGCTCGGGGCTCGGGGCTCGCGGCTGGGGCTGGGGGCTGAGGGCTCGGGGCTGAGGGCTGGGGGCTCGGGGCTCAGGGCTGGGGGCTCGGGGCTCAGGGTTCTGGCTGTGTCTGTTTCGCCGAAGCAACCCGAGCCCCGCGGCGCTGTTGTGTCCGCCTCTCCTGGCCTCCGCTGGGCAGGCTCCACTTCTCTCCTCCTCCCCTCCCCTCGTCTCTGCTCCCCTCCCCTCCTCTCGCCTCCCCCGGGACCAGGCCGGGCCGGCGCAGCGGCGGGCTTCGGCAGAGCAGTCCCTGTCCCCTGGGGGCTCCTCCATGGGTGAGTGCGGGGTACCCCGGGCCGAGGGCAGAGGAGGGAATGGGAGGGGAGGGCTGGCGGCCAGCCGGGCTGCTGCAGCCGCCAAGCCCGGGAACCCCAGGATCCGCGCGGGGCTCCAAGCCCGCGCGTCTCTGGCCGGCCCCGCCGCAGGCTGCGGTCGCCGCCGCTGCCGTGCTGGCCCGGGATGGCGGGCTGGGCCGAGGACCCCGGCACTCCGCGCTCGGAGGCTGGGGCTCCAGACTGGCGGACTCTAGGACTGGAGACGCGTGGGGAGCGGGGGCAGAACTGTGGGGTCCCGGACTAGGCTGGGGGAGGCCTGGACCAGGGTGCTAGGGGACTCTTAGACCTGGGGAAGAGGAGACTCCTAGCCTTGGGATCCTGGACTGGGGGGTCTCTGGATACAAGATGGGGTGTGTGGTCCAGGGTCTTGGAATTCTGGCGGCGGGGGAGGGGGGAGAGTCCAGGGTGACCACAGGGTTGTGGTGTTCCGTTGGGGGGGCAGACTGGCAGAGGGGCTCCAGGAACTTGGGGGGAGGCCGCAGACCTGGAGGGAGTGCTACATACTAGGGGCCAAACTCCAGAGATGGCCCCCCCCCTCCGCCTCCGGAATTGGGGGGAGGGGCAAGGGGACCCAGATCGTGGAAATCTGGACTTGAGGAGAGGCCTGGGGGTTCCAGGGTGAGATATCCTGAACTAAGAAGTGAGGGGCCTGCGGTTTCAGGCATTAGGGATTCCAGGCCAGAGGAAGAGGGGCTCTTTGGATTGGAGTCTTTGATGCAGGGGGTTTTCTGGGGCCACAGATTCCCTGATTAGAGGATTCTGAGGATGGGGGGAGGTCAAGGCTACTCCAGGCTCTAACTCTGGAGAAGCTTTGCTGGGGGCCAGCCAGCTTTGGAGAGTTGGGGAGGTGGGCAGGTTGGGGCAAGCTGGGCACAGCTGGACTGGCATCTAAGGTTGCCCTAGGTTCAGAGTGAATATTGGCCCATCCCTTCTTGCCTCTCTCTGGCTCTTAGGCCTGCTGAGGGTTGCAGGAGCTAAGGGGGAACACTTTGGAAGGCCTGGAAAAGGGGTGAGGAGTCATCACCACTACCTTCTCCACAACCAGTGATTCCAGACAAACCTCTTGAGTAGGGGTGGGCTTAAGGTCTATCCTTGGAAGAGGTGTCCTCCACCATCTCTGGAGTTGGGCTGGCTTTCTGGTGTCTGGACCGTCCTGCCCTCAGATGCCCAGCAGTCTGGGGTCCTGGGGCAGGCCAGGGCTAGATCTGGGGAGTAGTTCACATACCTACTATTGCCATCCCCTTCTTCTTCCCTCATGTGCATCCCCATTTCCTTGTCTATCCTCATTCTTTTCCAAAGAAACAATGGTGGGGATGGGGTTAGGGACATGTTACCCCCATCTCTTTTACTGTTCAGATTGGGAACTGTCAGATTTCAGATCAGTCTGATTCCTGTCTAGGAGTAGGGGTGGGCCTAGACTCTGAGTTTCAGATGGACACATGGCTTATATGCATATGGGTAAGGACCATGTGCTAAACTTCTCTCCCCCCCCAAAAACTGACACAATCAGGCTGTCTGCTGGGTGCTAAGCACAGTTCTAGGTTCTAGAGATACAGCATTTAGAAAAGACTGAGGTCCTGTACTGTAAGTTTACAATCTAGGAGAAGAGGAAAAGTCTGATGTAATCACAATAGACAATGCTATATAAAAGGTATTTTAGAGTCTTACAAAACAGAGGGTCTGAGGACAGCCTGAGGGGGAGAAATGTAGTAAGCTGGAGAGAGCTGCGCAGGATTCTTGTAGGAGGGGCCCTTACAAGGATGTGTAGAAAATCAAAAGGAAAGAGGATTCAGGCCGAGAGGGCATTCCAGGTACAGGAAACAGACTGAACAGAAGGCAATGAGGGGAGAGGTGTGTTTTGGGGCTAGAGAGTAGACTATGGTCATATGAAATCAGCTTAGCAAGACTGAGTGGTACCATGTTGTAGAGAGCCTCAAATGCCAATTGTTTATAAAGTGTGAACTTTATTTGGGAAGCAATAGGGAGCCACAGCAATTACTTGAGAGGGGACTCAAACAGACATGACTAGAGATTTATGTTCTTTCCTCTTCCGCCATCCTCCTTACATGGACCCATTAGGCTCCTCCCAGCCTCCCCTGAAATTGAGAGAAGGAAGGAGCTGGGGATAGAGGGAGGGGAGGTGTCCAGACTTGCTTGAGAGGCCTCTCTCCAGGCTGTGGGTGAGGAAGACCCCCTTGCAGGAGAGTGAGGAGGTTTCTGTCCCAGGAGAGGACCCAGGAGAGATCTTTTCTCCTTCCCTGACTACTGGAATTGGGGCAGGGGAAGAGACAAGAGGATCTAAGCCTTTTATTTCCAAAGAGAGCTTCCACTGGGCAGTGGAATCTAGATAATTTCCTTGGGGAATTACAAGAGAAAAAAAAAAGCTTTGAAAACAGATAAGTTGGCATTTAAAACGGAAAGCAACACTGACCCTCTTTGAAGGGATGGACAGAGGAGGCCTGCCCCACCCTTCCTTCTCTGCTGGGCCCTGCTCCTGGGGAGAGGAGGAGGTCATGGGGGAGGGAGTTGGGAGGCTGGGTAAGGAGGGAGGCCCTAACCTGGTTGGCTAACACCCTCTGCTTTGCAGATGACCGAGGCCTATCGGAGGAGAAAGGACTGCGATGCCAGAATCCAGATTGTATTGACAAGAGAAGGGCATGCAAGGTAACTGAAGGCCCTGGGCCTGGGGCTGCTCCAGCGCCGGCCCTTCTCTGGGTCATGGGGCCAGGGGCTGGGGAGGGCTGAGATTTCAGCTCAAGTCACCAACACAGCCCAGCCTGGGAGAGAGCCTTGGGAGGGTGGCAGAGTAAGGATCTGATCCTGTGCCCATCCCAACTTCCCAGAGCCTCTGCACCCTCTGGAAAGGCAGCTTTTCCTAGACAAGGCAGAGAGAAGCCTTGAGTCAGAAGTCAGAGGGCCTGGGCTTGAGTGGGGGCACTTAGGAGCTGTGTGACCTTGGACAAACTGGCTCCCCTTTCTGGTCCTCTTTTCTTATCTATTCAACACTTAGTAACAATAATTGTACTACCAGCCTCACCGAGCTACTGTGTGGGGAGTGCCTTGTAATCTTGAAAAACTCCCTAGTAATGTGAGTTTAAAAACATGCACCAATGACACGTGGGGTCTTCAAAATGAAATTTGTCCTCCGCCCTTAAGAACTCATTCATGCATTCATTCATTCGCTCTTTCCAGGTAGGTGATGGGTATGATGTATTATTATTAGAATTATCTTTGATTCTTTTCTATGGTGGAGAAATTCCTTGGAGGCCCCCGGGAACCTGGAGCCAGGACTCATTCCGACTCTCTCTTCAGGGGCTCTGCCAAAGGTGTGGCTGGGGGTTGGGGAACAGTGCCCAGTCTTGACTGAATGAGTACCCTGACCTCTCTGGCCCGGGACTCTTGAAGTTCAAGCCAAAGCTCGTTCTGAGCCCTGTGTTGTTTGGTTGGAAGCATTTACCATTTACTTGGAAAAGCTTGAGTTTAGAGGCAGGAAGCCCTGAGTTCAGATCCTGCCTTTGACACCTGCTGGGTGATCTTGGGCAAGGCCTTCTGAGCTTAGGTTTCCTTGGGTGAAAAATGGAGATAATGATATTTGTACTACTAGTACACAGAATTGGTATGAAGCTCAAATAAGAATATGTTAGTCAATTCAATTCAATTCAAAACATTTTTTAAGCCAGGCACTGTGCTAAGTGCTGGGGATACAAAAAGAGACAAAAGACAGCCCTTGCCCTCTAGAAGCTTACAGTCTAATGGAGGAGACAATATGCAAAACAATATGTACCAAACAAGTTATATACAGGATAAATATGAAATAATTAACAGAAGGAAGGCACTGAAATTGAGAAGGGGGAAGGCTTCCTGTGGAAGGTGGGATTTTAGTTGGGACTTAAAGAAAGCCAGGGAGGTCATTTGGCCCCCTCTGTGTCCAGAAGACAAAGAAATGCCAGCATCTTCCCTTTGTCAGGCCTGCTTTGATTTGTCCCAGCTGATGAGCATGGAGTAATTGAAAATCAGGGTTAGGGAGATGGAAGGGAGCCTGCAGTGTGGAATGTCAGAGTGAGAAGGGATCTCAGAATGCAGGATGTGAGAGCTGAGAGGGCTCCCTAGAACTCAGAATGTGAGAGCTGGGAGGGCCCTTAGAACACAGAAGGTCAGAGCTGGGAGGGCCCTTAGAACACAGAAGGTCAGAACTGGGGGGGCCCTCAGAACACTGTCAGAGCTAGAAGAGCCTTTAGAACACAGAATGTCAGAGCTGGGAGGGCCCTTAGAACACAGAAGGTCAGAGCTGGGAGGGATCTTAAAGAACACAGGATGTCAGATCTAGGAAGGCCCTTAGAGGACAGAATGTCAGCGCTGGGAGGAGCCTTAGAACAGAGAATGTCAGAACTGGGAGGACCCTTAGAACACAGAATGTCAGAGCTGGGAGGGCTCTTAGAACTGGAGATGTCTGAGCTGGGAGGGCCCTTACAACACAGGATGTCAGATCTAGGAGGGATCTTAGAATGCAAAATGTCAAAGCTGGAAAGATCTTTAGAACAAAGAATGTCAGAGCTGGGAGGACCCTTAGAGCACAGAATGTCAGAGCTGGGAGGGCACTTAGAGCACAGGATGTCAGAGCTGGGAGAGATCTTAGAGCACAGAATGTCAGAGCTGGCAGGAACTTGGATACAAAAAGCTTCAGCACTTACAAAGGACTCTTAGAACACTGACTTTGAGTGTTCTAAGACCAGGGAGGGAAACCATGGAGTCCAAACTTCTCATATTACAGGTGAGGAAACTGAAGCCCAGAGAAAGAAAGTGATTTGCTTAAGTCCCCTGGCAGATCAGTGGCAGACTTTGGAACACCACTGGAGGCCCCTGGTCCTCAGTCCATATGCTTTTCCTCATACTAAGCTGGTTGCCCCTGACAGCTGGAAAGGGCCCTCTGACCTCCTGTTTCTGGCCCCTGGGGCCAGCACAGAATGTGGAATTCCTCAGCTCCTTGTGTAAAGAGAATCGATCCGTCAACAGTGGGGCATCAGGCGGTACAGACACACGTGAACTGTTACATCTCTAGAAGTGAGATGTCTACATTTGGGGAACCTTGGGGTCAGGTCTCAGAGAGGTTAAGTGAGACATCGTTGGGAAGGGAGAGAACCTCAGAGAAGAAGGGCCATATAAGCCATTCCCACCTTCAATAGGGCAGACCACAGATGTCGTGTCTCAGGGTTTAAGATGATGTTACTGTTCCTATCAACACCTCCCATGCCCTCCCCAGGATAGGGCTGATAGGGTGGCCTCTGCCCCCAGCCTTCTGGGCATTGGCCATAAAGGATAGGAGGGAAAGTACTTGACTAGGAGTCCAGAGGCACCTGGGTTTGAATCCCACCTCAGACAGCCTGTGGACCTGTGGACGAGTGAATTATCTTCTCTGTGTCTCAGTTTTCTCATCTGTACCAAAAAAAAAAAAAAAAAGGAATAATACAATCTACCCTGTAGGATCGTTGTCAGGATAAAATGAGATAGGGACTAGATCATCAATATCATTGATATAGGGAACTCCCAGGTGAAGAAACACCCTCTACCCATTCAGATTAGCACCTTCTCTGCAATTTAGTCTTAGATCATCCGTTCTTAACCTTTCTGGTGTCCTGGCCCCCTTGGGCAGTCTGGTGAAGCCTGTGGACCCCTTCTCAGGATCATTTTTTTAAATAATTGAAGGAAATAGTTCATTTCAGTTAGAGGTTAGTGAAAATAACGATGTAATTTTTTTTCCCATCCAAGTTCAAGGACCCCCAGACTCCATGAATTCATCTGTGAATCTTAGGTCAAGGACCTCTATCTTAGAGAGTTGCCTAGAGCCCTTAGAGGCAAGGAGAGAGTTCACTGCCAGTGAAGATGCCCAGAGTGAGAAGATGGAGGGTCATGGGGGAGGAAAATCAGAGAGGTAGAGAATTTGTGAAAGGACTGGAAAGGCCGGAAAGGGCTGGGTCCTAAAGGGCTTTAAAAGTGAAAAAGAGGATTTTATATTTGGAGGTAATAGGGAGCCACTGGAGTTTATGGAGTAAACCTGTGCTTTAGGAAGTCACGTAAGAAAGAATAATTAGAGCTGACGTTGACGTGGCATTTTGTTTACCAAGAGCTTTGTACCTGTAGCCTCAGCAGTAGGCCCAGGTTTGTTCCTCCCCATAAATGTACCTGGGAGTGCTGAAGAAGGGAACATGCATTGACTATTGGGGTCAGAAGACAAGGATTCAAATCCTGCCTTTGATGTTCACTCCCTGTGTGACTTTGGCTACAAGCCACTTAATTATGGTGGGACTTAGTAAAATTAGAGGGTAGTAGACTGAATAGGGGAGAGGGAATAGTGTAATGACTCACAACAGAAGAACCACAATAATCCTAATAGTTATATTTAAGAAGTTCTTTACATGGATTCCTCCCAACACCCCTTGGATTTAGGGGCTGTTACTATCCCCATTTTACCGATGAGGAAACTGAGGCTGGAGTGAGGGGAAGTGACTTGCTCAGGGTCACACAGCTGGTGAGCATCTTAGGCAGGATTTGAACTCAGGCCTTCCTGATTCCAATGCACTGCTTCACCAGCTGCCTGGGGTTAAAATCAAGGCTTTGCCACTTACACACGTGACCAATGACACATCACTTGAGTCCCAATTTCCTCTGTAAAATGTAGCGTTCTGACTAAATGATCTTTAGGGTCCCTTCTGAGGACAGTCTCGGCCAGGGTGGGTAGGTCCTGAGCAATTTTATTTAGTAAGCATTAAGTGCCTGCTGGGTGCTGAGCACTGTTTGATTCGAAGGCTGGGATGTCGGAAATGACACAGGTCTTGCCATCAGGGAGATTACATTTGCACTAGACACAGTACCATTCCCTAGGGGGATGTAGAAGTGGGCGGCAGTGGGGAGGGAGCTGCAAACTTCTCCCTGGTGACTTGGAAGGAGTAGGGTGGGGCCCTCATTAGCTGCCCTATATTACTGAATTAACTGCCTTCTCACTGCTTTCCTGAGTCTGGGGTCAGCTCCCTAATTCCCCTGATATTTGAGGTCCCAATGCTGAGACCTCCGAGGTTTTGCTCTAGAACCTCACCCCCCACCCCAGGCTAGACCTTCCTTTCCGTCAGCTACTCCTCTCGAGCTTTCCCGATTGGGCGTCGTCACCCTCTCTACCCCACTTAGAGGACCATTGCGTGACAGAGTCAGAAGGGACTTTAGACACCACGTAATTCAGTCCCTTCTTGGTTTTCTGGTGGACGTGGGAGGAAATTCCTTCCCCATGCAGATCACTACCTTGTCTGTGATGTAGAGTCTGAGAGATTTGCCTGAGAAGCTAAGTTCGGCTCACACAGCCTATAGGTGTCAGGAATGAGACTTGAACCCAGGTGTCCCTGATTCTCATTGAGCTTTCTGTGGACCACACCCTGGCTGCCTGTCATTTTACATGCAAAGACACTGAGACCTCAGATCAGGAAACCAAGGTGAAATGATTTGCCACAGACAGTTGGGGGGTGGAGAGAGAAGGGAATACACATTTATTTATACAGAGCCTACAAGGTGCTAAGCACTTTTACCAATACATCAATTGTTTCCTCACAAGTACTATGATAGGTGCTATTATTATTCCCATTTTACAGTTGAGGAAACTGAGGCAGACAGCGATTAAGTGATTTGCCCAGGGTCACACAGCTAGTGAGTGTTATATGTCTGAGGTCGGATTTGAACTCAGGTCCTCCTGAATCCACAGCTGGTGCTCTATCCACTGTACCACTTAGCTGCCCTTAGAGTTCACATTTGAACCCAGGTTCTCTGCTTCCAGGGGGAGCTAGGTGGCAATATAGTGCAAAGAATGGGCCTGGAGTCAGGAAGACTCATCTTCCTCAGTTCAAATCTGGCTTCAGACAACTTCCTAGTTGTGTGACCCTAGGCAAGTCACTTAACCCTGTTTGTCTCAGTTTTCTCCTCTGTAAAATGAGCTGGAAAAGGAAATGGCAAACCACTCCAGTATCTTTGCCAAGAAAACCCCAAGTGGAGTAACGAAGCGTCAGATACTACTGAACAATAAAAATACTACCTCCTGGTCATTAGATAATCTCAGACGCTCTTTCCCGCTCTCAAATTTTATGTTCCAAGGTCCCCACCACCTCTGACGTTCTGCATCTAGCTGGGGAATTTTACAAGAGATCAAAAGGACTGAAGGGAAGACCCAATATCTTAAACCCACAGAGGAGTCCCCTTCCTAGCTTTTGGGGGCAGAAGGTGTTACATGGCCCAGGCTTGTCCAGCAAGTCTGGGGACACCGACTTGTGGCCTAGGTGGGGTGTTGGACATTGTTTGTCCTTCCTTTTCATGACATCACAGGGGGATGTCTTGACTTGCTCCTGAATTGGATTTAAGTGAGGCAGGTGGGATATAACCTCAGGGAAAGGGGATCAGTTGCTACTCCGGCTTCCAGTGTTCCTGCCATTCTCCTACCGGCACACTCCCTCCCCACCTGCCATAAATTGAGACAAGAAAGCAGAATTAGAACCAGTAAGTACAAGTTATAGTGAGACAGGGGTGTACCAATTATTACATTTTTGGTGTGATCTTTTACACCTTGGGAATCAGCAAGTACTACAAATCAGAGTTTAATTGATGGTTTGGTGATGGAGAAAATTTGAATAATGAAGATTAAATTTAAAGTGTTGCTTTTAAAGTGGAAGAGGGGTGGAGCTGGTAGTTAAATGTTTACCAGCTCTTCATTGAGACAGACATGGACTCAAAATACAGAAGAGCAATATGGAGTCATGGATAGAGTGTAGGTCTTAGCATATAGGCTCTGTGACCCCGGGCAAATCTTTTCAGGCTTCATTGCCCCAGGCAGCACATATGGGCATTAGTGGAGATAGAGGGGGTTTCCACAGTGGGAGCATCCCATACTTGCTTCATGGGTAGTAGTAAGTTCCTTGTTCCTGGAAGTATTCAAGCACAGAGTCTCCTCTGAAGTAGGAGATTCTATAGAGGGGATTCTAACGTGGGGAGCAAAGTCGGACTTTAAGAACTTTGAAAGGTTCTTCCAATTCTATGATCCTATGAGATGGGACCCATTGGAGGCTGGGAGATCACTCCTCTGGGGATGATGAGAGCCTGGACTAGGGTGGTGGCCCTTTCTACAGAGAGGAAGGGGTGGATCTAAGGGACATTGTGGAGAAAGAATCAGCAGGATGTGGTGACTGACTCCATGGGGTGGGACCCTTGGAAGAGGGAGGAATCAAATATAACGCCCAGGTTATGGGACTGGAGAATGGGAAAGGATGGTTCATAGCCAGAGGCTGAAGTGGGGTGGGAATGACAGTCTATATTGGGATCAGGGGAAGGAGAAAGGTGACCAGTTCATTTCTGGACATTGTTTTCTAGACAGTGCAGGGGAGTGGCCGGAGTCAGGAAGAACTGGGTTCGAATTCAGAGTCAAATACTTACTAGCTCTGTGACCCTGTGTGCATCATATAACCTCAGTTTCTTCATTTGCACACCGGAGATAATAACAGCATTGTCTTCACTAGGTTATTCTTGAGTGTCAAATGAGATAAGGGACCTGAATCCCTCAGTAAGCCTTTAAGGGCTGTGTAAATGCCAGAGATTTTACGTAGTGACATAGGGTGCCTGACATCTACTAGAGGAACAGGAAAGGAGTGAAATAGTAGAGGTGAGGCCTGGGGATGGAGATCAGGGCAAAGGTCACTTACAGACCCTGTAGATTTAGGGCTGGAAGAGATCCTGAAGGTCATCTGATCCACCCTGATGATCAGGGAACACATAAAAACTGAGACTTGGAAAGATTAACTGACTGGTCTGTCATTGCAGAGCTAATAAACCGAGGTTTGAGCCTATTGTGGCCAAATAGTGCTTACTGGGTGCCAAAAGCTTTACAAATCATCTCATTTAATAATAATAACAATAGCTAGCATTTATATAGTACTTACTGTATTCCAAGCACTGTGCCAAGAGCTTTACAAATATTATCTCATATAATAATAGCTTGCATTTATATTGCACTTACTATGAGTCAGGTATTGTATTAAGCACTTTACAATTATTATCTTATTTGGTCCTCACAATAATAATAAGAGCTAGTATTTATTATGGCTTTGTAAGGGTTGCAAAGTGCTTTACATATGTGACTTCATTTGAGCTTCACCATGACCCTGGGAAATAGACGCTTTTATTCTCCCCATTTTATAGATGAGGAAGAGGGTAAGTGACTTGCCCAGGGTCACACAAGCTAGTAAGTATTCGAATTCAGGCTTTCCTGGCTCCAAATCCCAGACTCTATCCTAGCTAAGGTCGTCCTTATTCCAAGTCCAAAGCTTTTTTCAATAGAGAGCACTGGCCAAGGGTATACCATGCAGGGGAATGCAGAGTCTCCCAGCTGGAAAAGAAGTTGGGTTGGCCATCCACTCCAGCCTATATTGGAAAAGGAAGTCCTTTGGCTGGGGGACAAATGGTGACCCAGCCTCCACTTGCAGCCCTCCAATAGAAGGTGAGGGGCACTGCCCCCCAAGGCAGCATCTTCTCCTTCTGGCTAGTGCTAATTACTTGGAAATGTTTTCTTGACATCAGGGCTAAAATTACCTCTTGCAATTTCCATCATTTGCTTTTAACTTCACCTCCAGGGCTGAGCAGAAGAAAGCTAATCCTTCTTCAACCTGACAGCCCTCAAATACTTGAAGGAAGCTTTGGGGTCCTCCCTTTGCCTTCCCTTCTCCAGTCTGAACACCCCTAGGTCTCATGTGGCATAACCTTTAGGACCTTTGACATCTTGGTTACCCTTGGTGCAATGAGAAGTGCATATTAATATGACTTTAAAAAAATATTCTTGTTTTAAAATCTAGAAAATTCCATTCCCCATAGCATTTAGAGAGGCAGCGGACAGTACCACTGGGCATAGGTTCAAATTTCAGAGTATAATCATACTTCCTAGCTGTGTGATCTGGGGCAAATCACTTTTCTGAATGTGATTTCTCATCTGTAAAATGGGGATAATCCTGCTTATATAACCTATTTCTAATACAACAAGCATTTTTAAGCACTCACTACATGTTGGACACAGTGCTCAGAACTGGAGATACAAAGACAAATATGCAAGGTTCCTGTTCTCAAAGAGCTGGCATTCTACTGGGGAGAGGAGATATTACATATATATGCATAAACAGGTAAATATAGGGACAGCTAGGTGGTGCAGTGGATGGAGTTCCTGAATTTAGGAAGACTCCTCTTCTTGAGTTCAAATCTAGCCTGAGACACTTACTAGCTGTGTGACCCTGGGCAAGTCACTTCACCCTGTTTGCCTCGGTTTCCTCATCTGTAAAGTGATCTGGAGAAGGAAATGGCAAACCACTCCAGCATCTTTACCAAGAAAACCCAAATGGGGTCATGAAGAATTAGATATGACTGAAAACAACTGAACAACAACAAATATATACATGACAAGAGAGATAGTGTAGCGTAGTGGGCAGAGACTTGTGGTCAGAACCAGAAAAACCTGGGTTTTAGTCTCACCTCTTATACATACTGACAACAGACCAAAATAGTTTACCTGAGAGCTTTGCACCTAATCCCATTGCCTTAATGGTTAGGGATTTCAGATTTATCTCCCAGTTGGATAAAAGGCTAAGGATTGAGGCCACGGCTGACCTGGGAGATCTCTGCTGGCACCCAACTGCACACCTACCTCTCTTTTAAAAAAAATTACACCTACACACTCTGTGTGTGTGTGTATATATGCATGTGTGTATTAATTATCTTAAGAAACCCTGCAAGCCTATCACCTCCCAGTGATTTCCCCACTTAAAGGACCCTCCCTTATAACAAAGTATAATTAAGCAAACCAAAACAACAGGTTGGCTGAATCTGATAACTAAATACCTCACTCTGCCCCTGTAGTCCACCACTTCTTTGCCCCGAGGTGCTAGTCTCAGGGTCTGAGTTCCCTGGGGTCACGACTGTCCACTTCATTCATTGATCAGACTTTCCACTTCATTCATTGATCAGACTTTCGGTGTTTTTAAACCTCATCGATTTTCCTTTGTGTTAACTGTGGTCATCATATAAATGGTTCTCTTGCTTCAACTTGGTACTGTATCAAGTCATGAAAATCTTCCTAAGTTTCTCGGGATTCTTCATATTTGTCATCGTTAGGACTTGATAACATTCCATTCCACTCGCATACTACAATTTATTCAGCTGCTTCCCCAACTGATTGTCCCCATCTCGGCTACCATGAAAAGTGCTGCTAGAAATATTTCTGTATAGGTGTCGACCCCAACCTCTTAGGGATGACAGGGGACCCCAGAAGGCCAATTTCCTGCTGCCTCACAGCACTTGGCAGCCTGGGATTCCTCAGGCTGCTCCTGTCCCCCACCCCCATTTCCATCTCCACCAACAGTTTGGCCATTGCTTAAGGGGAGGGACGTTTTGTGAGTAGGAAGTTCTGTACATTCTGTAATATGGAAGTTTGTAAGGATCGACAATACAGAGTGGAGGGGATCCCTAAGGTAGCATCTTCAGCTTCCCAAGGAGGCCCCCATCTCCCCAGTGGCACCCTAGGGTTGTGCCTCGATTTTTCCCCAGAGTGTGTGTGGTACTGGGTGATCCCCAGGTAAGCGCTGGAGCTCACAGCCTCATAATCCCACACTCGATCTCCTTTTCCCCCTCCACTAAATGTGGGGGCCAGCTCAAGGGGCAGACTCCGCACTTGGCTGGGTGCCATTGGTGGCATACCTTGATCTGAGACCTGGGCTCCCATCCATCCATGCATTGTTGTTTTAAACTCCGGCTGCTCCCCCCCCCCCCCGGGTGCCGCGTGGGGAGGAGGAGTTAACCTGGAGTCGCGAGCCTGTTTTCCCCCTCAACTCAATGCCAGGAATGGGGTCAAAAGAAAGAAAAAGCAAGAAGTGTTTTGGGAGCACACAGGGAGAATTTCCAGGGCGCGGCCAGAGTGCGGTTAGAAAGGAGTTATTTATAGTCAGGGAGCGGAAATCTGGAGGGTCCAGCAGCAGGGCAGGGAGTGAACCAGGGAGCGAGCTGGCGCAACCGTCGGGGGCCTTCTCTGGGCTCCCAGGAGTCCTGCAGGCTGCTGGGGAGTGGGGCGGAGGCGCAGCCCTGCGCCCACCCACCTGCGCCGCTCCAGCCCTCCTACGCAGCGGTACTCAGCCTGAGGATGACCTTGTATTTGCAGCCCAGGCTCCCACCTGCCCCCTCCCCAGCAGTGATCGGAAGAGAATTAGTCTTCAAGCCTTAGTGAAAGGCATTGCTGGACGGTTGTTCGTTCTCCATGCTCTCCAGCTGTCCCCTTCCTCCAAAGCATTTCTCTGGGTCTTATGTGTTAGAGGCTGGGGGGGGGAGGGTTAAGAGAAGTCACGCCCTAGAAGTTGTCCCAGTCTTCATCCCAGAGGCTGAGCCTGACGGCTACTCCTCAATCCCGCCCGCGACAGCCAGCTGTGGGTTTCTGCCCTGCGGACACCCCTTCAGATGACAGCCTCGCCCCTAGTCCCTTCCCCACGCGGAAGAGTGCTGCAGAGCCGGCCGCGGGGGTTGCCTTGGAACCCAAGCCTGCAGCCCGAGCCCTCTCCCCGGGATCACAGCCGTCCCCCTGCCCACCCCTTCCTTTCCTGGCTGTTGCCCCGCGAGGCCCGGGCCCAGCCTTGTTCTTTCCACGCCCTGCACCCTTAGTAAGTAGTACATTCCTCCTTCACTCCCGTGCCCCGCAGGTGGTAGATCCCGACAGAGCTACCGTAATTACGAGGCTTGGCCTGGCGGCGAGGTGACTCCCCCGGGGGAACCTAGCTCCTCCTCTTCCCCCTCCTCCTCTTCTCACAAGCCTGGGGCTGCCACAGAGCTGAGTCTCAGCCCCAGCCTAGGGCGACCAGCTGGCCCCTCTGATACGGAGGAGGGAGGCTGGGAGAGGCTCCCATCATCACACACATCGCTGAGCCTGAACCTTGAGCTGGAAGCAGGGGGTGAGTAGGGGGTGGAAAGGAGACGTCAGGTAAAAGAGGAGGACCCAAGACCGGGAGGGGAACGTGGGAGGTAATCGGCTGAAAGCTGAAACGCCTTCGCACCCCGCAGACTCTTTCTCTGGGAGTGGTAGAGGGACAGAGTGGTCTTTCTTTACTGATCTGGGGTCTCGGGTTGCTAGTTAAGTTTAGGGATCGAGGCCGTGCCTAGTGAAACGATTGACGCTCGCACCGGTACTGGCTCTGGTATCAGTTTATCCCTCTTGGCAGCGGGCACAAAACTCCTTTCTTCCAAACGGGGCATGTCTCTGCCGGGCTCCCTGAGGCTCCTTCGGCTTCGCGGACACTGATTTTCTGTAGGGACCTTCCCTCTCTTTTGACTGATAAGAAGCGTTTTAGGGGTCTCGGCTCAGGGTTGCTGGCAGCTTTTTCTGGTTGTCGGACCCCGAAGCTCAATGCAGAACCAGTAGGGGGAGCCCTAGGAAGCGTTTTATGTAGGGTCAGCCTGAAAGTGGCCACTACTGGAAAAGGAGTGTAATGGAGAAGCAGTGAGGAGGGGTGGAAAAACATCAGGCTCCCACCTCTGACACAAGTCATAACCCCTGGGAGCTTTGGCTTCATCTGTGTTTTGTCATTGTGACCATTCCCACCAGAATTGTTAGTATCCATATGATGCTTTCCATGTTATCTCATTTGACCCTCTCTACAACCCTGGGAGGTAGGTGCTATTTTTATCCCTATTTTACATGTAGGGAAACTGAGGTTGAGATCGAATAAATAATTGGCTCAGGGCTGATAAGTGTCTGAGGTCAAATTTGAACTCAGGTCCTTCTCCAAGACCAGTAGTCTCTCCATGATATCACCTAGCTTTCAGAAAACAGAAAGTCAGTCACCTTGCCAGTTTGGTAGGAGTATTTCAGTCTTCGAAACTGAGATAGTTTATTTTTACTACCTAATCCACAGAGCTATTGTAAGGGAAGTGTAGTAAACCTCGAATTATACTTAAGAAGGAGTTCTTGTGCCCATTACAGAGAAGAGGAAACTGGGCTCAGGTCTGGGCCAGTCACTTTCTTAAATCAGTGTGAGCTGTCATGATAGAGACCTGGGCTGGAGGCAGGCAGTCCAATACAATCCAGTCTGGAGATTCAGAGACAAAAGTTGTAGACTCTGTTCTTAAGGGGTTTACATTCTTCTGGGAGTGGGGTGGGATGGTAGATTATTTGACCCAGAACCAGAAAGAAACTTGAGGGATATCTTTTTTTCTTTTTTTGGATTTAGGCAATGGGATTAAGTGATTTGCCCAGGGTCACACAGCTAGTAAGTGTCATGTGTCTGAGGTCGCATTTGAACTCAGGTCCTCCTGAATCCAGGTGCTTTATCCACTGCGCCACCTAACTGCCCCCTTGAGGGTTATCTCGACCAACTCTCTCCTCTTTTCCTTCCTTGCTTTTTTTTTCTTTTCTTTTCTTCCTTCCTTCCTCTTTCTTTCTTTCTCTTTCTTTCTTTCTCTTTCTTTCTTTCTTTCTCTTTCTTTCTTTCTTTCTTTCTTTCTTTCTTTCTTTCTTTCTTTCT
>NW_020954710.1:10899817-10919477 GCF_900497805.2 Vombatus ursinus
TCTTTCTTTCTTTCTTTCTTTCTTTCTTTCTTTCTTTCTTTCTTTCTGTCTTTCTGTCTTTCTTCCTTAGCAATGAGGGGACAGAAGTTCAGAGAAATTGTGTGTCTTGCCCCAGATCACACAGGAAGGAGGAGGCAGAGTTGGGATTTGATGCTCCTCAGACTAGGAGCCATTGCCCTGCTGTTTGGTTGCTGCTTCTCCTATCATGCTTTCCCAGTGCACACAGCTTACCCCACAGGTTTCCCAGCTAAATGACCTCCTTCCTAAGAGATTCATTCCCTGTTTTACTCTTGCCCCAATCCCATCCCTAAGGGACTACAGAGCAAATCCTACTGAGTGAATCCAATCATATTTTCTTGCTGTAATCAGAGGTCCTGCATTCAAATCCTACTTCTTCCCCTTACTATGGGGCCTTGGGCAAGTCACTTAATCTTTGTGCCTCAGTTTCCTTTTCTGTAGAATGCAGAAGTTGGACCACACAACCTTGGAGTCGCCTTCCAGTTCCAGATCTTTGATGAAATAACAATGGTCCCATTTCTATAGCCCTTCAGGGTTTACAAAACACTTCCCCCAAATTCTCTGGGGGCAGTGAGGAGAAAAGCTGGAGTACACACTCAGGCTGCTCAAAAGCAAATCCATTCTCTTTCTGCTCCCCTCTTCCTCCTCTTCCAATCCCAGGGCTGGACTGGAATGATTAAAGTTGAAAAAATCTAAGGGATGGCCCTCCAGCATTTATGGTGTGCTCTGTGCCTGGCTCTGTGCTGAGCACCAGGATACAGAGACAGAAATGGAATGGTCCTTGCCATCATGGACTTAACTTCTTTTAAAACTCTGTGTTGTGCTAGGTGATGGGCATACAGAGATGAGAATGGAAAAAAAAACCCAACTTTTTCTAACCGTGTAGAAGCTTACATTCTATCAGAAGAACAGACATACAACTTAATAAAGGCAGTTTGAGGAGCATTAATGGGGACAGGATGTGCTGAGCCCCTGGCCAGCCCCTTGGTGAGGTAAGGGAAGTTGTCGTTTAGTCATTTTTCAGTCCATGTCTTGACTCTCAGTGACCCCTTTTGGGGTTTTCTTGGCAAAGGTACTGGAGTGGTTTGCCATTTTCTTCTCCAGCTCATTTTACAGATGAGAAAACTGAGGCTAACAGGATTAAGTGACATGCTCAGGGTCACACAGCTAGTAAATCTTTGAGGTTGGATTTGAATTCAGATCTTCCTGACTCCACCACGAGTTTCAGACATTTGCTGATATGTATTAGCTTGTGGGTTCTTTTCTTGGCCACCAGGTGGTGTTCTTTTTCTCCCTCCCTACACAACCCTGTTGAAGGTCTCCTAGCAAAGTTTCTGCCTACATCCTTTATCAACAACCCAGGAGGACCACAGCCCTACACACGTGGCATGTGGACGGTACCCAGGCAGAAGGGAGCCTTCAGTGGGCAGGGCCCTGTGTAGTGGCTTCTCTGGGGACATGATATCCTAAAGATACCAGAGATATGCCTGCCTCTGACTGTTGAGTGGGATAGCTTCTCTCTCAGCCCTGCTAGGTCTTGAGTCACTGAACTGGACAGAAGATCTCCAAGTTCTTTCTGCAGCCTGGCATGTGATGGAGACAGCAGCCAGGCAGCGTTGGAGCTAGACTTACATAGACTAGGAGTTGAGTTATAGGAACATAGGTCTGTCTATTCCTAAAACGGACCTCAGAGACCATCTACTCCAAGTCCTTCATTTTACTTAGGATACTGAGACCCAGAGAGAGATGTGTCAGGGGTGTGCTGGAACCTGTTCCAACTGGCTGGTAGATTGCTACATTTTCTCTATGAGCTTTTACACCTTGGCACAGGTTACAAATCAGAGTTAGATTTATTGTTTAATAATGTAGATTAAGCCTGGAAATGAGTCATGCTTTTAGGAGAACTGGTTGTTAAACACTTATCAGCACACTGATGGATATGGCTTGCCCAAAATCACAGTTAATAAATGGTAGAACTGGAATTTGAACCTAGGTTCTCTGCCTTAAGAACCAAGGCTTTTCCGACTATGTCATGGTACCTTGGCGTGTGTCTGAATCTTGGAAAAGAGATCAGGATGAGACCTATTTCTTTCTTTCCTTTTTAGGCAGTTGGGGTTAAGTGACTTGCCCAGGGTCACACAGCTAGTAAGTGTCAAGTGTTTGGTCGGAGGCCGGATTTGAACCCAGGTCCTCCTGACTCCAGGGCCAGTGCTCTATCCAGAGACCTATTTCTGTTGAGGATGCCACCATCTTTGCAGTGGCCCAGGTTTGCAACTGATGAGCCATTCCTGACTCCTCTCCCTCATCCCCTGTATCTAATCTGTTTGCGGTCTTGTCAATTTCTGTCTTGACAACATCTCTTGTATACACCTGATATACATCTTCTTTCCACTTAGACCTAGACAGTCCCCACCTTCATCGTCCCTTGCCTGTAATAGCTCCTGATATGGTTTTCTAGCCTCAAATATCGCCCTTCTGTTCTCCAATCCATCCTCTAGACAGCTGTCAACATGATCTTCCTAAGACACACCAGTGTGACAATGTCAGTCTTCTCAAAGTCTCCAGTGGCTCCCGATTGCCTCTAAGGTTAAATGATCAGCCTGGCATTTGAAAAGCTAGAACCCGGATCCAACCTACGTTTCCAGACTGATTTCATGTTAGTAGTGCCTTTCATATACTCTTACGTTCCAACCAGCCTTGCCTCCTGTTTTTGAACTAGAGATTGCATTTCTTACCTCCTAGTAGGGTCAGAGGACCCAGGTTCCAGTCCAGTCACTCCCTCTCTCTGGCCTCATTTTCCTCATCTGTAAAATGGGCTGGAGAAGGAAATGGCAAACCACTCCTCTGTCTTTGCCAAGGAAACCCCAAATAGGGTCACAAAGAGTTGGAAATGACTAAACAACAGCAAAACAAGGAGGCTAGCACCTAGTGTTTAATGTATGTTACATTACATTTCTAAGACCTAATCCAATCTAGATTAGTCTCTGGCTTTTAGGTTAGAGGAAAGGGAGGAGAGAATTAGCGAGTGACTTATTCTGGGGCCCAGGGGGACTGGTCAGGGCTGTTCCTGATTGTGGAGGGGACTGGAGAAAGCATAGGGTAGACAGAGCTGATAGTCTTAGGACTTTTATTAGAAGGTAGGACAGGGAATATTTTTTGCTTTTTCTTCATATCACTAGTATCTAGTGGCTGGCACATCGAAAGCACTTATTAAATGTTCATTGATTGGCTGATTCTGAGAACCACCTGGGTCCAAAATGGAATGAGCTGTCCTTGGGGGAAGGGAAGGTCAGGTTGGCTGAAAGGGCTCTCAAAGGCCATCTGGTTTAACCTCCTCATCCTAAAGAGGCTCAGAGACCTGCCCAAAGTTACCTAAGGTAAACAGTGACAGAGTTAGGATTAGAATCCAGATCTACTGACTCACTATCTGATGCTCTTTCTACTGTATCCTCTGGCCAAGTCAACAAATATTTATTAAGCACCTATTATGTGTATGCAAGGCAACTGATTCCTGCTCAAATAGGTAATGGTCTTGATTCACTGAGCTCCCTTCCAGCTCAAAGATTTTGTGATTTTTGTTCTTACCCAAAACCCCTAGATACTATGCAGCTAAGTGAGTGGATAGAGCGCTGGACCTGGGAATCAGAAAGACCTGAGTTCAAATCCTGCCTAGGACACTTACTAGCTCTGTGACCCCTGACCAAGGCACTTAACCTGTCTGCCTCAGTTTCCACAACCTGTAAAGTGGGGATAATAACAGCACCCACTTTCTAGGGTTGTACTTAGCAAAGTGTCTGGCACATAGTAGGTGCTTAATGCTTGTTCTTTTCTTCACTATGCCTTGCCCAGGGGAAATTAATCCTTCACAATCAGATCCAACCTTCTCAGTACCTGTTTTCCCCATCCATATTGAGGATGGGGAGTCTCCAAGAGGTTGACTTTGGCACAGAAGCCGTTTCATGCCCCTCACCTACCACTTTTAAACTCTGGGCCTTTTTCCCAGGGATCTTTGGGCTATGGAGGACAAAGGCCGGAGGGTAGGGGGGAAGGTGTACAAGAGCCCTGAGTCACTGTTTTCAATTCTCTACCCGTACTGTGGAGGCCCAAAAGGATAGGGAGTTGGGGGAGGGGGCCTGGGAAGGCAGGGCACTCCTTTCCTGAAGATTTCATTATTCATCTAGAGAGATCTGGTTTCCAGGTATCAGTTTCAACAAGTCGGCCCTGACTCATGAGTAGGGAGCTGAGGCCTGAGTCCTGATATCCCCGGGAGACTCCTCCCCTCCCCCCAAATCACCCTTAGACCAACAGTGGTCTACTCAGACCCCCTGGCATCTTGTCTGCTGAGCTCCAGCCACAGTGTGGGCACAGACAAGCCCAGTCCAGGTTCATTAGCTAATTAGTGCCCCAGCTCTCCCGGGAAGAGGAGGAGGGGCAAGCTGGGTCTGGGTAACGTTATCCTCAGGCAGAGGAGAGGTGAGGAGATGGAGATCAAAGGAGGCAGAACCCTGGAGCCCCGGGCTCCCAGTCTCTGGCGCCCTGGCTAGGTCTCCTGAGTGCCCCTGGGCGGTGCGTGTTGGGGGAGCCCCATTCCCCAGCTGACTGTGAGCACTTCGGGGCCCACGTGCCCCCAGGTCGGGAGTTAGGCGGGTGTAGTCCTTCCTCCTCATCTCCCCCTTCTGAGCAGAAGCGGTGGGGGAGGGCTGTGACTCAGAGAGGCTGGAGGTGAAGGAGGATATGACTCCCGCTGGGGCTCGAATTCCCAGCTGAGCGCACGCAAACAATGAGGTTCCCCTTCCTCCACTTCGGGCCCTGGAGGCGAGGCTGAGCTTCCCTCTCCGCTGGACTTCGGGCCCCAGGAACCTCTTTTCCCACCCCTGCAGTCACCAGTATAAACTGGGGGATGTAAAGGGGTAGAGGAACTGATGCCCAGGAATGTCTCCATCACCTCCCCCCTCCTCCAGCGAGTCGAGCCGGCCGACGAGGTGGCTTCGCACCTCCTGCTTCCAGGACTAGCCTGGACGGGCCCAGGCTTGCCAGGCCTCAGTTCCTCCCTCACCCCAACCCGTGCAGGCGGTCTGGGCAGGAAGAGGCCGCACCGTCTGTGCCCTGGAGTCAAATCCCTTTTCCCCAGGCAGGTCCGGGGTTGTGGGTTCCTTCTGTTTGTCCACCAAGTTGCAGAAAGCATGCAGTCCCCCGGGAAGAGCAAGGGGATGGGCTCGGATTCCCCCAGGCAGATGTCGGGGCGTCACTGCGCAGTTCTCTGGTCACTAAAGGGCCGGGGATTTTCCGCCAACCCACCCCCTTCCCTTGACTTGGGGGAGGAGGAGTTACTCACTGCCCAGGGGCCGGTGCGGCCCTTCCTGACCCCCATCTCCTGTTCCCTCCCTCCCAGCCCAGTGTGGGGAATGACAAAGAGCTCAGGGCAGACGCTGGGAGGCTCATAAGCCTCCCCCACATCTTATCTTCAAAGGGGCTCATCACCTTCGGCGGCAGGGGATTCATTAGTCAGTCCTGCCATTGGGCTAGGGAGGAAGTATTTGTAGTAGTAGTTCTGGCTCTGGGTCCAGATCCTAGGGCACATCTTCGAGATCGTCCAGGCCCCAGGCGATCGTCAGGGTCGCCCTGAACCAATGTCTGGGTGGAGGAGGCGCATTGAGATCTGAGGTCAAAGCTAAGGCAGCTGTTTTGCGGCGGTAGGGATCCCGTGGCTCCTTTTCCCGCAGGCCGGTAGACACTGAGTGGGGAAAGATGCCCAGGGTCAGGACCCGACCTCATAGTTCCCAGACCTGGAATTAGAGGCTTAGGAGCTTGGGGGCGGAAGACTTGAGTCTGATTTGGAGGAGGGGTGCTACTGAGACCCCTGACTCTCCTCCTCTCCCTCCTTTTGCATCTGGCCTTCCCATAGCAAGCGTCTCTCCCCACTCCTTTTTTTCCCCCTGGTTTTCTTAGTACGGATGGGGAGGTAGGGATAGCTGTGAGACCCACCTGGGCACCCGGTGCCCCCTGGCGGAAGGCGAAGCCGTGGGACATAGCTTTAACCTGTTTCGGAGGCGAGGGAGCCTGGAGAGTGAGGCTCTTAGACCCTGGGGAAAGTCCAATTTGGACCTAGGGAATTCCCACCCTGCCCTGGCGGGGACCCTGAAAACCCTCCCGTCTCTTCTGCCGGTCCCTCCCCCTGTATCTCTGACTTTTCTTTGTCCTTTTCGCCTACCCCCAACACTGCCCTTGCCTGCCCCCCTCTATCTCTGTCTCTCCAGCTTCTCCCCTCGGAGAAGGGCCCCATCCCTGGCAGTGAGGGAGCCAGGTCTCCCGGGGTTGGGCCGAGTTCAAAGGCAGAGCGGGTGACCCCAGGGGGCCTGGCCGGGGCTGGGGGCGGGAGTGTGCAGTACAATGGCAGGAAGCGGGGGCAGCAGCATTGTCCGCAGCCGCCGCCGGCGTAGACGTTGGCTTCCCTGTCCTTGCCATGGGGACAGGCCACGGAGTCTCGGGACGGCGCAGTCCAGGGCTGTCCTCACCTCTACTTCCCCAGGCTGGGGACGCAGGGGGCTGCAAAGACCAGGTAGGGGGAGGGGGGAGGCACTGCTCCTGGGCCTGCCACTGCTTGCTTATCTACTCCCCACCCTGGACCTCCTCTAGGTCTAATCTCAGCTCCTAACTACCAAGGGTTACAGAATTGGGGAATTCAGGGAAGAAACTGCCCTTCATTCACCACATGCCACACTATCTGGGCCCCTAGGGCTCAAGATCTAGTGACTCCTGAAGGAACATCTCCGAGCCCCTGGGATCTGGATGGGGGTGGAGTTTGGGATCAGTCATATGCTGGGGGCAGGGCAGTAGAGTGGACCTGGGTGGTGAAGAGAATTTAGGCTACTGGACGGTTTGTCTGTACATCCTGTCTTTTGTCAGGATGTGGCCACAAGAGGACACAGCCTCTCCCCTGGGTTGTTTCTTCCCTGGCCCTGCCCACCCCACCCCTTGGCCCACGGGGAAGCCTGTCCTCGGGCTGAATGGGAGCCAAGGTCTTTGTGGGGCTGGGAGATCAGGAGTGCCCAAGGGATATGAGTGTTTTTGCCAGTGTGACAAAGTGAGGGACTTCCCCTTGACTTTGAGGGTCTGTGTCTCTATGAAAGAGTGGATGGGCTTGGCCTTTATGTACATGGGTGTAACCTGGGAAAGCTGACTTTCCTCTACCCTCTACCCATCATGCTTTTTTCCTCCTACTGAGCCATAGCCCTTTCCTTACTTTGCTACTCTCAGTTTCTATGGAGTGGGTCTGCTCGGTGACCTTTGCCCTGGAAGGTCCACAGAACCAAGACCATCCCTTCTGAGGTCATTTTCTACGTACTGTGTAAGTTCCGAGGTGTTGTTTTTCCCTAGACTCTGAGCTCTTCGAGGGCAAAGGACTCCCCCCCCCCCCCCCCCCCCCCCGCGCCTAGTGTGTAGTAAAGGCTAAGGGCTTAATACAAGTAAGTGCTTGTTGATTGATTGAGCTCATCCTTATCATCATCTCTCCCTGGGAGTATTCCCAGCATCCCCCCCCCACCCCCTTTCCCCCTCAGTAGGGGTCTAGAGGCTGCTACAATTCTCATTCTCAGATCTCAGCTTCCCTTGAGGCTGGAGAAGAAGTGGTCAGAAGTTTAATCTGTGCTGAGGTCTCCAAGCACAGGGACTCCAAGGTCTTTGTCATCCCTCCTGCAGGGCTGGTATGGGACCCTTGGCCACTGGCCATCCCTGGGGGCCCTCCACATCCCCTATTGTTTCTTTTGTTTATTCCACTAACTGAGGCTCTGTGGCTCTTTTAGGGTCAGGGACAGAGGTTCAACTGGCTTCTGCCTATGCTGCTCTCTCCTCTCCATCTCCCCTCACCCCTTTCCAGGGCACAGAGGTCTCCAAGCAATCAGCCTAGACTGGATTTTGTGTGTGGAAGGGGTGGGCAGGTGCTGCCTGGTCTGAATACCCTCCTCCTCTTTGCCATCCTTTTCTGCCTCGGCCTCAGAGCAGCTGTGCCCAGATGTGCACTCCTTCTGACCCCTAGCAGGGGACTGATGCCATTTAGAGTTCAGTGACCACTGGTGCTCTGTAATCTGGGAAGAAAACTTGGCTTCCTGAGTTTCCACCCAAGGGTTTGGGTTTCGGTAAATGGCCCTCTCCCAGCATTCCCTGACCTTACTCCCAGAGGTCTCCAGCAGGGGTTGTTAACCCTTTTTTTGTGTATTGTGAATCAATCTGATGAAGTGTATTTATCTTTTTTTCTGAGAATTTTTTTTTTAAATATTTATTTTTTTAGTTTTCAACATTCACTTTTATAAGATTTTGAGTTCCAGATTTTTTTTCTCCCTCCCTCCCTTCCCCCCTCCCCCAAATAGCAAACAATCTGATATAAGCTATACATGTACAATCATTAAACATATTTCCACAGAGAATTATGTTTTTAAATGGATAAAAGAAAATACATAGGACTATTGATGAAACCAATTATATGGTTAGCGAAGTATTTAAAAAAAGAAGTTCACAGACCTCCAGGTAAAGAATATCTGTCCTCCATCTTTCTAGGCCAGGAGCCCTGCAGAGGGGCTTTACAAACCTGGGTGGAAATCCATCTTGCCTAGGTGAGTAAGCTAGGAAGGAGGAATTGGGTTGGGGGGGGATAGAGAAAGATGGCTCTTGGGATTACAGTTATGTATAGCAGTGTATAGAGTTCTATTGATGAAGATGGACCCTCCAGGTAAAATGTAAGCTCCTTAAGGACAGGGACAGTTTCATTTTTTGTTTTTTTATCCCCAGTGCCTAGTAAAGTGCTTGGCACACAGTAGGTGCTTAATAAATGCTTATCAATGGATTGGTTTTCCTGAAAAGTAATATGAGAAATGGAATTTTAAGCAATTGTTGATGCAGTAGGAAGAATCCTTGATTGGGAGTAGAGAGACCTAGTGTCCCATCCATCCCATCACTTCCTAACCCCATTACCTCTGTGACTTTGGGCAAGCCCCCAGGTCTGCTTTACCTAGCTGCTGGTTGGAATGTAGCCTTCTTGCCAGTGGGGAATGCTTCTTTTATTGTGTCTGTGTCCTGAGCACTGAGAATGGTGCCTGGCACATAGTAGGCGTTTTACAAATACTTGTTGATGGACTGGACCCATTCTATGAGTCTGAATTTGGGGTCTGCAGTGGGAAGTGCCTTGGATTTGAGATTCTGGTTCTTTTTCCAGCTCTAACTTTCTGTGATATATACATACACTTATACATGTATATGTACACACATATGTATGTATGTGTATATTTATTTCTATAAAGTATAAACTTAAATTGTGAGGACCTGGTCAGTGGAAATTAGGCCACTAAATAACAGCACCAAATGGATGGTGTACATAATCATTTATTTCAACAAACATACATTTATTAAGCACCTACCACATGCAAGGTCCCATTAAAATAAAACATGGTCCCTGCCCTCTAGGGCCTTGTGGTCTGGTAAGTACTAAGGGAGGTAGAGAAAAGGGGAGATAAGAGGAGTCACCAAGGAAGGCCTCCTAGAGGAAATGGACCTTGAAAACTGGAGTGGGCAAGCTTAAAACCACACTAAGGCTTTTTTTTTTTTGGGTGAGGCAGTTGGGGTTAAGTGACTTGTCCAGGGTCACATAGCTAGTGAGTATCATGTATCTGAGGCTGGATTTGAACTCAGGTCCTCCTGACTCCAGGGCACCTGGCACCATCTAGCTGCCCTTCACACTAAGACTTTTGGGACGGAATTTATGGGTATGTATGTACACACATACTTTTTTTTTTTACTTGGGGGGGGTGCATCTTGGTGTAGGGAACTCCTCCGTTAAAGAAACTCCCTCTGACGATGCAAGTCTGCACCTGAATCTTAGAAAGTTGCCTGGAATGGCGAGAGATTCAGTGACTTGCCCAGTGTCACATGGTTACCAAGAGTCCATGGAAGGACTTGAGGCTAGGCCTTTCTGGTTCAGGCAGGCTCTCTGCAGCCCAGCCCCCACCGCCTCCCAGGGTGGGGCCTCTACAGGTTTCCTTAAGGATGGGTCATTGGTGTTGCTGGGTCTCTGTCCAGCATTTTGGGCTCTGGCCTTTGGAGAGAGGAGGGAAGAGGCCAGGCTGGGTCACCTGGAGTTCACCTTTACGTCCTCTTCCTTCCTTCCCTCCCTTCCTTCCTCCCTGCTCCTTGGGGTGATTTCCTCATGAGCAGGCCCGTGCTGGATACAGGACAGTGAGTAATGTCCTCCCTGTCTCCTTGCCCACAGCTGCTCCAGGCTTCAAGTCCCACTTCCTTGGTGACTCCTCTGGTCTCCCCTTTCCTCTCCCTGCCTTGGTACCATAAGACCCTAGAGGGCAAGGACCAGGTTTTATTTTAATGGGACCTAGCATGTGGTAGGTGCTTAATAAATGTTTGTCAAAATACATGATTGTCTACACCTTCCATTTGGTGCTATGTTATTTACTGGCCTAATTTCTGTTGGCTAGGGTCTTGATTTAAGCTATTTGGCGTTTTCTCTCTCTCTCTCTCTCTCTCTCTCTCTCTCTCACACACACACACACACACACACACACACACACACACACACACACGCACGCGCGCACACACACACACACACACACTCACTCACTCATAATGTCTAAAAGTCTTCTTGCAGTTTTAGACCATTAAAGCCTAAGAACCCTGTAAGCATGTGTGTATATGTGTTTATATTATGAGTATATGTCTTATATATACATGCACGTATATATATTCATGTAGGTGTATGCACACACATGTACATATATTCATGGTATATATGCATGTACATATATTTATCTATAAACATGTGTCCTACATGCCTGTGTATATATATGTAGGTTTTGTATATAAAATGTGTGTATATAATGTATACACACGTGTGTGTGTGTGTGTGTGTGTGTGTGTGTGTGTGTGTGTGTGTATACACACACATATTATACCCAGACAGCTAGGTGTAGTGCCATACTTAGAATTGAGAAGACCCAGGTTCAAAATCCCACCACTGACATTTACAGAAGAAGCTAGGTGAAGTAATGTAGAGAACTCTGGATTTGGAGTCAGGGAGACCTGTGTTCCAATCTTGCCTTCAACACTGACTAGCTTGAAGCTTACCACTTCCTAAACCCTGGGCCAGTCACTTGAGTTCTCCCGGCCTCAGTTTCCTCATCTGTAAAATGAGGATAAGAGCACTTGTCTTCCAGGATGGTATGTAAGGTGCTTTGTAAACCTTAAAGTGCCGTACAGACATTGTTGTTGTTGAGTTGTTTCAGTCGTGAACAACATTTAGGGTTTTCTTGGCAAAGATACTGAAGTGGTTTTCCATTTCCTTTTCTAGCTCACTTTATAGATTAAGAAGCTGAGGCAAACTAGGTTAGTGACTTGCCCAAGGTCATACAGATAGTGTCTGAGGCAGTAAATATCCTGGCTCCAGGACTAGTGCTCTATCCATTGTGCCACCCCAGTGCCCATACAGGTGCCAGATTATTATTATTAGCATTACTTGTCATGAACAAGTTAATTAACCTCTCTGAGCCTCAATTTTCCTTCAGTGGAAAATGGGCATAATAATGGGTGTTGTGAAGCTCAAATGAGATATTGTGCATGTAAAGACCTTCCTAATGTTTGGGTAGATATGTAAATGTTCTGCCCTCAAGGAGTTTTATGCTTTCTGAGGGAAGGCACATAAGTAAACACAAAGTCATTTTTGGGGTAGGGAGCCTAGTCACTGATGGGGGTGGGAATCTGGAAAAAGCCTCTTGTAGGAGTAGAGGTGAAGCTGGGCTTCAAAGGGAGCCAGAGTTGGGGAGGAAGTATTCATTATAGGCTTGGCAGAGAAAGGAGATGGAGTGAGTGTCCTGTATGAGGAAATGCATGGAGGGCAGTTTGCTTTGAATCCAGAGTCCGTGAAACAAAGTGACGTATGATAATGCAATAAGACAGCTGGGGAGGTTGTCTGGAGCAAGATTTCTTTCAGTGCCCAATTGGGGGGAAGGAAGAGGCTGGTTATATTTGATCCTGGAGGTAGTAGGGAGCCACTGGTCCTTCTAGAGGAGGGGAGCACCCATGCTAAGTGCTGGAGATACAAAAATAGTCCAAAGATAGTCCCTGCCTTCAAGGAGCTTGCAATCTAATGGGTGGATCTGACCAGGGGAAAGACTAGATGCAGGGAGACCAATTGTGGAAATATTCCAAGTGAGAGGGGAGGAAGGCATGAGTTAGGGTGGTAGCCTTGTGAGGGGAAGGAAAGGGATATGAGAGGTGTGGAGGGAGAATTGATAAAATTTAGCAACTAAATGGGCATGGGGGGGTGAAGGACCGGAAGAGTTAAGAGCTCCCGAGTGACTATGAACCCAGAGTGACTGGGAGGATGGTTTCAAAATGGTTTGGGGGAAAGACACGTTGGCTTCTGTTTGGGACGTATTGAGTGTGGGATGTCTATGGAGCACGCTGTATGAAACAGCCAATGAGCGGGCAGTTGGTTGTGTGAGGCTGGAGTTCAGGAGACCACAACCAGGGAGCAAGGTCTTAGAGAGGCTAATGGATCCTCTGATAGCTGACTGGATCACGGAGAGAATTCAGAGGACCCAAGACCGAGGTCTGGGATAGACCCACAATTGTGGTGACACCTGGATGTTGAGTGAACACAGGTGACTTGAGGAATGGCCAGACAGGAGGATAGCCAAGAGGGCAGTGACACCAGAATGCATTGAGGGGCGGGGTGGGGTGGCCAACAGTGTTACTGAGGATGATGATGGCCTCTGCCATTTATATAGTGCGTACTCTGTGCCAAATATCCCATTGGATCCTCAAAACAACTCTGGGAGGAAGGTGCTATTATGATCCCCATTTTACAGATGAGGAAACTAAGGCAAACAGAAGTTAAATGACTTGTCAGATTTGAACTTAGGTCTTCCTGATTCCAGGGGCAGCCCTGAATTTCTCATCTTCCTGAGTTCAAATCTAACCTCAGATACTTATAGCCGTGTGAAGCTGTATCACTTCACCCTGTTTGCCTCAGTTTCCTCATCTGTAAAATGAGCTGGAGAAGGAAACAGCAAACCACTCCAGTATCTCTGCTAAGAAAACTCCAAACGGGGTCACGATGAGTCAGACACGACTGAACAAAAACAAAAAGCCCCTCCCCCCCAACTCTAGGCCGAATGCTCTAAGGACGGAGAAAAGCCCATCTGATTTGATTTGGCAATTAAGGCATTGTTAATAGTTTTTTGGAGAGAGTTTTGCTTGAAGGATGAGGTCTGAGGCTGGATTGCAAGGGGTTAAGAGTCCAAGGAGAGAGTGGAAGCATCTGATTCTGGCCAGTTTTTTCTAGGAGTTTGGCTGGGTAAGAGAGAAGAGATGTAGGACTGCGACCCAAGTAGCCGATAGCATCTAGTGAGTGTTTTTGTTGTTAATTGTCTGTCTCAGGCCGGGACAGAAGTGGGTGTGTTTGTAGGTGCAGAGTTGGGCCCTGCAGATAAGGAAAGATTGAAGATTAGAGAGTAGGGGGGTGATCGTAGGGGCGATCTGCTGGTGAAGAAGGGTAGGGCGGAAGCTGGGGGTGCGAGCCAGGGTGGTGGTCAGGGTGAGGAGAAGGGGCTCTCTTCACTGGGGACCAGAGCAAAGGAGGGGGAGCAAAATAAGGGGGAGGAGGAAGGGGCTTTGAGATAAAGAGAAGGGAGAAATGGGAGATCTCGCCTCTTTTCTCAATAAAGTAGGAGGCTGGGTGCTCGGATGAGAGGGAGGGGAAGTGGGTGGGGTGGAAGGCTGGAGGAAAGAAGAGAGGGGCTGCTCTGTTGGTCTTTCACTTAGAAGTCTAGTTGATAAGTATTTATTAAGTGCTCGCTGTGATAAACAAGGGCCAGCTAGGTGGTGTGGTGGATGGAGCACCAAGCCTGGAGTCAGGAGGACCTGAGTTCAAGTTTGGCTTCAGACACTTACTAGCTGAGTGACCCTGGGCAATTAACTTCATCCTGTATGCCTCAGTTTCCTCATCTGTCAAATGAGCTGGAGAAGGAAATGGCACACGTCTTCAGTATATCTGCCAAGAAAACCCTAAATGGGGTCTCCCAGGGTCTGAACTGCAGCCTTGTGATAAGCTCTGGGGTTGTATAAAGGGTCCCTGCCCTCAAGGAGTTCACATTCTAATGGGGAAGATAGCTTGCAAACTGACTCCTGTATGTATGAGAGATAGGAGATAAAGGGGAAGTAATCTCCGGGAAGATACTAGGAGCTGGGAATGGCTTCTAAGTGGGACCTTAGCTGAGGCTTGAAGGAAGCCTGGAGGGATGGAGAGTGATGGAGGCCTGGGGATAGGCCAGTGGAAAGGTAGAAAAATGAGATGGCTAGTGTCACTGGATTGAATAGTGTGTAGGGGGAGTAAAGCATAAGAAGGTGGAAAGGGAGGAGGGGGCCAAGTTCTGCAGAGCTTTTAAAGCCAAACAGAGGGGGCAACTAGGTGGGGCCCCGGCCCTGGAGGCTCTGGAGTAGGGAAGAGTTGGGTTCAAATCTGGCCTCTGGACACTTAGTAGCTGTGTGACCTTGGGCAAGTCACGTACCCTTCTTAGCTCCTCCCCCCCAAAAAAGCCAAACAGAAGATTTTATATTTGAACCTGAAGGCAATAGGGAAATCACTGGAATTGATTAAATAAGGGGATGACATAGTCAGGCCTGCACTTTCGGAAGGTCGCTTTGGCAGCTAATGCGGGAAGAGAGGAGGCAGAGGGACCAGGCAGCTGACTACTTGTAATAGGCTGGGTGTAAGATGCTGAGAATCCGGGGGAGGGCATTTCATGGGATCATCCGTCTAGAGCAGCCGAGTGGCATGGTGGAGAGATTCAGAAGGACCCGAGTTTGAATCAAGTCTGTGGGACTGCAAGTGCATCACTGAATCACACTCTGCCTCAGTTTCCCTATCTGTAAAATGGGGAGAATAACAAGGTCTACTTTTCAGGGTTGTTGTGGAGATCAGATGAAATACAATGTAAAATGCTCTGGGAAACTTAAAACATTATGGAAATGTTAGGTAGCTGTGAGAACAGGAAGGGACCTGTCACCTAGGCCTTTATTTAATCAGATAGGAAAATGAGACCCAGGGAGGTTGTCTTGTAAGTGGCAGAGGAAGGACTCCAGCTTTGGCGTTCTTTCTGTTATTCCATCTCCCACGAAGAACCACATTGTACTTCTCCTGTTTTTACCACATATTATTTCATATTATAATGATCTCTGGGTTTTATCTTCCTACCAGACTGTGAACTCTACAAGAGCAGGGACTGTGTCTTCTCTAAACTTTGTGTCTCTCCCAGTGCCTGATAAATAGTGATTGGCTAGAATGGAATTCTGTCCTCCCCAATCTCACTTTCTGCACCTGGGGCCGGGCTGCCCACGGTGTGCCTGGTTAATCATAGCAGGTGAGCCTGGAGAGGAGATGACTCAGAGGGGCAGGAGAGTTTATTTTCCTTCAAGTATTTGAAGTACTGGGGAAGGAAGAGGGATTGGAGAGGGAGAACATAATGTTCAGCCCTGGCGGCCTTTAGCAACCTGGAAAATTTAGGCTTTTTTTAAGGAAAAACTTCCTAACTGAGCCTCCCATAGGAGAATGGGATGCCTGGGGAGGGGGGAGGCTCCCCTCCATTGGTGGCCTCCCAAGGAGGCTGGAAGCCCACTGGCTGGATAGGTTGTAGAGGGGATTCTGGTTTAAGAATGGACAGGATTGAACAGTCACTGAGGGAGCACCTTCTAGCTTTCATACTCTGTGATGGACAGGGGTCCAGGTAGATGCCTTCTGTGAGGCTGTTTCTGTCTGAGACCTGTGCTTTTTGCCCCTAGGTATGCCACCACGCAGACTGTCAGCAGCTCCACCGCCGTGGGCCCCTCAACCTGTGCGAGGTGTGTGACGGCAAGTTTCATAGCACCATGCACTTTGACGGACACATCCGCTTCGACCTGCCCCCCCACGGTGAGTGAGCCTGGGACTTGGGGAATGGAAGACGGGGCTTCCTAGAATGTACACCCTCATGACTGACTGGCGGCACCGTCAAGTCCCTTCTAATCAAGGGCGTCTTACTTGAGTCTTCCCCTCACACTGTTCCTGGGAAGGGTTCTACATCTGAAGACCCTGTACTGGGTCCTGGTGTTGGACGGGCAGTGACTAACCAGCTGAGGGTGGGAAGCAAAGTATCATGGAGTAGCGATTAGATGACTGGAATTGGAGCCTTCATGCCCTAGGTACGTGACTCTGAGCAAATCAGTTTCTCTGGGCCTCAGTTTCCTCATAAAAGGGATGGATTCAGTAGCCTAGAGGTCCATTCCAGCTCAAAATCTACTGACTCTATGATATGCTACTTACTTCTTGGACGATTTTGGTCAGGTCACTTCCCCTGTCTGGGCCATTTGTAAAATGAGTAACTTGGATTAGGTCACAGCTAAGACTCTTTCCTTTGAGTCATACAATCTTCTGAACTCCAGCTTTCTCCCAGGTGAGCCAAGGAGGAAAGGAATTCCTCTGGTTTGGACAGCACTTCTTTTTTTTTACATTTCATAATGTTTTATTTTTTTCCCAATTACATATAAAAACAATTTTTAACATTTTTTAAAATTTTAAGTTCTCCTTTATTAAGAGAGCGAGCAATTTGATATAGGTTATACATGTGCAGTCATGCAAAACATATTTCCAGATTAGTCATGTTGTGAAAGAAAACACAGATTAGAAAAGAAAAAAAAGACATTTTTTGAAGGTATGCTTTATTCTACGTTTGGATGCCATTAGTTCTTTCTCTGGAGGTGGATAGCATTTCTCACCATGAATCTTTTGGAATTATCTTGGATCATTGTATTATGAGAATAGCTAAATAATCCACAGTTTATCATCCTTACAATATTGGTGTTACTGAGTACAATGTCTCCTGGTTCTGCTCACTTCACTTTGCATCAGTTCATGTAAATCTTTCCAAGTTTTTCTGAGAGCATCCTGTCCATCATTTCTGATAGCACAATAGTATCCCCATTACACACATTACTCCCATCACTCACATAGTATCCCATTACTCACAACTTGTTCAGCCATTTCCTAATTGAAGGACATCCCCTCAGTTTCGAATTCTTTGCCACCACAAAAAGAGCTACTATAAATATTTTTGTACCTGTAGGTCCTTTTCCTTTTTTAAAAGTCTCTTTGGGATACAGCCCTAGAAGTGGTATTGCTGGGTCAAAGGGTATACATAGTTTTATAGCTTTTTAGACATAGTTCCAAATTGCTCTCCAGAATGGATGGATCAGTTCACAACTCTACCAACAATGCATTAGTGTTCCAATTTTCCCACATTCCCTCCAGCATTTGTCATTTTCCTTTTCTGTTTTATCAGCCAATCTGATAGGTGTGAGGTGGTACCTCAGAGTTATTTTACTTTTCATTTCTCTAATCAATAGTGATTGAGAGCATTTTTTCATATGACTAGAGATAGTATTGATTACTTCATCTGAAAACTGGACAGCACATTTTAGAAATATAACAGATAAATTAGATAGCATCCCAAGGAGTGTACCCAGGATGGGGAAAGGCCTGGAATCTATATCTTGATAGGATTCAATGGAAGGAACTGGAGATGTCTAGAAGAGAAGAAGACTTTCAGGTGAGAGTGGGTGTGGGGGACATGACAGCTGTCTTTGTGTATTTGAAGAACTGGCATGTGGAAGACTTATTCTCTTTGGTCTCCAGGGCAGGATCAGGAGGATTGAGTGAAGCTGCATGGGATAGAATGCTGGTTCTGGACTCAGAGAACCTGGGTTCAGATCCTGCCCAAATCTCTTTGATAAGAAAACGCCTACCTTCCTGACTCTGTTTCTTCCTCTGTGAAATAAGGAGATTGGACTTCCCTGCTCTAAATCTGTAATCCTAGGATCCTTTGGAAGTTGAATGAAAGAAAAGTTTCCTGTTAAGGTTGTGGCCTTAGAGTAAAATACTCCTTCCAGCTCCAAATCCCTTGATGCTGGAATGCCTAGTTTAAGTTGGGCACAATTCCTCCATTAGCCACTAGAGGGTACGCTAACCACTCAAGCCCGGACCTGGCTACGCTGTCCCCAGTTCTGGGCACTTGGATGGGTGGATGGGACAGGAAGGGAGTTTTTGGGGTCCCAGCCTCTCTCAGCAAAGGTTGAGTGACTACTTTCTGGATGTGTTGTAGAAAGAATTAGGAGTAGATCTGGGACAGGAGTCCAAGGCTTTTTTTATTAAGACACCGAGAAGCTAATGCCACCCTCTTTGCCCTCCTGTGCCCATGGAAGGCTGAGATTGTGAACACAAGGGCATCTTGTCTGAGAGACAGCTATATGTCTGAGAGGCCTGGGAGTCAGGAAAATCTGAGTTCAAATCCAGCCACAGACACTTTACTAGCTATATGATGCTAGGCAGTCACTTAACCTTTGTTTACCGATGAGTTTTCTCATGGTAAAATGGGCATAACAATAGCACCTACCTTCGAGGGTTGTCATGAGGATCAAGTGAGATTGTAATTGTGAAATGCTTAGCACGGTGCCTGGCACGTAGTAGGTGGTAGATAAATGTTAGCCATAATAAAGTGCTGGACCTGGAGTCAGGACAAGCTGGGTTCACATCCCACCTCAGACATTTACCAGCTGTGTGACCCTGGGCAAGTGTCCTCATCTGTAAATTGGGGGGAATAATATCTGTCCCCTCTCAGTTGTGAGGCTCGAATGGTCCTGTATTTTGTGAACATTAAAGCACCTTGGAAATGTTGGTTATTCTTCTCAGCAATGCAGTGATCTGAGTCAATTCCCAAAGACCCATGATAGAAAATGCTCTCCATATCCAGAGAAAGAACGATGGAGTCTGAATGCAAATGGAAGCAGGCTATTTTTTCACTTTTGTTTTTTTTTTCTTTCTCATGGTTTTTCCCTTTTGTTCTGATTTTCCTTTCACAACATGACTAATGTGGAAATATGTTTAACATGATTGTACATGTATAAACCTATTTCAGATTGCTTGCTGTCTTGGGGAGGGAGAAAAATGTGGAATTCGAGATCTTAGAAAAATGAATGTTGAAAACCATCTTTACATGAAACTGGAAAAAAATAAAATACTATTAAGTAAAAAGTTAGAAAATATCAGCCACTATAGTTATTATGGAGTAGAGACTCAGGAGTCACGAGATTAGCCACAGACATTCAGCCACCTGTGCTCAGAGTGGAAAGGGAGGCAAGGAGTTCACTTTTTCCTGTTTGTCCTTGCTTTGCTTCCTCAGGCTCCGTCCTGTCACGGAACGTCTCCACAAGGTCATGCCCACCCCGAACCAGTCCAGCCTCGGACCTGGAAGAGGATGATGAAGGGTTAATGGACAGCAAAGGGTAGGCCTGGGACAGTGAGGGGTGAGGGAGGGTGGGACAGCCTCTCCAGGCCTAGATTAAATCCCTGACTTCAGCTGCTGATTCTGCCTCTAAGGGGCATGGGGCAGGCTTCTTCTCTGGGCCCCAGGGAAAATGCTTGATAGCTTTTGATGGAGACTGACCCTGATGAAGTCTCCCCTGACCTGGGAGAGTAGGGGAAGGGGAGAAAGAGGGGAGGAGGGGGCAGGTCTCTTATGTAATTACTCAGCCAGTGGAGAAGGGGAAGTGTGGG
>NW_020954710.1:10919487-10937694 GCF_900497805.2 Vombatus ursinus
ACCTAGCTGCCCCCCTCGCCAAGATTTTAGACCCCTCTTTTTGTAGATGAAGAAATGACCTAGCCAAAGGCACACAACCAGCAGAGCTCATTACTTGTGAGACCATTAGGCGAATCATGTCAGGGCTCTGGGTCTCAGTTTCCTCATCTGTAAAATGAGGGCCTTAGAATAAGATACTCCTTCCAGCTCCAAATCCAGTGATGCTGGGATGCATGGTTTAAATTGAGTGCAATTCCTCCATTAGCCACTAGAGGGTGCCCTAACCACTCAAGCCAGGGCCTGGCTATGCTCTCCCCAGTTCTGGGCACTTGGATGGGTGCATGGGACAGGAAGGGAGTTTTTGGGGTCCCAACCTCTCTGTCCAGGGTTCTGGGGCTGGCCGTTCCTTCCCCTCGTTCCCCAGGCCTATTGGGAGAGCCTTCCTGCCTGACCTGTGCCTTCACCTTATTTGTTGCCCCCCAGGGAGCGGAAGGGTTCCGGTCTGAAGCTGGCTAAGAAGAAAGCTCGGAGGAGGCACACAGATGTAAGGTGCCCCTCTTGGCGACTGGGGGAGGCTTCGGGCCACTGGGCATCAGACTTGGTGGGTGCTTTCTTTCTCTGGGGGCCCTAGCCCTTTGCTGCAATTCTGCAGCCTGGATACCCCCACACCCACTTGTACATCCATTCATAAGCATGTGGTCTCTTTCCCCTTTTCTTCAGGCCTGTAGGGGGAATGAGTCTGGCCCCGGGCTATGGCAGGACCTGTCTCTGCTGTGGCTGGGGTATAGGTCTAGGAAGGGGGGGTTGGGGAGGTGAGATTTTGCACGGATGATTCCATGTAGAGTCATAATGAGGATGAGGCTATCAGGGCTATGCCTCAGGGTGGGGAAATGCCAACATCACTGTCTAAAAATTAATCTTCCCTGCCTCGCCCCACTGCCTTTGGCTGGCACAACCGTATTCTAGGGGTGATGCCTCCCTCTTCTGCATGTTAGACCTTTGTGTTGCCCCCTAGTGGCCATTGACCCAACAGCAGCTTCAGGTCCTTCAGCAGCTTAGAAATCTTGTATGGTCCCATGGTAAGGTTCTCTTCCCGGTGCAATTCACAAGCTAGCTCCCTAGCCTGGGCACAAGAATTTGCCAGGGTATCTTCTAACTCCCTGTTTTTCCTGCTAGGACCCCAGCAAGGAGTGCTTCACCCTGAAATTCGACCTGAATGTGGACATCGAGACAGAGATTGTCCCTGCTATGAAGAAGAAATCTTTGGGGTAGGGCCCTGGTGTGGCCTTCTGTGGCAGGGAGGTTGCCACGGGGTGCTCACGTGGACATCTTCGTGAGCCTGTCTCTTTGTTCTGCTCAGTTTTAGTAGTATTTTAACTGAATTGGAAAAAATCTCAAGGGCCAAGCGCTGGGTTAGATGCTGAAGCTACAGATATAGTGGTGAAGGGTGGGAGGGAAAGGATCGGGTTGGATTGGAGCAGGCTCCAAGAGACTGGAGCATGTCATATGGAAAGGACTTTGAGTGCTTGCTCTGATCCATGATGGCTATGGGCTGTGGCATCAGGGTATAAAAAGGGCCCTGACTCTAGAGGGAGGGGACCTGGGTTCACATCCCACCTCTTAAGCTTACTATCTTTGTGACTCTGGGCAAAACATTTCAACTGTCTATGCCTCAGTTTTCTCATTTGTAAAATCAGGGCAGGTTAGATTGGATGCCCTTCCTTCCAGTTCTGAATCTACAGTCCTGTGACCTTTGAACCTATTGAATGGGGGCTGGGGGAGGTGTGAGCTCAGGGCTGTGAGGGAGTGTGGGTTTGGGGTTCAAGGCTGGTGGTGGGACATTGAGGTCAGGGCCAATAACATGATGGTTCCCTTGTGGCAGGGAAGTGTTGCTGCCCGTGTTTGAGAGAAAGGGCATTGAGCTCAGCAAGGTGGATATCTACCTAGACCAGTCCAATACACCCCTCTCCCTCCATTTTGAGGCCTACAGGTTTGGGGGTCACTACCTGAGGGTCAAAGGTGAGCAGAGGGCTTGGCCCTGGCTTTGTAGGGGGGAGGCTTCGGTCGGCTGGCAGCTGGGCCCGTGATCATGCTCTCCTGTCTGAGGATTTGAGGAATAAGGAGATGGGGGAGAAGAGAGAAAGACAAGGGGAGAGGGGAGAGGAGACCAGAATGATGAGAAAGTGCATTCTGGGCTCAGGAGTCTAGTGTGTCCTGGATTTAAATGCCTCTCCCTGCTGGTTGACCCTGAGCCTCGGTTCCATCATCTATAAAATAAAGATAATTCTTACACTAGCTTTGCACCCCCCCCATCCCCCCGAAAGAGCCCTGGGGGAAGTCACTTGATAAATCTCCAGAAATGTGGGCTGTTATTTTGGTGCTGATGGGGGCTGGTGGGGGGGCTCCTTTTTTCTAGTCTGGGAGGGTCTGAGACTGTGGGGCTGGTATCTAGACAAATCTCTTTAACCCTCTCTGCTTGTCTCAGCCAAACCTGGAGATGAGGTGAAGGTGGAGCTAGCAGTGAAGGATGTCAAATCACTGAGCTTACCCATTCCTGGGCCTCCTGCCTCAGACCGTGCCGACCAGCAGGCTCGACGGGAGAGCCTTGACATCCTGGTGAGGACCTGAGGCCGTGCGTGTGGAGAGAGGGCAGCTGGGGGGACCAAGGGCGGAGGAGGACGGTCAGCAGGGCTGGGTAGGATGCAGGCTCGTTAGCTTATCACCAGGGCCACTGTGGGCAAGTCAGTTGAATTCTCTGGGCCTCAGTTTCCGCATCTGTAAAATGAGGGGATTGAAGGTCCTTTTCCAGCTCTAAATCTGTAAGCCCCCACCCTCTTCCCCCAGCAGACACATCAGGGTCCCACAAGGGTGAGACTGCATGGTGGGTCACAGAGGCTGTACGGGGTGGGCTTCACGCCTACTTGCCCCCGACTTCCTTCTTGCACCCTCATCTCAGGCCCCCGGCCGAAGGCGTAAGAACATGACAGAGTTCCTGGGGGACACCAGCATCCCTGCGCTGGAAGCCGCAGTGTCGTCTAGCAGCTCTCTGCCCAGCAATGGCATTGACACCTGGAAGAACCGGGCAGCCAGTCGCTTCAGCGGCCTTTTCAGCTCCGGCCCTAGCGGGAGCTCCTTTGGCAGGGTACGTGGTCCTCTGCCCCTCTGCCCCTCCGCTGACTCCTGGGGCCCCTGCTTGGGGTCCTGGGCCTGGGGGGGAGGGTCCACCTTTCTTCTAGAACTTTCCCTCAGCTCGTTGGATGGCAGAAGACCTTAATTCCTGTGGCAGGTCTCCTTGACCTTGGCCACTCTGT
The DNA here is from genome assembly GCF_900497805.2 of Vombatus ursinus. Classification (NCBI taxonomy): domain Eukaryota; kingdom Metazoa; phylum Chordata; class Mammalia; order Diprotodontia; family Vombatidae; genus Vombatus; species Vombatus ursinus. The sequence continues at coordinate 10,922,778 of NW_020954710.1, forward strand.
CCCGTCCCCAGGAAGTTGACAAGATGGAGCAACTGGAAAGCAAGCTTCACTCCTACAGTCTCTTTGGGCTGCCCAGGCTGCCCCAGCAACTACGCTTTGACCACGACTCCTGGGAGGAGGAGGAAGAAGAGGAGGGCGCTGACCTCGTCCTGGAGGACAGCTGGCAGGAGCTCATAGATGGAGCAGAGGTAATTAAGGGTGCCTGGGATGCTGCCCCGAACTTGGGCGCTCCCATTGGCTCCTCCAGGTTCTGGGAGATATAGCAAGATTCCACCTGGTCCAGCCAGGGCTCAGCCAGATTTCACCGTGTCCCTCCATCCACAACTGTCCCTCCCCAGGTCTCCCCCTCCTGCCACATAAGAAGGGGAGGACACTTCTCAATTTCACAAAGTGTTTTTAGTCTGTTTTCTCCTGTGATTTTCACAATGACCAGCAGATATCATCATTCTAATTTTATAGATAAGGTTTAGAGACTTGTGACTCGTCCAAGGTGATATTGCTAATTACTTAGCATGGTGCCCAGTCGACCTGGATTCATATCCTGCCTCTGACCCTGAGCGTCTGTTTCCTAATCTGTGAAATGGGCATGGCGGTAATAGGGTCTACCTCACAAAGTTCAGATGTTGTAAGCATCAAATGAGATGGTGCTTGTAAAATATTATGTCATGTGAACTGTTGTCATTATCATTATCATAATTCCTGCTGTTATTATTTAATCAGCAAACTTCCAGGAATCTGTTCCCAGTTCCCCCAGCTGCTAATACCTTCTCCTCTGAGATATTTTCCATTTACTCTGTATATAATCTTACATGTGCCTAATTATTTATGTCTTATCTCTCCTACTAGAATGTAAGTTGGCATTTAATCAATCAACAAGCAATTAGTGGGGCAGCTAGGTGGTGCAGTGGATAGAGCACCTGCCCCGGGGTCAGGAGGATCTGAGTTCAAATCTGGCCTCAGACACTTACTAGCTAGGTGATCCTGGGCAAGTCACTTAATTCCAATTGCCTCAAAAAGAAAAAGGAAAGAAAAGAAAAAGAAATCCAAGCAATCATTAGATGTTTACTGTGTGATTCCAGGCTCCCCTACAGGCCAGGTACTGTGCTAAGTGCTGGGGACATAAGGAAAGATAATAGCAGTTTCTGCCCTCAAAAAGCTCACACACATGCTGTCAAATTATTATTAGAAGACACCCAGGGTTACCTGACTCCTCACCAGCCAAGTGACCTTAGATATAGAATTCCTCATCTATGGGCCTCAGTTTCCTCATCTGCGAAACTAAGGAGAGGGATATGGGTCAGTAAGCATTTACTGAGTGCTTATTATGTACTGAGCACCAGGGCACAGCCTAGAAGTAGAGACCATTAGAATGGGAACTCCCTCAGCCAACCGCAGGTCAGCATCCCACCCCCCAGAATTGCCTAAGGCAGTGAGGGGTTAATAACTTGCCCAGGGTCACATAGCTAGGGAGTTCAGAGGCAGGATTTGAACCTAGGTCTTCCTGGCTTTGAGAGCAGTTATCTAGCCACATGCAGCCTTCTATAAAAGGGCTTAGATTAAAGGATTTCTGTGGTTTCTTCCCACTCTGACGTTCTGTGCTTGCCAGACTAGACCCAACTTCCTCCTCCTAGAAATCACTAGCTTGGTCTCTGGAGCTCCGATACCTTCCCAACCCACTCTACCAGTGCTCCTCCATCCCCTCCCTCCCACCTTCCACCAAGCAAGGGTTGTCCTCATTTTCTGTCCTCCATCTCCCTTCCCCAGAAGCTGACCAGGCGGCAATGTCACCAGCAGGAGGCGGTTTGGGAGCTGTTACATACGGAGGCTTCCTATATCAAGAAACTGCGAGTTATTACTGATGTAAGAGTGTGTGCGTGTGGGGGGGGGGGGCGGGGCTCACTGTGCCAACCTTTCCTCCCGGATCCCTTCCCCCAGCTCCTGCTCTTCCCGAGTATCAGACACAGTTGGGTCCTTGCGGCCACCATTCGCATCCTCTGGAGGCATCCAGTCTAGACCCCCCTCTCCCTTCCCCACCTGCCCCAGGTGTGGAATTCCCCCTGATTTCCCCCTCCCTTCTTGCCTCAGCCTTGAGTATTTGCTCAGATGAACCATTATTATAGAATGAATAGAAACAATCATAATTTGATCTGTCTGGGCTTTTTATCTTAACTTTTTTTTAAATAGTATTTTTTTTTTCCATTTAAAGACAGTTTTCAACATTCATTTTTTTATAAAATTTTGAGTTCCAAATTTCCCCCCCCATCACTCCTCCCCAAAATGGCAAGCAGTCTGATATAGGTCATACATGTGCAATCATGTAAACATTTCCACGTTAGTCATGCCATTTATCTTAACTTTTGACTCACTATCCATTGACCTGATTGTTGGAGCTCATGGGGCACTTGGCCTCAGTCGTGAACCTGCCTGGGGTTTTCCCCCCAAAAGCCCCCTTCTTAGGCCTCCCACATCCTCTGCCAGCCCTTCCCAGGGACAATAAACAGGCAGCTGGTTCATGGGTCACCCAGGCTGAGAGCAAGGAAGTCAGATGATCCTTGTGGTTCTGGTAATCTGTGATGGCAGTCCAGCCCTTGGGGACCACCCAGGGACAGGCTCAGCCACTGATTTGGGGGAGACTGTGCTGATCGTCCCCCTCCCACTTTCCCTAAATGTCATGAAATTTGACAGAACATTTTATTTATCCTCTTCTTTGTAAACACTGCTGTGTCTTCCCAATGACCCCTCTAGAACATCAACTTGTAATGAACATAGCTAAGGAAAAAAAAAATTGACACGCTGCCCGTGCCTGGAAATGTATGCCTCATTCAGAGCCGGTGGCCCACCACTTCCCTCCTAAGAGAAGGGAGGTGTGTGAGCTTCCTCAAGCAGATCTTTGAGACTCGGCCGTGGTCTCAGTGCCGGCCAGTGGGTTTTTTTTTTATTTGGTGTTTCGTTTTTTGTTTTCCCACAGCTCTTTATGTGCTGCCTTTTGAACCTCCAAGAGTCGGGCCTACTGTGTGAGGTGAGAGGGTCAGAGGTGAGGGAGGGATATCAGTGGGCCTGACTCATCCCTTCCCACTCCCAGGCCACCTGGGCCACCTTCTACCTTCCTCTGTATCCCCAGCACTTAGCGCATGCCGGGCGCATAGTAGGTGCTTTAATAAATATTTATTGACTGACTGACCTGAGTGAGAGGCCAAGGGAAGAAACTGGAGAGGGTAATATTGGGAAAGGACCAGAGAGGGCCTGAGACATTGGAGGGTGAGTTAGGGGAGAGGGGATGGCTGTGGGGTGGGCAGGGGGCTCGACACCAGGACCCTTCCCACAGGTGGACGTTGAACGCTTATTCAGCAATACCCAGGAGATCATTCAGCTGCACAGAGGGCTGTGGAGTGGCGTGATGGCCCCCATGCTTGACAAAGCTCGACGCAGCCGGGCCCTGCTGCAGCCTGCAGACCTCCTCAAAGGCTTCAAAATGGTAGGGGGCCAAGGAGAAGGGGGCAGGGGGACCTGCAGACTCCTTCATATGGTTGGGGTTAGAAACCTCAAAGTCCTAAAGGTAGTGATGGGGAAACTGAGGGCACCATGGAAGCCTCTGGCCTCCTGGTCAGACCCAGGCCCTCTCTGCCATCCTGAAAACTTAAAAACTTGCCTCCAATACCTCCTTCCCTGAGCCCCCTGCCCTGCACCTCTGATCCTCTTGCTGGTTCTGACCTGCAGTTCGGATCCCTGTTCAAGCCTTACATCCGTTACTGCATGGAGGAGGAGGGCTGCATGGAATACATGAGGAGCCTGCTGAGAGACAGTGACCTGTTCAGGGTCTATGTTACGGTGAGGGAGGGGTGGAGGGGTGATGACTGATGTAGGGGAGGGGTGGAGGGTGATGACTAATGCGGGGAGGGGGCCAAGAAGTGATGACAAAACAGTAAGGGTAGGGGGCACCAAGATGCGATGACCGATGGGAGGGATGGGGGAGACGAGGGCGCTGGAGAGGGTCCCCCTGAATATGTCCTGGTTACAGTGGGCAGAGAAGCACCAGCAGTGCCAGAGGTTGAAACTGAGTGACATGCTGGCGAAACCTCATCAGAGGCTCACAAAATATCCCCTGCTGCTGAAATCAGTGCTGAAGAAGACCGATGACCCACCAACCAAGGAGGCCATTGTCACCATGGTAACCGGGGCGTGGGCAGGAAGGAAGGAGGGAGGTGCCCCCAGACGCATAGACACCCACACCCTGGGTGTGAAGCCTCTATTTTCCTTCCCTCACCTTCCTCCAGACTTCCCGTGTGAGCCCCCTCTCCTCATTCTTTCAATAACCATTTCATTGGGTTCCCTGCCCCCATTTCCTTCGCTCTCCAGAGCTTCCTCTGCACAGTTACCAAATTGATATCCTGACCATTCTCCTCACCTGCTCAAGAAGTTTCAATGGCCCCTATTACCTCTAGGACCCTAGCTGTAGAGCTAGGAGAAGCCTCAGCTGTCCTCTGCAATGAGGAAATTGAGACTTGGGGTAGTTAAGGGACTTGCCCCCCAAGTCACACACTGCCCCCCATCCCTCCCATTTGCTAGTAAGTAGCAAAGCCAGGATTTGAACCCAGGTCTTTCTGCCTCCACTTTCTTCACCCAAGTCCAAATTTCTCTGTTTGGCATTTAAAGCCTGGCTCCAACCTGCCTTCCCAGGCACTACGTTCCTTCACGTGGTTCAGCAAAACCAGCTTTCTGGATGTTCTTCATACAAAACACTTCATCTCCCATCTCTGTGTCTTTGCATAGACTACTTACAGTACCCCCTGCCTGGAATGTTTCTCCTGCCTCTTAGAACCTTGAGCTTTCTTTAGACTTCAGTTTAAGCATCGTTTTATATGAAGCCTTTCCTGATCCCTCAAGTTTCTACTGTCCTCCCCCACCCAATCCCCTGCCAGATTACTTTAAATTTATTTTAAAAATAGCATTTGTATAAGGTCTACTATGTGCCAGGCATTGTTCCAAGTGCTTTTCACAAATGTCTCGTTTGACCTTCACAACAACCTTGGGAAATAGGTACTATTATTACATTCATTTTACAGAGGAGGAAATTGAGGCAAATAGAGGTTAAGCGACTTGCCCAAGGTCATACAGCTAGTTAATTGTCAGAGCCTGGAGGTGAACTCAGGTCTCTCTGACTCCAGGCCCAGAGCTCTATCTACCAAGTCACCAGCTGCCTCTAAGCAGCCTCTGAAGACCTAGGTTCAAATCCTGCCTTAGATCCATACTGGCTGTGTGACTCTGGCAAAGAGGATAAATGGGCTGCTAAGAAGGTGCCAACCTGCACTAATAGAGGAAGTTTCCTTACTGGGAAGTTCCCTATATGAAATCACCATATTTTATATAAACTTATGTTCATGTCTCCGCTAGTATAATGTAAGCTCCCCGAGGGCAGGGAATATTTCACTTTTTAGTCGCTATCCTGAGAGCCGGGTATACAGTGGGTACATAATGGATGTTTGTTGGGTGATTGATCGATGATTCCCCGCCATTCCTCATAGATTAGCTCGGTGGAGCGGTTCATCAATCACGTCAACTCTCGAATGCGGCAGCGTCAGGAGCAGCAACGGCTAGCGGCCATCATCAGCCGCATCGACTCCTACGAGGTGGTGGAGAGTAGCACGGATGAGGTGGACAAGGTATCCTGGCTTGCCCCGCCTGCTCCTGAGCGAGAGCCCAAAGATCTCCTCTCCCTGGCATCCCCAAGGTCTTGGATGTTGGGCAAGAAAAGCCCAGCAGATTCTCAAAGCACAGTTACATTTTATTTCTTATAGACTTACACAGACTCTTGATTTCATCTATTTAAGGAATCTGTCCAGGCAGCAAATATTTTTAAAGCATTTCTTATTTGTCATGTACTGGACAGCTCGCAATCAGTCTATGAGTTTGCATCCTGTGCAATTCCTATCTTACCATAAATCCTTACGACAGGAGGAGAGAGCTCATTTGTACTGGAGCGTTCTCTTCCTTCTTTGATTCTTTATAATCTTTTGTAGTTAATGATGCAGCCAGGTGGCGCCAAAATGCATAGAGCACTGGGCCCAGAGTCAGGAAGAGAAATCTTCCTGAGTTCAAATCCAGCCTCAGACACTTAATTAGCTGGGTGACCCTGGGCAAGTCACTTAATTAACCCTGTTTGCCTCAGCTTCCTCATCTGTAAAATGAGCTGGAAAAGGAAATGGCAAACCACTCTAGGATCTTTGCCAAGAAAACCCTAAATGGGGCCATGAAGCGTTGGACACAACTGAAAAGTGACTAAACAACAACAGAGTTACTGATGCAGGGCTTGGGCTATATCCATATGTTCTTTCTCCATTCTCCATACATGAATGGCCCACCTCCCTTTCTGGCCATATGTATCTTTGTCAGTATATTTTTGTGCTATGTTTTCTATGTTCATCATCACTGGTATGAGTCTGCTTACATGCACCATGGATCTTTTCCTAGGATATCGTTGGGAAAATTTTTTGTTAAAAAGCATGAAGAAACATCTTGAGATCATTGACCCATGGAACTTTTACTTTATCTTAACTTTGTTTTATTTTTTTTTAAACCCACGGAACTCTTATTTCATCTTAACTTTGTTTTATTTTTTCGAACCATTGTGGTTTATTATTTTATTTGTTCAAGCAGCAATATCTTAAAAATTAATCTACCCCTCCCACTACCTCCCACAACTGAGCCGCTTAAAACAAAGAAAAACAAATCTCTCCAGACATAGCTCCATAGTCTGGCAAAACAAATTCCCGTATTAGCCGTGTCTGAAATGTATATCTCTCTCTGCATTTTAAGTTGTTCATTTGTCTGTCAGGAGGTGTGTAGCATGTTTTCGTTCTTTTGGACTCATGGCTTATCATTACATTGATCAGAGTTCTCAAGCCTTCCAAATTTGTTTTTCTCTATAATGTCATTAGTGGTATAACGTTCACTTCCCTCTGTATCACTTGATAACAATCTTACTAGTTACCGATGAAATTATCCATCTTCTCATTTCTAAATGGCACAATAATATTCCATTATATTCACATACCGCCTTTTGTTTAGCTGTTTCTCAATAGGAAGACGCTCCTTAGGTCTCCAATTTTTGACTACCACAGAGAGAGCTGCTACAAATATTTTTGGACATATAGATCCTTTTAAATATGAAGACCACATGTGTACCAAATAAAGATATGGGAAAGGGTATCTTCTTTTCTTATTGTAAACAGTTTCTGTAGTATTAAAATTCAATAATTGGTGGAATTCACTTGTGAGTACATTTGGTCTTGGAGTTTTTTGTTTTTTGGTTTTTTTTCCACTGGGAGTTCATTTATGGCTTGTTTAATTTCTTTTTCTGATATTGGATTATTTGAATAGTCTATTTCTTCACTTTTAATCTAGGTATTTCATATTTTTGTAAGTATTCATATATTTCCTTTAAGTAATGTTCTGTTAGCACATAGTTAAGCCATGTAATTTCTAATAATTTCCTCTTAACTGAACAATTTGTTTTTTCTCTCTTTTAATCAGGCTAGCTGTTTATTAATTTTTTAAAAGATTAACTCCTATTTTTATTTGTCAGTTCAATAGTCTTTTTGCTTTCAATTTTTATTAATCTCTTTAATTTTTAAAGATTTTTCAGGGGCAGCTAGGTGACACAGTAGATAGAGCTCTGGCCTTGGAGTCAGGTGGACGTGAGTTCAAATCCGGCCTCAGACACTTGACACTTACTAGCTATGTGATCCTGGGCAAGTCACTTAATCCCCATTGCCTCACCAAAAAAGCAAAAAAAATTAATATTTTTTAAAGATTTTTATTTTGTTATTTAGTTTAGTATTTCTGACTTTTTCATTGTTGAAGCTTTTTTTTTTTTTTTTGAATTGTGCTCTCAGTTCATGGATTTGTTTTCTCTTTTGTTGATGAAAGTGTTTAGAGACATAAAATTTCCCCCTCAGAACTGGTAAGTTTTGGTGTATTGCCTCATTATTGTCATTTTATTTGATGAAACATCTATTGTTTCTATTATTTGGTCTTTGACTCACCAATTTTTAAGAATCTTATTTAGTCTTCAGATACTTTAAAATTCTTTAAGGGCCATTTTTTGACTAGAATTTGTATTGTGTTATGATCAGAAAGTCATGCGTTTAGCATTTCTGCTTTCCTAAATTTTTTAGTGAGCTCTTTATGCCCTCATTATTTGTTCAGTTTTTCCAAGAGTTTCATGTACACTAAAAAGTAAATTCTTTTCATTTCCATTCTGTAATTGTTGTTGAGTTGTTTTAGTCACGTCAGACTCTTTGTGACCCCATTTGAGATTTTCTTGGCAAAGGTACTGGAGTGGTTGGCTATTTCCTTCTCCGGCTCATTTTTTTTTAACAGATGACAAACTGAGGCAAACTGAAGGTTAAATGACTTGTCCAGGGTCATACGTATAGCAGCGTCTGATGCCAGATCTGAACTCACAGAGAAGAGTCTTCCTGATTCCAGGCGTGGCACTCTATCCACTGTGCCACCTAGCTAGCTGCCCTATTCAGTAATTACCAGAACTTCATCATCTCTAATTTTTCTACAGTTTTATTCCATTCCTTAACTTCTTTCTTGTTTATCTTTTGGTTATATTTGTCTAGGTCTAGAAGGAGTACATTAATACCCCCACTAGTATAGTTTTTGTATCTATTTCTCCAATTTGGTTAACTTTTCCTTTAAGTATTTGGGTGCTTTTTTATTAGTTGCATATGTATTCAGTATTGATGTTGATTTGTTATCTATTGTGCCTTAACACATGAAGTCATTTTCCTACTTATCTTTCTATCTTATTTATATGTACTGTAGCTCTATCTAAAATCATGATTACTACTCCTTTTTTGTGTGTGTTCAGAAGACACATAATGTATTTTACTCTAGCCCCTAACTTTATGCGAACCTTTGCTTTTCAAGTGTTTCTTATAAACAACATATTGTTGGATTCTGCCTCATAACCTATTTTGTTATGCTGTTCATTGGTGAGTTAATCCCATTCATATTCACAGCTATAATTTTTAATTGTGTATTTCCTTCCATCCCGTCCTTTCCCTTACTTTATTCCCACCTCTCTCTTTACAAACGGTAGAAGAAAGGAAATTTGCCTGAGACTTGTGATCTTATAAGTGAAACAATCTATTTCCTCTCTGTTTCAGCTCTTCTCTTTTTCTTACCTCAGCTCTGATTCTAGATGTTTACTCTTTTTCCTTCTTTTAATCCACCCTTCATGATTCTCCCTTCACATTTGCTTATGAGTAGTCCCTCACCTAACCTCTCCTGCCTCTTAGATTCTAAGATTCCTCTCTCTCCTATGTCTCTGTCTCCTATTTCCCTTCTGAGTTTAACGTATTTCTATACTGAAATCTCTGGGCATGTATGTATTACTGTACTTCATTTCTTTTTATCTGATTCAGATGAAAATGAGATGCCCACTCCCCTTCCTCCTACCTTTTCCTTGATTCATATATGCTCTTTATTATATGCAACTCATTATTACTCAGCAGTGGTCTCCCTCTCCAGTATAGTGCTGTGCTCCTCCTATTTTTGTCTTCTCTCAAAACCATTAATACTGAACAAAACCACCTACAGACCTTATGTCATTGTGTTCTCAGAAGATTTGTTTCTTCTTTCTTCCTTTTTTTTCTTTTTATTTTTGGCTAGGCAATGGCGTTAAGTGACCTGCCCGGGGTCACACAGCTAGTAAGTGTCAAGTGTTTGGTCTGAGGCCGGATTTGAACTCAGGTCCTCCTGGCTCCAAGGCCGGTGCTCTATCCATTGCGCCACCTAGCTGCCCCAAGACATTTGTTTCTTATCCCCTTATTAACATGTAAACAATTCATCCCCAAATATTCCCTTTGAATTATAGAAGCATACATCCTTTGTCCAGTTTTTTCATTTCCAAATGTCTACTCAGTTCTGGTCTTTTGTCAGGAATGCTTGGAAATCTTACATTCGTTGAAAGTCCAACCACCCTACTCCTACCCCTGTAAGATTATACATAGTTTTGATGGATTTATCTTCTACTTTTTGTCTTCAAGCTTTCTTCTCCTTTATGGTTTCAGCTGCTGAATCTTGTATAATTATTATTGTGGCTCTTTGGTATTTAACTCATTCTTTTAATCTGTTTTTCTCTTTGACCTGGAAGCTCTAGATTTTGCTTTGGCAGTTCCTGGGAGTTTTCATTTTGGGGTTTCTTTCAGGAGGTGACTGGTGAATTCTTTCTACTTTTCACTTCACATTTTGTCTTAATTTAAAAAAAATGAAGGCCACCTTTATACTGTTAAAGAAGGAATCCCATAGATAGCAACTGAGGTGGGGGGGAGCCTTTGCTTCAGAGTGCTGGCCTCCTTTCCTTCGCCTTTTATTTCTCGACCCTCCCCTTTCAGAGGTACCTTTTGTTCTGCTCTGCTCTTCTCAGCTCTGCCCATTACACTCATCCAATAAATACTTCTTTTCCCTTCCCAGCTTTTGAAGGAATTTCTGCGCCTCGATCTGACAGCTCCCATCCTTGGGACATCCCCAGACGACACTCGGCAGCTTCTTCTGGAGGGGAGCTTAAAAATGAAGGAGGGAAAAGACAGCAAGGTGAGCAGCAGCTCTGACCCACTCACCATCCCCACAGACTCACCCAGACACCTTAACATCCCCCCATGCTCACTCTTTCAACCAGCTGTGCACTGCTCTGGGAATAGGGAAAGCTGACAGAGGTGAGGAGGGAGCAGAGGATTTTATAGCTAGAATAGAACTTAGAGATCATTTCAGTCAACCCCACAAATCTTGGGGCAGTTAGGTGGCACCGTGGATAGAGTACTAGGCCTAGAGTCAGGAAGACCTGAGTTCAAATCCAGTCTCAGACACTTATTAGCTATGTGATCCTGGGTCACTTAACCTCTGTTTACCTCAGTTTTCTCATCTGTAAAATGGGAATAATAATAGCATCTACCTCACAGAGTTGTTTCCAGGATCAAATGAGATAATATTTGTAAAACACTTGACACAGTGCCTGTCATATAGTAGGTGTTGTATAAATGTTAGCTATTATAATTTTTTTTTAAGGCAATTGGGGTTAAGTGACTTGCCCAGGGTCACACAGCTAGTAAGTGACAAGTGTTTGGTCTGAGGGCAGATTTGAACTCAGGCCCTCCTGACTTCAGGGCCAGTGCTCTATCCATTGCGCCACCTAGCTGCCCCTATTATTATTTACAGAGGAGAAAACCAAGATGCTTAGAAATTAAGGGATTTTTCCCAGCCTCAGACATACAACACTTACTAGCTGTGTGACCCTGGGCAAGTCACTTAACCCCCATTGCCCAACCAAAAAAAAAAAAGAGATTAAGGGCTTTTCTTGAGGTCATACAGCAAGTTACTGGCATTTGAACCCAGGGCATTCAAACCTACATCCTCGCTTAGTGGGAAAAGCAATGGTTCTGAAATTGAGTCCAGCTTGAATTCCATGACCTTAGGTGGAACACCTCCCCCCCCCGAGACTCAGCTTCCCTCATCTGCTATGTAGGGTTGATAATACTTTTACTGGGGTAGCAGTGTGACACAATGTCGGGAAGACCAAATCCAACCTCTTACCCATGTTAGCTGTGTAACCATGGGCCAGTCACTTAACCTCTTCAGGCCCCCAAACAACTCTCTAAGATTACGAGTCAAAGACTTGATACTGATTTCCATTGATAGAGGGAGTTTTCTCGCTGGAAATTCCTTGTACCAATGGAATTAAAAGTCTGGTCCAAAAATGCTTCTACGATCCACTCCCACGGGGTTATGGTCAGGAAAAGTCTTTTGTGAAGTTTAGAGTTACAGAAGGGAAAACAGATATTAGTCAGTTAATAAACTTTTATGAAACACCTACTGGGTGCCAGACACCATGCTAAGCACTGGGAATACAAAACGGGACAAAAATAGTCCCTGTCCTCAAGGAGTTCACAATCTAACGGGGGAGATAATGAGGAAACAAAATATGTACAGACAAGCTATATGACGTAAATAGGAAGTAATTAACAGAGGGAAGGCACTAGGATTAGCTATCTCCTATCTCCAGTTCTTTCTGAGACTATGATGTCATCAGGGAATCCCATGTTCTCTGGAGTCATTTCACTTAGATGACCTCTGGGAGTCTCGGTTTCAAGTGCTGCTCCTGCTCTTCCTGCCTGCGGGACCATGAATTGAGTTGCTAAATATCTCAAAAACTCAGGTGGTTTTCTAAGACTTAAGTTACAGGTGAGTTGCTGACCTGTATGACTACAGAGAGTTTCTGCCCTAGCAGTTCCTTCCCCTGATTGAAATCAAACTCTGGACCAAAAAAAAAAGCCAATTTTATGGAGACCCCGGAATTTTCCTCACTACCCATTCTCAGCATAGTGGAAAATGTAATGGAGAGGACTCGAGTTCAAGACCTGCCTTTGCCTATAATGTGTCTGTACCCTGAGCAAATCAATGCAATTCAGTAAACATTTAATAAGCACCTATGATGTGCCAGGCGTTGTGCTAAACTCTGGGGGTGTAATAAAGTAGAAGAAAGATAGCCCCTGCCCTTAAGGAGCTTACAATCTAATTGGGGAAGATAGCACACAAAAAGAGGCAGGAAAGGCAGGAGGTGGGACAGGTAATTAGGGGGTATCTTGTTTCATGGAAATGAAATCAGGCAGAGCAGCAGATGACTGAATGACAGGATGGAGTGAGCTAAGAGTCCAGTTTCTGCCCTCTATAAAGGACGGCATTGGGAGAAGTTTGATATTCTGTGCCCAGCCTTCCAATGAGAGAGGAGAGGGAGGTGGTGTCGGTCAAAGCTGGTGAGTTTAGAAGGGATGACATCCTGAGGGTGGGGTGGAGCATGTTATTCTGTGGAATTACTGTAAGGTAGGGAGGGAGATGAAAAGTGGGATTAAATCATTTCACCCCTCTCAAGCCTGGGCTTATACCTTGCTGTGTTCATGTCATCTCCTCTATTGACCTGGAAGCTCCTTGAGGGTAGGGAATGGTTTTTGTCTTTCCTTGTATTAGAAACAGTGAGCACAGGGCCTGGCACGTGATAGGCATTTAATAAAAGTTCTGTTGTTGTTGTTCAGTGGTTTTCAGTCATCTTTGACTCTTTGTGACCCCGTTTGGGGTTTTCTTGGCTAAGATACTGGAGTGATTCAACATTTCCTTCTCCAGCTCATTTGACAGATGAGGAAACTGAGGCAAATAGAGTAAAGTGACTTGCCCAGGGTCGCATAGCTAGTAAGTGTCTAAGGTCACATTTGAACTCAGGAAGATGAGTCTTCCTGACTCCAGGCTCCTCTATGCACTTTGACACCACCAGCTGCACCTGTAATAAATGTTTGCTGACTGACTAATTTGATCCTAAGGCCTCTTACAGCTAACTATAAGATTTTATGAATCTTAAGATAAGATACAGTCCTCGCCTTCAAGGAGATTACACGCCTTCATTAGGGAGAGAAGATATGCTTGCATGCAACATGGATCATGATTTGTTTAGTGCAAATGCTGGATTTGGAGTTAAAGAATCTGGGTTCAAATCCTGTCTCTGCCACTTATTAAACATTTGATCTTGGGCAAGTCATTTAGAAGCTTTGTTTCCCCATCTGTAAAATGGGAGGAGGATTGGATTAGGTAGCTTCTGAAGTCTCTTCCAGTGCTAAATCAATGATTTTTTTCTTCTCTCTGGATCTCAGTTTCCCCATCTGTAAATTGAAGGGGTTGGAATAGATATCTTCTGGAGGTTTGAGATCATTGCTCCTCTGACCTCAGCCTTCGATGTCCTCTTCCACCAGATGGACGTTTACTGCTTCCTCTTCACCGACCTGTTTTTGGTGACTAAGCCTGTGAAGAAGGCAGAGAGGACCAAAGTCATCCGGCAGCCCCTGATGGTGGACAAGATTGTATGTCGGGAACTCCGAGACCCTGGTAATTCCTTACCACCCCATGCTCCCAACATTCCTCGGTTTCAGCAGAAAGGGCACTGGGGTTCTCCTCACTCCTCAGCTACTACATGACCAGAACTGGGGACTCCCAGACTCTCATCTCAATATCTGGAGGCACCCCAGGGAGTCTACCTGCACCTCATCAGGAATCCCTGTAACAGCATGCCTGACCACTGGTCCTCTAGGCTTCTATCCAACTCTCTACCCACTCTTCCTAGTTTTGGCCTGTGGGTCTAAGCTGAACAAGGCTGATCCATCTTCCATGTGGCCTGGGCTCATGATCCTTCATTATCCTGGTTGTCCTACTCGAGAGAGTGTCCAACTTTTAATGTCCTCTTCTGCTCCATGGTTCTTCAGAGTCTTAAGACAGCCATAGCGTCCGTCTGTGGGGGACTCCCAGGCTGGCCCCCCTTATCTCCCTCCTGGCTCTGATTCTGACTGTTTTACCTCCCAGGGTCGTTGTGAGAATCAAATGATGCAATGTTTGTAAAGCAACAGTGCCTGGCACATAGGAGGTGCTATATAAATGCCTAGTGCCTTGCCTACCCCTTCCTGCCCACTAGGCTTCAGCACCATGGACACCTCTCCCTGCCCTCCCCTTCCCAGCTTTCCAGCTTCCTTTTCTGGTGGCATGTTCCCCCACTGGAACAAGGTAAAGCTCCTAAAACAGTTTCTAGTACAGAAATACCTTTCTTTCCTTCTTTCCTTTTTGAGGACAGCCTCTCTCTTTCTTTTCCCTTTAATTGTATCTCTAGCACTTAGATTGGTGCCAGGTACCTAGTAAACGCTTAATAAATGTTTCTTGCCTTGCCTTGCCTTTATTGTCCCTGGCTGAAGAACCCCAGTGCTTGACATACTGCTCACCTTCCTAAGCGTGGGTCTCAGCTTGTCAGCATCCTTCCTCACATGTGGTGCCCTTCCCCCTCCCAGGGCTCCTTCCTCCTCATCTTCCTCTCCTCAAC
>NW_020954710.1:10937704-11085182 GCF_900497805.2 Vombatus ursinus
GGGCTCCTTCCTCCTCATCTTCCTCTCCTCAACATCCTTCCTCACACATGGTGCCCTTCTTTCTCCCTAGGCTCCTTCCTCCTCATCTATCTGAATGAGTTCCGAAGTGCTGTGGGTGCCTTCACCTTCCAGGCTAGTGGACAGGCCCTCTGCCGAGGCTGGGTTGAAGCCATTTATAATGCTCAGGTAAGGTGTCCAGTGTGGGTGGGTGTGGGCTAAAGGTCAAAGGGGGTAGTTGAGCTGGAGAGCATTGGATGTGTATGTTACATGTGGAAAAGTCTGGGCCACAGATGTGCCCGATGCCTAGAACCTCCTTCTCTGCCTACAGAACCTGCTGCAGAGGATGAGACTACAGGAACACCAAGGCAGTCATCAGCAGCATCTGCAGAGCCTGGAGGAGGAGGAGGATGAGGAGGAAGAGGAGGAGGAAGGAGAGAGCAGTACCTCAGGAGCTAGCTCCCCTACCATCCTTCGAAAAAGCAACAACAGCCTGGATTCCCAACGCTGGTATGCCTTTTACAACACCATCACAGGACAAACAGTGATTAAAGTCCTACTGTGTGCAGACAGTAGCTCTGGAGCTGGGGGCAGAAGGGGAGAAGAGAAGACATAGGCCCTACAGAGGCAGTGGTAGAATGGAGATAGCAGTGGGCTTAGAATCAAGACGAATAGGCTTCAGATGCCATCTCTGGTTCTTCCTAGCTGGGTCACTTTGGGTAAATCACTTATCCTCTCTGAAACACAATTCCTTCATTCCATTCAACTCAGTTCAACAAACATTAAGTACCTACTATGTGCCAGGCGCTATGCTAAGTGCTTTGTAAATATTACCTCATTTGATCCTCACAACTACTCTGTAACAATAGGTATTGTTATTATCCCCATTTTACAGTTGAGGAAACTGAGGCAGAGGTTATTAAATGACTTGGCCAGGGTCACACAGCTGGCAAGCGTCTGAGGCCATATTTGAACTCAGGTTGTTCCGACACCAGGCCCAGTGCTCCATCTGCTGCTCCACATAAATTGTGCTTTGAAGGAAACTAGGGTTTCGAGGAGTTCATGGTGAAAAGCGGATGCATTCTGGGCAAGGTGGGGACCACTTGGGCAAAGTTGCCGAATTAGGCGTTGGAATTTTGCATGAAGGGAATAGCTCACAAGCTGGTCTGACTGGAATGGAGGATGCAGGAAGGGGAAGAATAAATAGTCTAGAAAGGTCTGTGGGAGTCAGATTGTAGAGGGCTTTAAATGCCAAGCTGAGAATTTTGTACTTTATCCTGTAGGTGATAGGGAGCCACTGAGCACTTCTGAGGAGGGGAGTGATATGGTCAGACTTATACTTTATAGGACAGTAACTTTGGCATCTGTGTGGGGAATGGATTGGACAAGGGGGAGGCTGGAAACGGGGGAGGCTGGAAACAGGGGAGACCTAACAAGCAGGCTATTGAAGTAGTTGAAATTGGGTATTGGCCATCTAAGTGGAGTGGAGGTGATGGATGGAGGGAGATGATTCCAAAGTTCCTTGTATGTAATAAAATACCTATTGGAGGTGTTGAAAAGATGGGTTTTTGTAAGCCTGAAAGCACTGTTAACTTTTGAGTTGTTTTTACTGCTGCTACTGGTAGACTGTAAGCTCTCTGAGGGCAGGGACCCTACCCTGTCTTACTTTTTTCAGTATCTCCTTCCCTGTGTTCATTTGTGTTCAGGGTTAGGCACAAACTTAGTGTTTAATCCGGATCGAGTGACTCAATGACCTGTTTGTTCAAAGTCCCCTTTTGCTCCCCTGGCCCTATCCCCTCTCCTTTCTAGCCCCTCCGATGGTTCCACAGAGACTCTAGCCATTGTGGTGGTGGAGCCTGGCGAAACGCCATCATCGCCGGACTTTGAGGGCGGCCCATTCAGTTCCCGGTCAGATGAGACCTCGATCAGCACGACCGCTTCATCCGCCACCCCAACGAGTGAGCTGCTGGGCCCTGAGCCTGACGGACTGCTCCCCTCGGCCGCGGCTGAGTGCCGCTCCTGCTCCATCGATTCTGCCTACGGCACGCTCTCCCCAACCTCCCTGAAGGACTTTGTTGCCACCTCAGAACTGGCTCCTGTTCCTGCCCCCAGGCCCCCTGACCCACCTGACCTCCCTACTCCTGCCTTGCCACCCTCACCCCGCCTCCGACGTCGCACCCCTGTCCAGCTGCTGCCTTGGCCTCGCTTACTCAAATCCAAATCAGAGGCCAGCTTGCTGCAACTGCTCTCAGGGGCTTCCGGCCGGGACCCCCCAGCAACCCCTAGCCGGAGCCTGTCTGAGCTTTGCCTGACTACTCCCCTCCCTCCCAATGGCTTCTCCAGGACTCAGGTGGGGCCATGCCAGCCACTTCAGGAAGCCTGTGTCAGCTGGGACTATAGGGGGGCCAGCCCATGCAGTGCCTCAGAGCTTTCTGAGGTTGAAGATTGGGGGTGCTCCCCTGGACGGGAGGATGAGTGTCCTTTCTCGAGGGAGTGTGAAAAGCCAGTCACTAAAACCACCTTGAGGGCCCAGCCCTCAGGCCAGCACAGGAAGCTGACCCTGGCACAGCTGTATCGAATTAGAACCACGCTTCTCCTAAACTCCACGCTGACAGCATCGTGAGTGTCCGTGGGGAGCCTGTGGGCACTACGGGAAGCAAGGCATCAGGGCTGAGGATATAGATACTGGCCAAGGGTAGGCATGGGAGGTGGGTCACAGGGGAAGGCAGATTGTGAGGACGTGAGGCAGAGGGTGCTGCTGGGTGCTGCTTGGAGTCACAAGTGGGCTTTGGGGTTTGGGGTTCTTCATGTCACTTGAGGTAGCTTTATTGGGAGTACAGACCCTGTCCTCTTTCCCCCTTCCCCTACTTGTCCTCCAGAGAAGTCTGAGCAGCAGGAGGACCCCAGGGTGCCATGGATGGATGGATGGATGGATGGATGGTCACACAGACAGACAGATGGCCTGGTTCTGACTGATGTGCTCCCAATCCCCTCAGTGTGGGACCAGGACATCAGTCTCCAGGGAACAGATTGAGGGCTGGAAACCAGGAACCAAACTGCACTTTGCTGATTGTGCCTGGGCCGAGAGACAGGAAGGCCCTGGGGAGACTCCCATGCATCCACCCTCTGAGCTCTTAGCTGCTCCCGCTCACAGCTCACACATTCACTGCTGCTTCTCCAGACCCCACCTCGGAGGGTCCAACCCCAGGAATCCCCATCTTCAACACACAAACACCCCCTCCTCCCCTGGCTGAATTATGATCCCCTTCCTTTAAGCCACTGGGCCATCTCTCCACCATTCCCCCAGCTGGCCTCTTTCCTTTCTTGTCCCCAGATAGGTAGACCCAGGAAGTGCCCTCAACCCCATCCTACTCCCCCCAGTCAAGGCCACACCGGGGTGGGAAACAAGGGACAGCCCCCCCCCCAATTCCCCTATGTATAAAGGTGCATATTTATTGAGCTTTGGGTTTCTTTTATAAAGACTTATGTATATTCTCCTGTGTGACAAGAGTGCATTCTGTTTTCCCTATGGGTCTCTGGTTTCTGTTTCTTCTATGGGGAAAGAGGAGGTGGTGATAGAATGGCTCCTTCCCCTTGCCTCTGCCACCATACCTTGTTGGGAGAAAGTGGGAGGTCTTGGCCTGGGGCACTTGGATCTGGCTGGTGTATGGGTGCCTCATTCTTAATCCTGGGTTTCCTGGCCTTCCCAGCTTATGCTTTCTGTGCTCCCTGGGGGAAGAGCCTTAGGAATCTTCTTTCTTTTTTTTTTTTTTTTTTGGCTAGGCAATGGGGTTAAGTGACTTGCCCAGGGTCACACAGCTAGTAAGTGTTATGTGTCTGAGGTCAGATTTGAACTCAGGTCCTCCTGAATTCAGGACCAGTGCTCTATCCACTGCACCACCTAGCTGCCCCAATCTTCCTTCTTCTTTTGGAGGCTGGGGGTGCTGCAAGCCCCAGTGAATGAAGCCCTTGCTTCAGGTGTTAGGATGACCTGTACACTATCTGAGGAATGAGGGACCCTGCTTCCCCCCTCCCCCCAGGACAATAAATAGAAGTCATTCCCAGATTCCTAGAATTAGACCTGAAATGGACCCCAGACCATCTAGTTCTACCCCCTCATCCTACACAGAAGCAGACTGAGGGTCAGAGAAGTTGTGATTTTCCCGAGGTCACAGGTCATGTCAGAGGTAGGATTTGAACTCAGATCCTCTGACTTCAGTCATTGTTTTTCCCATTGTACCAGGATATCACCATACTCATCTTACAGATGAGGTAACTCACTCACCCACAGTCACACAGATAGGAAAGAGACAAGGTTTCAATGCCCCTGTCAGCCAAAAATATCTCACTGGAGATTCAAGGAGCAAACATTTGTTGACAGAAGTGGGATAGGAGAGTGAGGCTAGGGGAGACAGAGAGATGGGGACTAAGGCAGAGATAGGGATCCCTAAGGGGAGGCAGCATGTCATGGGAGAAAGAACATTGGATTTGGAGTCAGGGCCATAAATCTGCTAATTAACTGCCTTCTTGGTCTTGGATAAGTCACTTTCCCATTCTGAACCTCATTTTTTCATCTGTAAATTGGGTGTAGGGAGGATCTTATAAGGGATCTTAGAGGTTACCTAGCCCAACACCTCCCCCACCTCATCCCCTACCCCTCTAGTTTTATAGAGGTTTGGAGAGATTAAAGGACTTGCCCAAGGTCACACAGCTAATTAAGTAAGAGTCAAACAAAAACCTAGTGCTGGATCACCTGCTTCTGTCTTATGATTCTTAATATAAATAGGAGGGGAAAGCAGCTTGAGAGGTCATGAAGTCCCACCTCCTCATTTTGCGGATAGAGACACTAGAGGCCCAGAGAGGTTAAGTGACATTAAAGTCACATAGGCAGTAACTGGCAGTACTCGGATTTGAACCCAAGTCCTTGCTTAACCCCAAATCCACTGTTACACTTTGCCTAACCTCAGCTAATTTCTTACTTGGGCCATAGGAATCTTGGTACTTGTAACCCAAAGCCCCGGTCCTGGTGCAGATGCCCAGGAGATATTGATCAGAGGCTCTTAGAACCGGAAGAGAAACTGGCCTAGAGAAGGAAGTGACAGCGGCAGTCATAATTTGAACTCGGGTCCTCTCACTCAAATATATAAGAGGCTTCAGGAACGGGTTAGCTGCTGTGTCAGTTAACAAATGCTAAGCGCCTACTTCTCGCCTGGCACTGTGCTAAGCATCGGGGATACAAAAAGAAGCAAAAGGTAGTCCCTATCCTCGAGGAGGTGGAGCTGGGGCACCGCGGGAAGCTGGGGTTGGGGCAAGGCGGGGAAGCCCCACGGGTCTCCCCACCTGTGCACGCCCCTTCTCCACCCCTCTCCTGCTGGGTCGCGTCGCCAGGCCCGGCGGGGAGGCTCGTGGGGTGTGGAGCGATGCTGCCCCGGGGCCGCACAGTCACGGCTGTGGCGCGGGTGAGTGTGTCTCTGTGTGGGGGTGCGATGAAAAGGAAATGGGGGGCACCCATGTTTTAAGGAGGGGGCGGGGATCGAATCTGGAGGAGGTGGGGAAAGCTAGCCTTGGGCCTCCATTGGGCACGGGATGGGCCCAGGAGACCTTAGGCAGCGGGGTTGAGGGGTGAGGGAGAAGAGAAGAAGCCGTCGGTGGGGGTAAGGAATTCAACCTAGCGAGCTCGGGAGAATCGTGAGCTCAGGCCGAGGGGCACTACAGCGAGGTCTCAGTCTAGGAGGTTGGGAGGCGGAGAAGATCTCGGCCCAGAGACGGCGCGGGGCTGGGGAGGGAGTGTTGTGGTGGAAAGACCTCAGCTCTACCGGCTTCGGGGGAAACAGACCTCGGTCCGCTGGTGCTCTGGGGGAACTCAGCGGGGGAGAAGACCTCCAAACTGCTGGGGCTGGGTGGGAGGGGACAAGAACTCGGGCGGCGGGGCTCGGGGGAACAGAGATTTCAATACACGGGGACTCCGGGCTGCTGGGACTCTCAGTCCAGGGTCTGGGATGAGAGGGAACGAGGAAACCTATAGAGGAAGAAGGATCATTCCCAGGTCTGTCTAGTTCTCCAGTTGGAGGAGGCACAGTAGGGCATCAAAGTCAGGCTGCTGTCCCGTGTCTCTCCCCCTCGCCCCACCTCCCCCCAGGCTGGGAACTAGATTCTGAACGCTTTAGTCATCTATACCTGCCTCTGGGGGCTAAGGGAGGACTCCCAAGAACCCTACCTATGAGGAGGGTCGAGAGTTGGGGGCTGGGTCTGGATCTGTGGGCAGCCGGCTCGAGCTCCTTCTTTGATCTACCCTGACCTACATATCCGCTGAACAGGCAGGACGCGGCCCTTTAGGTAGGAGGAAGCGCCTGCCCCCTTCCTCTCAGTGGGAGGTGGGGGCCCTGAGGTGATCCAGGAACAGAATGATAGGCCAACCCTCAAGTCTCCCACGCCTGATCTAAACGGAGAGATCTTATCTCTCCAGTCGTCTTCCGACCCTAGGAGGTCCCAGGGCTGAGTGGATTGTCCCTGGAGGGGCCAACTCATACCCTCTGGCTTTTGGATGTTCGGAAAGTCCTGGTGTCCCAACACTCAAGAATTGCTTATGGGGCTTTGGGGGCTTTGTCCCTGTCTCACCCCCTTCCTACACATATAGGGTCCCTTGGGGATTGGCCTAGCTCTCAGATGAAGGGTGAGGTGGGTGAGTGGGTAACCCCTTTACCCAGGATTCTCCTACCCTTTTGCCTGCAAGGGCTAGCAGGAGGTTTCTAGAATGTTCCCTCCAAGATGAGTATAGAGAACACGGTTTGGGAGTTATCGGGTCTGGTGAGTGTTATTTGGGGGAGGCAATCAGCTTTCTGTCCCCCCCTTCCCCAGGTGTTCCTCTTGGTGGTGATGGTAGAAGGTAATGCTCTGGACCCTGGTCATCGGGAGCTCCCACCCCTTCTAAGGAGCCCCAGGACCTCCCCAGGGCTGAGCCCGATGTTCAACCAGAGTCCCCTTTCTCAGAAATCCCAGCTTTGCTCAACTCCCCAATATTTTTGGGATGAGTCAAGTAGACAGTGCTGTAGGAGCTGCCCAGCAGGTGAGAAGCTGCAAGGGAGGGGTCTGGGAGTGCTGAAGAGCAAAATGTCAGAGTTCTGAGGGGGTTTAGAGTGGGACTTGTGAGATGAGAAGGAAGGTTTGTGGGCCTTTGAATCAGTTGGGAGAACTGGGAAGAACAAGAGCGGGGGTCTCCAAAGATGGGAAGGGTGGGGGGGTACCTTAAATCAATTGAGAAGGCTTTTGGGGGAAGATTTTGGGGCCCCTGCTCCCTTTTTTTTTTACTAATAGATCACTGAGAGTTAGGATTCTCATCTTTAGGGCATTTCCTGGAAGCGGCCTGCACTGAGCCCCAAGGCCCTTCCTCCTGTCAGCCCTGCCATCAAGACACCTTCCTGTCTAAAGAGGACCATAAGTCAATGCAGTGTGCCCGATGTCGACTCTGTGATGAGGATGGTAGGGTACAAACATTTAATTTCCTAAGATTTTTCTTTCTCTATTCCTCCATTCATTCATTCATTCTCTAGCTCTTTGTCTCTATATCACTCTGACTCTGCGTATCTGTCTTTCTCCTAGTCACTCTTCCTCTCCTTCACTCACTCTGTTCTCTTTCTGTGTTGGTCTAGCTCTGATTCATTTTCTCAGTCTCTCTCTACCCCCCTCCCTTTCCTTCCTTCCTTCCTCTCTGTGCTGGTCTATCTCTGATTCTCTCTCAGCTATCTCTAGTTCTCTCTCTGCCTGTGTATTGATTGGGTATTGGTCTCTTTCTGCTCTTTCTGTCTGATCTATAAGTTTCTTTATTCAAGTCAATTCAACTCACTCTGAGCCAGGCACTGTGCTTTGAAGATGAAGACAAAAATCCCTGCCTCCTGAAGGCAGGTGTTGTGCTGGGCCTCTGCACTGGGCTGGGTCTCTGACTTTCCTCTCAGGCCCTGCCTATCAGGTTGTTGTCCGGAACTGCTCATCGGTGGCCAACACCCAGTGTGGCTGTGCTCCCGGCTGGTTCCCGGAGTGCTCTGTGAACCCCTGCGGGACTGATTCACCTTTCCTCTGCATTCAATGCCGGGACTGTGAAACTCTGCACCGACACACACTGGTCCCTTGTGAGTTCCTCCCTTTCTCCTCTGCACCCTACAGTTTGACCCTTTATCCACTCATCCCTGGCTATATTTACCCCCAGATCTAATGTCAATTTCTTATGGGCTGTCCCTAGGTTCTGGAACAGACACTGTTTGTGGGAGCTGTTTGCCAGGCTTCTGTCAGGACCAGAAGAACAGTTGTGTTCCTGCACCCTGCTCCATGTAACTACCCTGTCCTCAGAGGGCACCCTAAACCAGCTCCCATTTCCCCCTAGGGTGGGGTGTTGCTAACTACTGGGTGGGTAGGGGAGTGTGTTCATATGTACCACAGCAGGAAGAAGGGAGGGGGATACTTGGGAGAGGGGCAAAGGGCCTGCAAAGCACCATCTGGTGCTGGGAAAGTGAAACCAAGCCACTGGAGACAGGGCTGATGGGCAAGAGAGGAGGGAGTCTGGGTTCGAATGGGTGATGGGGAGGTAAAGTGTAAGTATTTGATTTGGGAAAAGAAGGGACAAAAGAGCATAGATTTTTTGGGAAGATGGGCCAGATTAGACACAGCTCCTTGGGGTCACTGCAGTTAGTGGCTAAGTGGGCTAACAGCACAGGTGATGAAAGGATGCTGTACAGGTTTGGCTACTCAGTTCCTAGGGGCCATAGTAAAGGTATGCTCCTAACTTCAGGCAAACTCAGAGTATGGTAATACTCCCATTCCAACAAAAACAAAAACAAAGAGAGGGAGAAGCTGGAAGGTAATCCTTTGCTTTACAAAAATATTGACTTAGAATTCTTTACCCCAAAATATTTTAAATAGGATTTATACATTCATAGGGGACTAGCTGAAGTGTGAGTTCCATTACACTAGTTCTTTACACATTCTACAGAACCGAGAGTGGAAAGGAACTGTCCACAGTGATCAGCCCAAGGACCACTCCTAGCCAGCCTACAGGTAACCACTGGGGGAATGATTCCGGGAGCCATTCAGAGATCTGCTCTGGGATCTCTAGCTCCAAGCAGGGTAGGTAGTGGAAGACTCTTTGGGGGTGAGAGTCTGGCTGGGCCTTCTAGCGCTTCTGGCCTTCCTGGAGGTCAGGAACAAAGGTAACAGGGGATACTTATTCCAGACCCCCTTCTTTCTCAGGGGTCTGGCTTCAGTACTTCTTGGTGGTGCCAACGTCGCTAACAGTTCTGCTCTTGCTAGGATGGGGCCTGTTCTACAGCTACCAGAAATGCTGGGTCCTAAAACCCCAGGCTCATTGTAAGTACCAACCTTCCTAACCCCACCTCAAGGATCCCAGCCTGGATTTCCATAGGAGCTGGAAATAGGCCTTGAGACATCCTGAAGAAGGGCCCTAGGGGTGCTGGAGCCCAGTTCAACAACTGACCCGCCCCTCTTTTGTCTCAAATTGGCAGATGAAACAGAAATGGAGGCCTTGAAACGCCAGTGGGTACGGAGGATGGGTGTGTCTGGGAGGTGAGAGGGTGTGTCACCTGGTAGATGTGGTAGGACTGAGTGAAGATTGCCTGGTGAAGGGAATTCGTCTGGGCTTATCTTTGCTTTCAGGTACTCAACCCTTCACCAGTAGGCAGGCCTTCCCTCCCTCTGAATAGATACAATGAGATGTGTGCTCTACAGCTTGTGGGGAACCGTGGTCCTAGCAGTCCTCCACTGGCCCGGGAAGTCGCGGGTCCAGAAAATTCATGGCCTGTGCTCTGGGGCCAACCGCCCAACAGAGGGAATGGTGAGCATGATGGGTTAAACGCCAGACTTCTTCCCTCTCTTAGATCCTGGGATGGGGAACACAGCAATGATTATCTTTCAGCCCTTGGAGCCTCTCCATCTTGGTTCCCTGTGATTCCACCCCCTCCGGCCCACCACTTTCGAATTTCCCCCGGGTAGCCCCACTGCCGACCTTTGCTTCTAGGTCCTGAGGCCGGCACTCTCCAGCCAGGCCCACAGCTGTACGAGGTGATGGACGCAGTCCCGGCACGGCGCTGGAAGGAGTTCGTACGAACCCTGGGACTTCGGGAGGCAGAGATCGAGGCAGTGGAGGCGGAGATTGGCCGCTTTCGCGATCAGCAGTATGAGATGCTCAAGCGCTGGCGCCAGCAGCAGCCCGCAGGGCTGGGCGCAGTATACGCCGCCCTGGAGCGCATGGGACTGGAAGGCTGCGCCGAAGATCTGCGCAGCCGGCTGCAGCGGGGCCCGTGACCGTGACCGTGACCGTGACTGTGGTGGAGAAGGGACTGACGCCTTCTTGGCGCCCTGCCTCTCTCCTTCTCTCCTGCCCGCCGGCCGAGGAAAAAAGGAGGCTCAGGCCCCCAAGGTGGTGGCCGTCCGAAGCACTAAGTATGGTTACTTAAGTCTGTAGACATGTTATGTCACTTACACTGCCCCTGATTTGGAGCGGCTATTCCCTCCCCCTCCCCCTCCTCCCTCCTCCCTCCTCCCTCCTCCCTCTCAGAACCCGAGCTCGGGAGGACACGCGTGTCTGTGCTGGGACAGAGGGTGTTAACCTTTCACATCGCTTGGAGGTTGCTGCTAGTTCAATATTAAACGCCAGCAGCAAATTCCCCTGTGTAAACGTGTTGGGTGTGTGGGTGTGTGGGGCAGGGGGTGAGGGGGCTAGTTCTTCAAGGACGCTGAAAGGTGTAATGAATTGGGAACAAGTTACTGGGGCGACCGCGGCTAAATGAACGCAGTGGCCTGGGGCAGGACGGGAAGGGCACTCAAAATATTTCTCGGTCCATTTCCCCCGGGGCTCGAGGCTGCGTCTTTCTCCCCAGGAAAGTTGAATCTCAGATTGCCTTTGTTTCCGCCCCCCTCTACAAAGCCCCGTCCCCCATATGGCCCCAGTACGTCCCTCCAGATCACCTGCTTTGAAGGAAACAAGAAAAAAGCGCAAAGTGACTGAGTGAGCGACAGAAACCCCTTCCCAAGCATGGGATAACCAGTGGATTCCTTTAATGGAGGAAAAGAAGGGGCAGGGGACGGGGGGCTAGGGCCGAGGCTTTTCCGCAGAGGGTGCGGGGAGGAAAGTGACAAAAAACATTTAGAAAAAAAAAACAAACACAAAAGCCCCATCCTGCTCCTCTCCCCGCCCCTCCCCCCAACAGTTCCCTTGGCAATGACCTAGGGAATGGGCCTCGGGGTTGGGGGAGGGCTTACGGGGGTAATATGGCAGATGCGGAAGCCTGTACCGCAAAGGCGGCTGCTGACGCTAAGTGTGGGCAGGGAATAAATGTGTATGTAGAGGGCGGAGGGGGGGGGGGGGGGTATAGGTGTCACGCGGGGCTCCCGTCTGGGCCCCAGGGAAGGTAATTTTCTTTCACTTTCTGGTAAACAAATGACTGAAAGCAAACTGTCAGAGGAATGGAGGGAGGACCGGCCAAGCCAGGATGGGAAGGGGGACCTGATCTTGAGCTAAGGGTTGGGAAAAGCCTAGATGGATAGAAGGGGGAGGAGAATACAAATTAAAGGAAAAAACCTTTGGGCCCCACAGGGCTGCAGTCCAAACTCTCTAGGCACGACCCAACCAGCAGTCTTCTCTCCGCCCCCCCCCCCACTCCGCCCCTCCTCCAATCTGGGCTAAGTCAGCCCCACTGAATTTGGGGAGTAGGAGTCAGGGCGGAGGCTGCAGATCTAACTGTACCAAGAAAAGGGGCTGGGGGAAACAACCACCCACGTGGTTTGGGAGATATTCGTACATTTTGACATTCAGTAAACATGCAAATTATATGCAAACTAGCATGCAAATCAGCAGCAGTTCTCTCTGGGTCCACAGCTTGGGCACTTTTTGTACGCAGACTGCGGCGCTGTTTCCCCGGAGTGATGGGGGGCGTGGAGGAGAGATCTAGGCGAGAGGAAGCCTACAGGGCCATACTGTGGGGGTGGGGGGATGGAGTGGGGACTGAGAGTCGGAGAGAAATCAGAAGGATGAGGGCTTGTTGCCAGAAGCAGAGCCCAGACCGTTTATCTCGCCAAGCTCTAGCCTGATCCTCTCTCACCCAATTCTCGCCCCCGCCCCAGCTCTGAGGGAGGGGCCAGCGGGGAGAGTTACAGCAAAGGCTGGGGCAGGGGCAGGGGCAGGGGCGGGGGCGGGGGCGGGAGGCGGGAGGCGGGAGGCGGGAGGGCCCTCGCTGCGCCTAATGCTTCGCAATGTCTCCTTTCTTCAGGATTATCTGTCTCTGCCAGGGCGCCAGTTTGGTCTCGTCATACCCCAGTGTCCTGAGCTTCTCCGATTGCTCCTTCTCCCGCTGCGCCTCCTCCTGCCTGAGTTTTTCCTCCTCTTTTCTGCTTACGGAAGAAGAACCCAGGATGAGAGAGGGACAGAGGGTGGGAGATGAACCTAGGCTACTGGGGGAGGGGCAGAGGATGAGGACAGCAAATGCTGAGAGGGACAGAAGGATGAGTATGGTATACCAGTCATCCTCTGAGGAAAACGGAAGGCTAGAGGCAGTCGGGCAGGTTATGGGACGTCCTAGAGATGGGGCAACAGATCAAAGTAATGGGGTCTCTCTCATGTGGCAGTAGGTCAGGTTATGGTGAGGCAGAGGAGGTAACAGATTAAGGTAATAGATAATAGGTAATAGGTAAAATATCAGATTATAGGAGACAGATTGACGGCAGCCGGTCAGGTTATAGGGAAATAAAGAAACGGACACAGCAGAAAAGATTATGGGAGAGAGAGGTGGATAATGGCCTACGTTATTGGGCAGGGGATGGGGAAGAAGAAGACAGGAATGAGAATGAGCAGCAAAGGTTACTAGGGGAAGAGACGTGGTGTTGCAGAGGACAGAATGGAGTATCTGAGCTACTTGGGAGAAAGGGGTATGAAGAACTTCGCCTGGGTAGCTCCAGGTAGAATAGGGTCACACTCACCGTTTTTGTGCCCTGGAAGGAGAAACAAACAGTGGGTTAGCAGTGCTTTTCCCCCACTTCTGTTCCTTGGTAACATGGTATCCCCCATCAGCTCACTTTCAATGCCCAGCTTACCTCTCCTCCTCCATCTTCTTCCGAAGGATGTCCCTCCTCCAGGCAGGCATGCTGGCCAGACGAGCTTCCTCCTCCTCCTCCTGCAACACAACCAGAGGAGTTCAGGGGTAGAGTATGCAGTGAGGTGGAAGTCAGAATCCAGGGAATGATTCCTCATAGTTGAAGAGGAAAGGGAAAGAGCTAAGGACAGACCTGGACCCTGGAGGTCTTGGCAACTAAAGAACAAGGAGACAAGGACTGGGGAGTTGATGGTGGAAGATCCTTGGAAGGGGAAAGTGGAAGGAAAAATAGGAGAGGACAGTCTTTCAGCCTCTTCTCATAGAGACCTTCAGGGTTAGAGATTTTATTCCCATAATTTTCTTTGTCTTCCTCTTTTTATTGTTATATCTAGTACTTCTAATCAAGACCCTAAGAATCTGTGATTTTGGAGGTCTGGGAACTTTCTCCACCAAGACAGATCAGAACCTTTAATAGAGGCTGCTACTAATAATATTACTTGATATTAAAAATAACTTAATAGAGAAATTTTACAGTGGTCTGAAACTTAGAGTGGTTAAGTGACAAGTTCAAGGTCATAAAGCTAATAAGTATCAGAAGGGGGACTTGAATCTAGGTCTTCCTTGGCTCCAAGCCTACCACTACATCCACTACCTCTCGGAGTTTCTAGTATTGTGTAAAATTATATTGGAAATGGTGAGTGACCTTGCTTTATCCCTGATCTTATTGGGAAAGCTTCCAATATTTCCTAAAGATAATTTGAATCTGAGAGTGCACTCACCTCATTTCCTACACAGTATGCTTACACAGCTGTCCCTCACCCCCCAAGGCAGGGCCAGAACAGTGGCAAGAAGTAGGATCACAGGGTTAATGGTGATGTGGGTTGTAGGGTGACCACAACCTGCCAGAACCAACATCTGGGAGCAAGGAGCAGGGGAGGTCTCACAGACCCAGCCTTAGAGCTTGGCTTGGCAAAGGATTCAGATCTCATTGGGATAGACAAGAAATATTTACAATATGACCAATCCTTGACCCTTTCTTTGCCTTGAGGGTAAAATTTGAGGATACTCCAAGGCAGCAGGAGTGCTACCCAGGTAACCTGCTTGTCAGTTACTTCACTGAAGGGCAAATAGTGAGCCCTGGTGGGTGGTGTAAATGAATGAGCTAAAAGGAAAAGCCAATCTTGGGCCCACCCATGGCAGGCACCTCTTCAAGGCAAAGTTCTTTATTATTCTGTGTAGCAAGGGAGAGGTAATCTGCACACATCACACTGCACACAACTCAGTTCCCCCAGCCCCAGGCTCTCTGGCCAAGTCAGGGCTTAGAACTTCCCCAGTTCCCAATCTCAGAGAGAAGGCAGGAACTAGTTGCAGAACCATAGTGGAGTCCCATCTAGTCGGCAGGAGCTAGACAGGTCTGCTTTCTTAGTAGTTCCAGGGCTTGAGGCCTTTGAACAAAATGATAGATGTGAGTCTGGTCTGCAGAGTGGACAATGAGACTAGGTCCTGGAAAGAGCATCCTCTTAGATTTGTAGAGAATCATCCCTTGGAGAGGATCTACTCCCAAGCCCCCATGACTGCCCTGGGGAGCCACCTTGGACAACGCTCAGAGAGAGCTGGAGGCAGCTTTATATCCTAGCCCTGTCCCAGCCACCTAAAGACATCACGGCAGCAGCCTGTCCCTCAACATAAAGGCCCTCGAAATTATGGCCAGAATGGCCCCACTATATTCAGCATTAGCCTAGCTGGGCTTCAAATTCCAGGGCCAATGTCCTAGGCCTGCCCTCACACATCCAGTTCCCATTTCTATAGCGCTTGAAGTCGTAGGTAGATGCCAGGGTGGATTCCACCATTCCCAATGGACAGCTGACTTGACTTTTCTCTTTCTCCACTGCTACTGCTCAAATGTCAAACAACTCGGCTTCCTTCTCCTTCCAGAATGAGAAGCTTCGGTTGATGTAGCGGCAGATGTCCTCGTTGCTAAACTCTCCCATCTCTGCTACCAGCTGCAGAGAGTCAGCCCGATTGAAGGGCTCTGTTGGAGCCAGCGGAGGGGCTGATGGCCCACGGCTAAGTGTGGGCTCAGCCTGGGGCAATGGTGGTGGTAGGGGGGGAGGTGGAGGTTGAGGTACAGGGGCTGGTGCCTGGAGCTGGTACAGAGGCTCCTCAGCAGGGAGCTCTGGGCTGTCTCCAAAGAACGCCTTCTTCAGGTCCTCAAAGCCATCCTGCCAGTCCCGACGCCCAGCCTCCACCTCCTCCAGTACAACTCTGTGGAAAAGTCGGATGAGCTCCCATGGATGACTGCCTAGCCGGTCAAACATCTCATAGCACAGCAGGTGGCGGAACTTGCGCTCCTCCCGGCTCATGCGCATCTCCAGCAGCTGGAAATAACCCAGCATGAAGAGGTCCAGGGTGAGGCTGTCATAGCAGGCAGGCACCCCACCCACATGGGGCAGGAAGTGCTCGGGCCAGTACAGACCCTGCACCCGGCTCAGGCGGCGCAATTGCCGGGAAGGCACGTGGCGCATTAGGCTCCGCCAATGTGCCAGCAATTTGCCTACCACGTGCCTCTGCTTCATGAAATACAGCAACCGGTGGTCATTACCAAGGCTGTGATGAGCTGGCTTCTCCAGCACCTGCTTGGGCTCAGGCTTTGGGGCCCCCGCTGCCACCACCCGGGGCAGCAACCTTCGCAGGCGGGCCTGGGTGTGGCGCCCAGGGCCAC
Organism: Vombatus ursinus; assembly: GCF_900497805.2. Taxonomy (NCBI): domain Eukaryota; kingdom Metazoa; phylum Chordata; class Mammalia; order Diprotodontia; family Vombatidae; genus Vombatus; species Vombatus ursinus. Next base: position 10,953,518 of record NW_020954710.1, read on the forward strand.
TCAAAGTCCACTTGCGCCAGTGCTCCAGGAAGAGGTAGACGATGCGCTCTTTCCGCATGTCGATATAGTCCTGGACGCCTCGAAGCTCGGTGGAGAGGGGTGGGCTTCGTGCTAGCTGTTCTGGCTCAAAAATTGTCACCTCATCTCCAGGCTCCTCTGGGGGGTACAGGCTAGCTAAGGGATCTTCAGGGGACGAGAGCTCTGCTGGCTCCAGCAGGAGATGCTCAGACCCATTGGCCGCTGAAGAACCATCCACCAAGCGCCCTCCCAGGCATGGCTGAGCCATGCTTCCAGACACATAGTCTTCCTCCAGGATGGGCTCTCGGCTAAAGATATCAGAGACGGTGACGCTCACGGGCAAGGAGAGCTTGCGTGGGTACCAGTACTCTGCCTCTTGGCTCTGCATGTGCATCTCATAGTTGGCTTTGAGATTCTTGACTGAGACACCACACTCCAAGATCTCACGGGCCACCTCCTCCGGGCTGCAGCTGAAGGAGTATGAGCGACTGAAGCCCACGGACCCTGCCCGCCAGTCTGCCACGGGGGCCAGGGGCTGCCCTGTCTCAGCAGTCACCAGGTCTGTCAGGTGGGCCGGTCGACCCCCCAAAGTGGCCAGCAGTATGGCCATGCTCTTGAGCAGAGTGGAGATTCTGCTACACCAGGCGGGGAGATCAGCGGCCCGGCCCTGCATGCGTCGGGGGTTGACCGTGAAACAATGGCTGGACAGCGCCGCGGAGACGGGCAGCAGCTGCTGCAGCTCCATCTCTAGCTGCTCCAGCTGCGCCTCCAGCTTCTGGGCCTTATGCATCACCTGGAGGTTTTCTATTTGTTGTTCGATACGGCTGATGTCTTCTTCAGTCATGAGCTCCCCAAAGGGCCCCAGCATGGCATTGTGTATGTGGGAGAACCTCCAGCCTTCTGGTTGGTAGCAGCAGTAGCCAGCGGTCAGCTAAGATGGGGAAGAGAAGAGAGGGGAGGGGAACGCAGGTCTCCCTCTGGCCCCACTCCCGGCGGCCCGTGGGCAGCACACCCTCAGCCTTTACATATCCCGGGTGGTGTAATGGTAGGCCCGGCAGGGCTGTGCAGGTGGGCCGGGGCAGCAGCCAATGGAGGAGAGGTTTCAGCCAAGGAGGAACAGGAGCAGGGTGAGAGATCGCTGCAGCCCACTCCGGGGCACTCTGGTTGACCGGAGGAGTGGGCCAGGTTGTATCTGGTTCGCTGCTGCTGTGGACATGGTCTCTGGGCCTGGTCGCTCATTACACCACCAAGGGAACTTGTAAAAGGCGTTTAAACAGGGGTCCTAAGCAAGCCCCTTCACTTAGCCCAGATACAGCCCCTTCCCCTGGGCTCAAGCTTAGGGCTAGAACTGACAAGACCTTAGTTCAAAGGCAATCTAATCCCTCCCAAGACACCCGAAAAGGATCATGCACCCCATGCTGAGTCCCTTGTGTCCCTGTCCAACGGCATCCAGCTGTGATCCTTTGAACTCGGATGCCCTTGACTTCCTGTAACTATAGTCACCACTGTTGCTTTTCCATTTGCCTTTTTTTTGGTTTATTTTCTGAATCTCTAACTTCAATATTTTTTATCTAAATGAGAGAAAGCACTGGACTGGGGGGAAATTCGGGACTGGAAATTTCTGATAGTAAGTTTCTCCTTTTCTGAACAGGAAAGGAAAGAAAACCCTGGCTGGGGCAGGGTTTTCTTAACCTGGGGTCTGTATACTCCAGGAAGTGAATGAACTTGGAAGGGAAAAGATTACATCTATTTTCAATAACCTCTAACTCAAATTGAGCATTTTTTTCTATTTCACATTTTAAAAGATTTATCTGAAAAGGGGTCCATGAGCTTCCCTGGAATATTAAAGAGTCCATGACCCATACAAAAGTTAGGAGTTCTTGGACTTCTTTTTGCTCTCAATCTATATTTTGTGGGCTGATGGCTCCAGAGTACTGAGGAGTCTCTCAGCCTGGACCTATGGGACTCTTCTCAGAAGACAGAGTTGCATAAATGTCCTTTTGTCCCTTCAGACTACTAAGAACAAAACAATGGTTTGTAGCTGATAGACTTGGTGAATAGATCCCTAAATGTATGACTCAGGATATCAGCCTGTGATGAGGGCTGAGGTCTCCAAAGAGTCATGCAGATGGTGACAAAGAGCAGGGAGGGACTAAAGGGAGGGAAACAAGCCAGGCCTCTGCTCTGGGGAAGCCAGTGAGCAGGGGTGGGGTTTGAATTTGCCAGATGGTCAAGAAGGGGAGCTCCCCAAGAGCCCGTAGGCTGGAGTAAGAGTAGGGAGGCACTACTGGCCAGGCCCCAGGCCCACCTTTCGCCTCTGCTCCTCTTCCTCCTGCATCTTCATCTGCAGCTTTCGAACCATCACTTGCCTCTTCCATTCGGGAATGGGGCGGCCCTGCTCGTCATGTGTGGGGATCAGAGTCTCAACATCCAGCTGTAGGTTCTGTGCTGGAGTCAGTGGTGGGGCCACACTGCCATTGAGGACAGGCTGATGGGGGCCTCTTCCCACCCCAGGAACGGAGCTAGCTGGTGGAGTGGGGCTCCTAGCCCGAGACAGTGATGGAGACAGGGGTGAGGCATCTGTCTGGAAAGGGAAGGCATGGTGATGAACAGCACTCTGATTGGAAGGTCCTGGAGCCCGAGGCCGAAGGCACAAGTTGGAAGAGGGGGCTCCACGCCTTACCAGAGAAGGGGGCTGTCCACTGCCTGAGAAGACTGTGGTGAGGCCCTTGCTCTGTGGTGTTGGCTTCAAGCTCTTCCCTGCTTTGATCTCAGCCAGGAGTTCAGAGTTGTCTCCCGTTGGGGACATCATATTGAAGGACTTGGTACCTGGTGAGAGAAGAGAGTGTTGAAGCATGAGGGATCCTCATCCCAAGCCCTGTCTACCCTCTCCAAACCTAGACAGTCCTGGCTAGCCTGCTTGAGAGTAAGGCCCAGAAAAGGCCAGACAGGACCCAGGCATCACTTAAGCCAGGCTAGAGTAAGGCAACGCCCTGCTTGGGGTGGGCAGTACAGCTTTCCAGCAAAGACAGGAATCCTGGAAGATCCCTCTAGTCCCCACAGGAGTAAAGCAGCACTGGCACAGCTCTGTACCCAGATCAATCTCCCTACCAAGCAGCTTCCTTCTCCCTGGCCTGAACACTGTGCTTTTCCTCCACCCACCTTCTTACTTCTACTAGTGGGGGTCGGCCGGTACTTACGAAGTGTGAGGGAGCCAACTTTACTGGATCCAGTGGGGCAGCCCATGGGTGAATGCCCCCGGACACTCATGGTGAGCCTGGCTAAGCCCAGAGGTAAGGAGAAGGTGTGCCTGATGCAGCAGGGTGTTCACCCTGATCTGTGATCTCCCTGGCCAGCCCCCTGACCTTTGCTCCTTAGTTCCCTGGTCTCAGGGAGGAGTCTCTCTGAGTGTCCCAGACCCACCCCTATGCTTCATCAGCAAAGCCTGGTGATCCTTGAACTAAGTTGTTCTGGCCCAGGGCCCTAGAAACCCAGGACCTCACTAGACCCAAGTGTTCCAGCATCTGGTGCCCCCACCCCCTTCTCAAACAAGTGCACCTGAGTTCTCTCACGAGAGCGCGTGCGCCCACACACACAGACACACACAGACACACAGACACACAGACACAGACACACACACACACAGACACACACACACACACACACTCACAGACACACAGACACACAGACACACGCACACACACACACACACACACACACTTAGCTCCCAACCCAGCCCTGATAAAAGACTCAGATTCTGTGGGGAGCCAGCTCAGAAGAGCGGTTCTTCATGGAACAGAGGGATGAGGATGTATGGCGTTGAGGTGTGGGGGAGGGCAAGGAAGGCTGGTGTTTTGGAGAAAGTCCCAAGTTCTGTGTGATAACATGCAAAGTCCCAGTTTCAAGTTTTCATTTCCCAGATTGTGTCTGGTGGGGGGGGGGAGGGAATCAAGGATTGGAGTGGAGTCAGGAGCAAATCATTCTCCCCTCTTCTTGGTCTGGGGGAGGGGATATCTAAGCTCCTCCAGGATGGGCCACTGGAGAGGAAGAAGGGGAGGGAAGATGAGGGGGAGGGACACAAATGGGAATTATTTTCATAGGCAAAACTGACAGGAATGTTGGGGTGGAGGAAACAAATCCGATGATCCCATGGCAGACTATTCTTCCTGGCGAGCCAGGGAGGATTGCCCCCAGCACCATCTGTCAGAACAACACTCAGTCGCCATTGGCCCATCCTTGGCCCCATTTATGCTCCCTAAGTCCACCATCTCCTTTCTCCTGTCTGTTTCCCCCATGCCCTCCCAGAGCCCTGGTTTAGGCTCCTCAAACAAAGACAGAGTAGAAAGCAGGCCTGGTACTCACTCTTCCTGCACCTCAAAGCTCTCACTTCTAGGAGGCAGAGAGAAGGTGGTGGGAGAAAAAAGCAACAGAACAGAGTTAGGAGTGATTTGGAGGAGGCAGAGAGCCTGTGGAGAACAGAGAGAGAGAGAGAGAGACAGCAAGCAGAATGGTGGGTGGGAACAGATGAGGGGAAGGAGGGAGTGGGGAAAGGGAAGAGAAGGGAGGATAAGATTATCCCTAAATGCCCAGGCTGAGTAACTAAGTCAAATGTGCTTCCCCTTTTTTCTTCCTAGCCCTCAGTCTGGAAGCATGGTTTGGAGTGTTCCAGTGAGGTGAGTGAGGAGTGAGGGTGAGAAAGAGCACCTGCCTCAATTTCCTTCACTCACAGTGCCAGTAAGATCCAGAGGAGGGGAGGGGTCTTTGGATCTGATGCTTGAGCTGGGTTTCAGGGAATAATCATAGGTTTAGAGCTGAAAGGGATCTTAGAGGCTATTGAATTTAACATCCGCATTTACTGATGAGGAAGTGAGATAGAGTGACTTGCCCAAAGTTCAATAGCTAGTGTCAGAGGCAATATTTGAACCCACATCTTCCTAATTCCAAGTTCAGTGCTCTATCCTTGGAAGGGGGGGCTGAACTCTAATATTGCCCAGTTTTTTTGGGGTGTGTGTGTGTGTGTGTGTGTGTGTAGAAACCCAGACATCTTCCTTTGGTCATAGATCTGATAGACCAACCACCCTTGGTCTGAATATCTGAGCCTGGCTGAGTTTACCCCAAGCTAGGTCACTGTGAACCCTAGGATTCTGAAATGAGGAAAATTCCTGCTGTAGGGATGGGAAGGTGAGACACCTACAACTACTGGTTGGGGTGTGGTTAGGATTCTCTCAGGCCCTTTGTAGAGGTCAGACATCAAGTTTGTGGGTCAGAGGATGGTTCTCACTTTAGGAAGCAGGAAGAGGATTCAGAGGCACGGGTTTCAGGATTTCCTAACCCAAACTACCACTTTACAGTTGGGAAAGTGGCTCAACTCTCTCCTGGAGGCCTGTGAGCCTTCTGTAGTCTCAGGGGTTCAGGGAGGGGACTGAGAATAGGAGCCAGGGTGAAGGAGGAAGGCAAAGAGTAGAAATGGGACACTGGATGGAAGCATTAGGAAAAAAAGTTTATAGGTGTAAGAAGTAAGGACCTTGGGAAATAGGAATTTTGATGGAAACGGAAAGACTGTAAACTAGAGGGCAGGGCTTGTTTCACTTGTCTTGATGTTCTCAGAGCCTAGCACAGGCCCACTTCTATGAGGCACTTGAATGAATGGTTGGTAGGATAGATTGATGCGTGCATGTGTGGATGGATAACTAGCTGGTGAGCAGATATCAGAAAAGGGACTTGCTACAGTCTGCTTCAATTGTTCTGTGTGTCAACTGATCACAGCTCCAGGTTTAATGTCAGTCTAGCTTCCCACAGTTACTGAACAAGATTGATGGAGAGGAGGAAATTGATGCGGAAGGGGGCATCTTTCATCCCAGATTCCACAGTCATGATTTCAAAAGTCAACTAGTTATGCAGGTAAAACTGTGGACCCCCAAATACTGAGGTAGGGGAAGGGGGAAATATAAGCAGTCCCCAAGGTGTTTTTTTTTTTTTAAATTATGCATTGGTTTGAATTAGCCATGATAGCTCTGACCTTTCTTCTTTCAAGGGAGACTCCTGAATTGACTGAGTTCTGATTCAAGATGAAAAGATGACTGACTAATAATTAGATCTTTCCCCCCCTCCCCCGCCCCCCAAGGGTGTTGGGGGCTGGGATACCCTTCCCCTTCCCCCCTCCCCCCCCCCCCCCCGCAGAGCATCATCCAGTCTATATAGCACAAAAACTGCCATCATGCTTTGCAATCTCTCTTCACCACGACTAAGCCCTTCGCCTGCAAGGCACTCCACCCCCATCGCCCCCAGTCCCCTGTGCCTCTCGGGCAGGCTTCCCACCCGACTGGGTCCCGGTGCTGGGCTAGGATCTCTGCCACCCTTCCTCCTGCCCCCAGCTCCCCGAACTCACTGCCGGTGGAAGAGGAGGAGCGGCGCTGGCTGCAGACAGGCCCGGTCCCTTCGATGGGCAGAGGGGGCGGTGGGGGTGGTGCACTCAGGGCTTCGGGCAAGGGTGGGGGCGGGGGCGGGGGCGGTAGGTCCCTGGACACCCTGTGGTCTGCGACACTTCCGTTGTGCACGTGGCTACCCGAGAGGAGAGCGACCTGAGGGCATAAGGAAAAGAGAGTGACCAAGCTGTCGGGGTCTCGGGAGCCAGGCCGGGGGTATCTCGGAGTCCTGCCCCCGGACACGTGGGGGCTGGGGGCAGGTGGAGGAAAAGCCCCCTGGGTCGGGGATGAGACGGGACGGGGGCTGGGCTGCGAGGCTCTCACCTCCTCGCTATGGGCCATCCCCAGACTGGCTGCCAGGGGCTCCCCGGGGCCGTAGCCGAGCTGGCGGTAATAGTCCCCGGTGCTGGGCTGTTTGCCAAAGCTGCGGGACTTCCGGCCCGAGTCCACCCGCCGCAGCCCGTCGTGGCCGTCGCGGGAGCTCAGCTGCTAGGGAGGGAGGAGCGCCAAGCGTGGGCTGCGGGTCGGCCGGCGGGGAGACAGCACCCTCCACCCCTGACGGCGGAGGCTCGGCTTCTGTCTAACCCACCGCCTCAGTGGAACTAGCTCCAACCCCGCCCTGTGCCAGCCAGAGCTGGGGGTATCTGTGGCCGCGCCCCCCGGGCGGCCTGGGAAGCAGATGCGGATGGGCCGTGCAGGGGAGGGACAGGGCTCCCCTCTGCTCACACACGGTAAGGGGTGGCTGGCCGGACCTGGTCCTGAGGTGAAGGAGCCAGAAGGGCTGCTCCTAGAAGACGGGGCTAGCCCCGCAGCGCAGGAGAAGGTCAGTGAGGGTTGGTTGGGGCAGGGGGAAGGATTCTCAAGCGCCTCCGCAGGGCCCTATCAAGGCCTCTGGGTTGCTAAAATCCAGCTTCCTCGACGGCTCGGGTGGGCCCCAGAAAGCTCAGCTACCTAGGGCCGGTTCTCGATCTGCTGCCCGCGCCCAGAGTCCCGCGCCCTTCCCAGGGTACACGGCCCTTAGTCCCCGAAGAGCCCCGGGCAGCGGCTGCCCTACCTGCGACTGTGCCCGGTGACGCCCCGCTCTGCACCTGCTAGCGGGGGCGGCGCGGACCCGACACCTGCGCTACCCGATCTGCCCTCTCAAGTTACAGCACCGACCAACGGCCTGCTCGCCTATCCGCTCCTGGGTCCTGACAGCACCCCACCAATCCCGGGCCACTGGGCTCCACCCCCCCCAACCCCCGAAGTGGGGCCGCTACCTAGGGAGCTGAGCCACGCCCCATCACTGCAGTCCCCTCCGAGCCCCCCTCCCCCAGCCCAAGGCTGCCAGATGTTTGCCTCACCTCCTCGGTGGGGACCTACTACCCCTGAGCCTCTCTACAGCTGTTCTCCACGACAGGCCCCGCTACGCTGACTTGGAGCCCCAACTCGAGGTAAGTTGCTGAGGACCCTGGGACACTCCTTCCCAGCTTTGATGGCTCTGCACCTTTCAGAAAACCGCACTTCGACAGCTCCCTGATAGGGCCCTGGCGGACTAAAGCAGAGGGCCCACGTTTCTCGAGCTCCTCCCCGCCCCGTCACTGTCCCAGTCCACCTCAGCCCCTCCGCATCTGGAAACCCATAGCTGTAATAGCTGTAAGTGACACCGGTCCCTGCGCCCCATCCTCGGGTTTCAAGGCTCGGGTGACAACCTAGGTAGCTCCCGCCCCGTCGGTCGTGACTCCTAGAGGAGGCCAATCCTGGCTTGGGATCTCGAGATGTCAGGGAAGGGGAGAAGGGGAAAGGACGGAGCCCCCTGCCCCAGCCGCTGTCCCAGGACCAGCCGTCTGGGTTTACCGCTTTCTGCCACGCCCTCAGCCCTCAGCTCCCATCAAGGGCTCTGCTGATGGCTCACGTTGCAGGAAACGCGACACCCATGGATTTATTTTCTGGGCCATCCTGCCCCATCCTTCCCCCAGTCCCCTGGCCCCCAGCCCCTTCCCAAGGAATTGTTCTCTTTGGAGGCGGAGCTAGCCATCTGTCCCGCCTCTGCCCCGCCCAGCTTAGCCCTCAGGCCCATCGCCCAGCTCTAACCGCATGCTAGCCTCTCTCTAGTCTGGAAACAAAGAAGGAGGCGTAGGCTGGGAGAAGTGGGCCAGGTCCCACAAAGGACACTTTGTTGGGACTCCCGGGCGCTCTTGCCGCCAGGCACGCACGCATACACACACTCCAGACAGGGAGAGATGGACATACACACATGCACACACAAATACACAGCCCCAGGGGCCAGGCAGAAGGACACACCCAGATGTGCTGCTGAGCTCCCACAGGGGGCAAAGCTCATCTCAGCTCCCAGACTCTCAGGCCGACACACACCGACAAGGTTTCCCTCTCCGAATCCCAAGGGACCACTAGGCCAGAGGTACCCCGGCAGCAACATTTGCTGTCTTGGCACTAGAGGGCAACCAGATCACTATTCCATATTCCCTGTTCTAACCTCTTCCCTTCCCACCCTACAGGCCGAGGAGAGAGCCGTGCAATTATTCTGCATTCCTATCTACCCAGGCAGATGAGACCATCCTCCCCTTCGGGAATGCCCCAAGGCGCCCTTTCCTCTCTGCTTGGGTTGGGTACCAAATCTTCCTCTTTCTAGAGCATACCCAGGGATAGCCCCAAATACAGGGTGTATCCAGGCCCAGACTACAGCTCTTGCTGGGGACAGATGGCATCCCTTTCTTCCTGTAGCCCCACCCCCACCTGTACCCTCAGACCCCATGCTATCTTTTACTGGCTCGAGATCTAACCCTACTCCAAAGGCACAACCAGATCCTGCCCCTGCCTCTGCCATTACCCCCAGAGAATCGAAGTCAGGATTGCTTCTCTCCCTTTTGGGGCTCACCCATTTCCTCTCCTCACTTGCTCCTTCTCTTCTCTTCCCATGACTGGAGCTATGTCCAGTGTTCCTGTCCTCCCTGCCATCTACACAACACCTCCTGTCTCCTTTCTATCTCATTCTCATAGCCTCCAGTTTCTGGAGAGAGGTGTTTTCCCAAGTTGCTGCTAGAAAGCCCTGAAGCTCACAAATACCTAACAACTGTCCTGTATCATCTGGGAAATGTCAGCTGCCTATCTCCTTTCCACAGCCCCTTTGAGATCTTTGTCCCCCAGGGTCACCTTTGACATTCACTATAACTTGATTTTCCCTTCACACAGATACTGGGGAGTGGGGTGCTCAGTGAGATCTCTCCCCTACCCAGGTCTTTTAAAGAGGTTCTCTACGTAGTTTTCGCCACCCAGAGCTTAGGCCCTGCCCTCCCCCTCCTACCCCTCCTTCTCATAGCCTCATAATAAGACAAGAGACATTTAAAAACACTTTCCTTGGACAGTTGGATGGCTCCTAAAAGATCCAGGCCTCAGTTTAGGAAAGTGTGTTTCCCTTCTCCAGCCCCCCCCCCCTTCACCCTCTTGATTCAGGCTGTAGCTTGAATGTTAGGATGCTCTGGGGTGGGGTGGGAGGGCACAGAACAAGCCAGGACTGATCCCATCTCCATTACCTCCCTCTTCAGGGCCTCTTTCTCGACATGCCGAAGTTTGCTCTTGGCCTGAACGTAGATATCAGCTGTGTGCTGCCCACTGCGGGGCTTGGGAGCTGGATAGGCAGGAGGGGGTGGGGGCATCTGAGTGCCAGGGGGAGGGGGTGGTGGAGGGAAGCTGGGTGGGGGTGGTGGGGTGGTGGGGCCTCCCTTCTTCCTGCCATGAAGGCCCATCTCAGGATTCAGCATATCCATGTAGGTCTGCATGTCTGTGACCGTCGAGTTGCTCAACCCTGCCAGGAAGGGATGGAAGAAAGCAAGGCACTGTTGGGAGCTCAGCTGGACCCCAGGGAGATATGGGGATGGGGTGGACATACCCTCTCTACATTATGCTTAAAAGTACCTTGTGGATCCCTTGAGGCCCTTCTTTGGTCATGTTTTCAGAGTCAGCTTTGGGGGATCAGGGGAATCAGCTATAATTCCCGAGCCTGGGGAAGTCCATATTCCTGAGTGTCACTTTTTCAGCTTAGTCTAGGCAGTCCCTGTACCTTCATCTTCATCTGGTACTAGGGAACATTTTACAGTTTGCCAATTTGGCAATCAAAGCCACAGAAGAAATCCAAGGACCCATTTTATAAAGTCCTCTACAGTAGAATGCCCCTACTCTGACTGTCTACTCTACATTTAGCCAGTGGACACACCCTCAATATGGCCTATTGCCATCTACTGGACAAAGAACCTCAGTCCCATAACCTTGCAGCAGTGTTAGTTAGCCCTGAGCACCTCAGTAATTGAGCTGGGAATGGGGTAAGTCTTCCTATGGTGCTATGAACTAGGGAAGAGGATCCTCAGAGGCTGAGGAGCTAGGTAGAATAACCCCAAGCCTCAGGAATGCCAAGCAGTCTCAGAATGTTGGGAAGATGGGGAATATGAGTGGCGCAAGATAGTGTTGGATAGGGTTAGTGCTCTGCCCGAGAAACAAGATCTAACTCATCATGGGCAGACCTCTACCCCCACACCACCCACCTTGCCCGATTCCCAGTGGTGCTGTGCTTGGCGATGATCAGCATGAGAGAGTCTCTTTGGGGGAGGGGTGAGGGAGAGGGGTACAATAACTTCCAAAAACCTGTTGCAACTCATGAAGCTTCCCTAAGGACACAACTGATTGGAAAGAGCTGAAGACTTCTCATCAAAGGGCTTTGTGTCCAGAGACTTAGGAAGAGGATGAAGGCAGAGCCCATGGCCCCAGGTATGGGGATGGAACCAAAGAAACCAAACTTTGCCCAGAGCCATGCCAGAGACTCAAAATATGGCTGGGCGTCCCCATGGAAGGGAGTGTGTGCATTTCTATGGGGGTGTGATGTGTGCATTGTATGTCTTTGTGTGTGTGTGTGTGTGTGTGAAGGTTAATCTGTGCATATTCATGGATTGTCTAGGGCTCCTATGTCCATCTTTCTTCACGATGGGGCTGGATAGTGTTGAGAATTTAGGAAATCCTCTAGGAGGAGGCTGTGGCAGGCAGAGACCTAGAACAGGAAGCTACTTTGCCCTGAGCAAGCCTGAGGCATGGATAAAATATACATTGCTACTGTCTCAAACTGGGAGCGGTGAGGGGTGGACAAGGGAAACTCAGGCTCCCTGGGCTGGGCCTGAGACATTCCTTTTCATCTCTCCCCCCCTTCATAATAAGGTTGATCTCTGGTTCTGCCCCCTACTCTTTCTGTCCACATTGAGCCCTGAACCGAGCTGGGAGGTTCTAGGGACCACAGGGGCTGAAACACAACTAACCCATTTGTTGAGCCCTGGCCCCACTGTAGGGATGAAGAGCCCTGCAGCCTAGCACACTGCTTCATTGCTCTTTCTCTGTCTCCCAGGTACTCACCAGGCCCTGGGCCCCCCGGGTGGCCTCGGGTGCTGGAGCGGCTGGAGGGACAGGAGTCGTAGTTGGAGAGAGTGCTGGTAGGAGAGCAGAGGTCGAAGGGCGGGGGTTGAGCTGACATGGTGGTGTTGGGGGAAGACATGCCCGAGTCCGGCTGCTTGCCCTCTGGCTCCCCTGACGGGGCTCGGGACAGGACTCGGTGTTCCACACTCTGGGGAGAAAAGATAGGGTGTGACAGTCTTCCCGTCCCCAGGGTTCTAGTTCCCTTGTTGTGACCCAGGAGTCCCAGAACCTCAGAGCTGGGAGGGACTTCAGAGCCTATGGAGTCCATTGCACACCTGACCAAGAAACTCCTTTACAACCTGCCTGGCCGGGTGGTTATCTAGCCTACACTTGAAACACTTTCAGTGATGGGGAGCTCTCTACCTCTCTCTGAGGGCAGCTCATTCCATTTTTGAGCAGCCATAATTGTTAGGGTATTTCCAGTACCCATTAGACCAAGCCACTGATCCAAGTCCTGAGATTGGGGCCACTCCTGCCTCCTCTCCCCTGGGAAGGGCAGAGACCAAGATCCCCCAAGACCCATGCTTCAGGTTCCCAGGGGGACTATTGCTGTGCCCAGACATGCCCCAGCTCTGTTGTTGGTGAAGATCCTGAATCTGGGACCTCATCTGGGAGCTGGCTGTATTAAGTTGTTGAGAACTGAGCTGGACCTTACCTAAGACCTCTAGGCAGGGATCTCTAGGAGGAGGAATCACAAAATACCAGAATTATAAGGAATCTCAACAACCGACCCCTACCAAAAATGGTGGTCAACTAGCCTCTGCTTGAAGACCTCCAGTGAGCAGGAATCCATCCCTCTTGAAGTAGCCCATTCAACTTATGATGACCTGTGATTCGGGTGGCTCCAAGGACCTGAGGACAGCCTGAAGTCAGGAAGACCTGAGTTCAAATTTGACCTCAGACACCTGCTAGCTATGTGACCCTGGACAAGTCACATAATTTAGATCTTCCTCAGTTTCCTCATCTGTGAAATGGGAATAATAATAGAGCCTACCTCACAAGGTTATTGTAAAGGAGATGTTTGTAAAGTGTTTAGCACAGTGCCTGGCACATAGTAGGCACTTAAAAATGCTAATTCCCTTCCCTACCTTCCTCTCTAATGGTTAGGAAGTTTTTTTTTTTCCTCCCTAGACATCAAGCCTAAAATCTCCTCTTTGTAACTTCACCCCAAGGAAGTCCTAGCCCAGGGGACAGACTTCCTGGAGTCAAAGAAGGAATCTATTATCTTTTCTATGTGATAATCCATCAACTACTTGAATACAGTTATCATGGTCCCCCCTGAGTGTTCTTCAGTCTCACATCCCCAATTCCTTCAACCAATCCTCACATGGCAGTGTGATGTAATAGTGCCAGGAAGCCAGGACACCCAACCAACTGTGTGATTGTGGGCAAGTCATTTGCCCTCTTGGGGCTGCAATTTCCTCTCTAAATGGAAGGATCAAAATACATGATTTCTAAGGTATCTTATCACTCCAGAATTCTAAGATTGTGATTCTTAGAGGAGGGGGTCACGCCTAGTCACCCCAAGTGGACTGAGGCCAAATTATATAGTTTTTGTATGCCAATACTCGATTCCTGGTGACGGCAGCAGGGTAGGGTTCTGCCTTTGCCCAACTCCTTGATATCTCACCAGAAAGGGATGATGAGGGCTCCCACTTCTCCATGCCCTCAGGTGCCTATGTTTAGCAAGAAACAGGAGGGAAAAGTCAGACTGGGGCATCCAGTTTACCCCCCACAGAGTTAAAGAAAATGGGTAGGAAGGGACCTCAGTGATCAACTAGTCCAACTCCTTCCGGTACTAGACCCCTTTATAACACTGGAGACAAGTGGTGTCTAATACTTTCTCTTTATCCCTTCTCTCCCTTCTGAGAGCCTTTCCCTCTTTTGGACAGCTCCATTTGTTAGGAGGTTTTTCCAGTATCAAGCACAAATATGTTTTGTTGTTACTTCTACTCATTGTTCTTAGTTTGGCCCTAAAGAGCCAAGGAGAATGAATCCAGTGCTGCATCTGAGAACAAGCCTTCTAGGAAGGAGGTTTCTTCCCTTTGCCTCACTGCCAGCTCTGAGATGTGGACCTGGCATCTGCCCTTCTCAGAGGATGACATCTTTTAATAGGTGTTAGGAACCAAGGAACACATTGCATTTATTCCCAGAGGTCCAACCTGGATAGAATGGAGATAGGACTGGCCAACTCTAGGCTGAGGATCCACTCCGATGTTTGAGTAGCTACCTTCAGGACCACCCTGTACTCTGCCAGCAAACAGAACTTCACCTCTGCTCTCCTCGGCTCACTTCTGACTGCTACTGGCCTTTGGGTAGGAGCCCAAGGAGGTCAAGAATAGTGCCAATTGTCAAGGAAGATGGTAAAGGCGCTTCAGCTATATCCCCCATTCTTGTAGCCTTCCTCTGGATACCACCCACCCTGATGCCCTTAGGAGTGCGCAGACCCATGTTCTAGCCCTGTCCCCTCTATGTCTAGGCTCCCTCCTCAGGGCCCAGGACTTGCTGTGAGACTGGGGGGATACTGCTTACATTACCCATGTTGTTCTCCGGATTGCTGGTCCCTGGCCCGCCGGGCAGCCCTTAGCTAGCTCAGAGAGGAGAAGGACGTCTTCTCTGCCTTGGTACCTCCGCAGCCCCATGCCCCCACCCTTCTTGCCTGCTAAGTGTCACAGGTCCTCTGGGATAGCCCGATGCCTGCCCCGCCCAGCTCTGGGTTCCAGGTAACGGCCCAGCTGCTGCTTGCTTATTGGACTCCATAATGAGGGACTCAGTGAGTATTTTCCTTTTCTGGGGCAGCAGTCCTTGGTGACTTTCAGTCTGTCACTGGCACAGCTGGGGCCAAGCAGGGTGATACCCAGAGCAGGCTGAGAGAGTGAGGATGGAAGGGAATAGCTGGGGCTCAAGACCTTCTATAGGCAGGTCCTTCCCGCCATTGGCTTCCGTGACCCAGGCGAAGATGGATGGGGATGGCACCCTTAGATGTGGCCTGGGCTTGAAATGACCTCTCTCCTAACTGGCCTCATTGAACACAAGGGATTGGTGGGGAGAGGATGGGGAAGGAACCTGTGTAGAAAGAACCTTAGATTGTAAGACCAAGGATCTGGGTTCAAATGTCAGCTCTACTATTTACTATGTGACTTTGGGAATTGTTTACTCGTTGCATCAGCTTCCTCTTGGCAAAATGAAGGGATTGTACTTCTCTGCCAGTGGGTCCCCCTGGCAGTCAGGGGCAGCCTATGGACTTCCTCTCAGAGTAATTTGTTAAATGCACAAAATACAATACATAAGGTTACAAGTAAAAAAAATATCATTCCCCCCCATCTCAGTTCATGGATTCCCTGAAATCTATCCATGGGACCCCAGGACTAAATGATCTAAGGTCCTTTCTAGCTCTTCATTCTGGGACCTCATCACCTGGCTTCCTCTCCTATGCCTCTGAGAGAGAGAAGGCAGGCACTTCAAAGCCAACCCCTTCCCTGTGCTGGCTATATCCCAGGGGCAGGGCTTGCTCATACCATGTTCTCCACAGTGCGAAGGTAGCGGGTACAGTGGCTGTGACCATTGTAGTCCGAGAGGTCGGCAGCTGTGTAACCATCCCGGTCTCGGATATGCAGCTCTGCCCCATTCACTACTAGGATCTGGCAGCACTGGGGGAAGAAGGACGGGGGCAGTGAGGGGGGCACCACTGGGCCAGGTGAGGTCAGACATTGCCCGATACAGTGGGGCTAAGGAGACTGTGTGCTTGTGTCCTTAAAGCTGAGGGGTGGGGAAGGACAACAAGGCTTTCCCCCTTAAATATCCCTTCTCACACTTTTAGATCATGAGGGTCCCCCACCATTGGGCAAGGTCTCCCTGGGATGTAGTGGAGACTCGGGTGCTAAAGAGGCTG
Source organism: Vombatus ursinus (assembly GCF_900497805.2). NCBI lineage: Eukaryota > Metazoa > Chordata > Mammalia > Diprotodontia > Vombatidae > Vombatus > Vombatus ursinus. The sequence goes on from NW_020954710.1 coordinate 10,969,307, forward strand.
CAGCACTGGACCTGGAGTCAGGAAGATCTGGGCTTCTGGATCATGCTTCTGACATGGAGGTGTGAGGGGGGAGGGGTTGAGGAGAGGCAGTGCTGATGTCAGCAGAGATTATGAGCCCAGCTCTGTCAGGGACTGAACCCAAAGGGAGCATGGGGTGGGGGAGGGCCTGGATTTGGATGGAAAAGAAGAAGAGGGAGAGGCTGGATTGTGCTCCCATCATCACCCCATCCCAGCTTGAGCCCCCTGATCACTGGCTCTCTCTGGCCCGGCCTGACCTCCAGCTCCCCGTTCTCAGCAGCATCGTGCAGGGGGGTCCCACCCCACAAGTCAGTGGTTATCTCCCCGCCATGCAGCAGCAGCCAGCTGAGCACCTTGGCGTGACCCCGGCTGGCAGCAAAATGCATGGCAGTGGCTCCATCATCATCTTGCTCTGAAAGGCTGACATCGGTGCAGCTCACCTGGCATGAAGGGCAAAGGGAAGGTCATGGGGCCAGCTCCTCCCCCTTCCCTCCTTCTCTTTTCCTTATCCCCCCAGCCCCTGGCACTTACCAGCCACACAATGATGGGGCTGTGGCCCATCTGAGCAGCAGCATGAAGAGGGGTCATCCCATCACTGGCACGTGTGTGGGGGTCAGCCTCACACTCTTGTACCAGGTACTGCGTTACCTCCAGGTGGCCCTCCTGGCAGGCCAGGTAGAGGGGTGTGGCACCATTCTTGGTTTGGGCACTTATCCCCCTGGGAACAGAGAACACACACACACACACACACACACACACACACAGAGCAGCCCTCAGAGAGATATACATCCTCCCTTCTACCTGTCCTTCCAGATACCTCTTCTCCTTCCTGTTACCTCTTTTCCACCTAGCCTCCATTGACCTTAGCATACTGAAGTGAGGGCTGGCATCACCCGCTGCAGAGCCTGATCACAAGCTGGACCCTTGGATGGTCAGACCTCTGTCTGTGTATCCTTCCTTGGTGCCCTCCTTAGGGAGGAGCTTTTGCAATTTACAAGATGAAATTGAAGGACAGGGGCATGAACCTGTGACTTGAGGACTCCCTCACTAGGTCTAGTAAAGTACTGAAAAGATAAGAGCCAGACAACAGATGTAAAATTCACTGTCCCCTCACCTCCACTTCCTGGCTTTTCTGGCTTCCTCCATGACTCAGCTTAGTGCCTTCCCCTTCTATCTCCTCTGTATATATGGTATCTTCTATGTGCCTGGTCATTTCTAGATTGTTTGTCCAATTAGAGTGGGCTCCTTGGCATCCAGGACTGATTTTACCTTTCTTTGTGATCCCAGCACTTAGCAAGGTACCTGGCACCTAGTAAATACTTGGTAAAGGCTTGTTGACAGACTCACTCTCCTGTTCCTCATCACTTAGGAATTGTTGTTTGTCCTTTGTTCTTGAAGAGGACTATGACATCAGGAAGTGCCATGACTTGTAAGTGAATTGGATTTAAGTGAGGGAAGGCTGTGCAAAGTCATTAGCCTCACTTTCTCCTCCAGAGCCATGTAGGTGTGATAGCCGGATGTAGATCAGGATGACTGGTGATAGCCCCTTCACTTAGGAATGTACAGTGTTAAAAGCAGTTGAACTTGAATTAAAGGCAATGATGAACTTTGGTTCCAGAGGACAGATTAAAAAAAACCACAATGACCTCCTCTTGGTGGAGATGGCCCCAAATGTTACATGTTATCTAATCCAATTGCTGTATTGACTGATTTTACTTATTGTTTTTATTTTGAGTCATGAGAGTTCTTGAGGTTTGGTTGGGGGACATGTTTGTGATATGAAAAAAACAACAATAAATCAGAGAGAGAGAGAAAGAGAGAGAGAGAGAGAGAGAGAGAGAGAGAGAGAGAGAGAGATTTGAATTCTTCCTCTGATACTAGCTGTGTGACTATAGCCAATTCACTGAACCTCTCTGATGCTCAGTTCTTTCAAGTGTAAAAGTTGGGGTAATATCTCAAGTGGGATTAATAACAAGCAGCTATTTATCTTATAGGATTATGTAGAGAATCAAATGAGATAATCTATATAAAGTGCTTTGCAAACTTCGAAGTGCTGTATTATTATCTTTGATGTCACATTCTTTTTTTTTTGTTTGTTTTTGGCTAGGCAATCGGGGTTAAGTGACTTGCCCAGGGTCACACAGCTAGTAAGTGTTATGTGTCTGAGGCCAGATTTGAACTCAGCCACCTAGCTGCCCCCTTAATGTCACATTCTACCTACTCTCCAGTAGAATGCAAGTTTACTGAGTGCAGGAACTGTGTATTCTTAATCTTTGCGTCCCTAAAGACTTAGCATAATGCCCTGATGCTTGGTGAATGAAGGAGTCTAGACTTGTGGAATGTCATAGACTTGGAAGCAGTGGGATGGAACTCTAGCCCCATGCCCCACTTTTCCTCTTGGCCTCACAACCAAGGTGAGAATCCCCTTAGGAGGCACTGGTCCAGGGGATGACCTCCCTGTTCTTTGTCAACTACATTGGGTTATGGATACTTCTGTTGACACTAGCCCCTTCCCTACTCCAGGTTTTGTTTCTCCCTGGCTTCTCTACTCCACAGATCCCCAAGGCCCTTGGCTCCTAGACTCCTACCTTGAGGAAAGGGGACCAGGTACCAAAGGGACAAAGGCTGTTGGCACATTCTCTCAGAGGAGGGTATGAAATTGAGGAGCTGAGAAGTTTGTCCCCTACATTCCTTAGGAGGGTGAAGGTGATATCTAGATCCTGGGAGAAGGCATATGTAACCTGAAGGGCAGGAGGGAGTCAATGTTGTTTTGCTTCTGCCCGGGGAGGGAGAATCCCTGCTCATCTCTACCCTTCACTATCTTTCCCCCCTCTCTCTACTCAAGGCTTAGCAACCTGCCCACTTAATCCTGTTTCCCGGCCTATTTTGGGCTCCTGCAATTTCACTGCCTAACAAATTAAGCAGATTAAGAGTCTGATGGATACAGACATTGAACCCCTTCCCCAACACAAGGATGAGCAGAGTTTTAACTGGGTTGGGATCAATGATGATTTGTCCCTGGGTCATTACTGATCAATACTTGTAATCCTTCATTAAGCAGAAAACACCTGAACTTGGATCCCTGTTAGCAATCCAGAATAATTAGCTAGTGTAGAAAGTTACTCCCTTACCCCAGGAAGATGCATCCCAGATGAACTTTTCCCCTCCCTGACCCCATTGTACTCCTTTTCCCTGTGGTCTTGGCAGTATTCTGGGGGCTCTACCATTGGCTCAAGGGGCCATATTCCTTAAGGGGAGTATCTCAGTCCACAAAGCTTTGTCTCTTGAGTTCTCCCACTGGTCTAGATTCTAGAATAATTTAGCATGCATATTCTAGATTCTTAAATCTAGATCTAGTTAATGCCTGATTCTTCTGGCTGCAAGAAACTCTACCAGAGAAATAGATCCCTTCTATTGAGTTCCCAGCCCTGCCCAGGGTCTTCAGGGAGCTTGGGGAACTTTGCCCTAGGCCACAGCCATTCAAGGTGGAGCCAGGACTTGGGCTGGGAGAGGAGTCGTGTCCATGAGACCCTTGAAGCTCATCATCTTGGTGCTTCCCTGCCTCCTGGGTTAGGGACACTAGGTAGAGGAATTCTCACTTTCTCAGACTTCAAATGGAGGGAGCCCTTCTCTGTTTCTGGGGCTTTAAGATTAGAGGACTTTGGGTGCAGTTAGAGGTATTGGGCACTAGGTGGTGGTGTAGCCTAGATTCAAATCCCAGAGCCCGTACCTTCCCCTGGAGAGGGAGCAGGTAGGGGAAAGGTCTGTGTCTTATGGTGCCCAGCCCAGCCTTCTCATGCTCACCATGGCCCATGGGTGCGCATTCATGTGCCCATCCTAAATTATTTATCAAGCATCTATGATGGTAGGTGCCAAGCCCAGACTCACCCACGTAGACACTAACCCACCTCCCCAAATCCTTGCTCTTCTGTTGGGCTCAGATTCATTCCTGTCCCTTTCAGAAGGCATTCCCTGACCACCCACACCTGACCACCTGATCCCCTTCTCCCCACCTATAAAACCTCTTGTCTCTAATACCCATCTGGCTCCTGTCATAGGTAGCATCTTTTTTTGTGTGTGTGCTCATCTTTTCCCCCACAACTAGACCATATAAACTCTTAGAAGGGACACATGTCTTCGTTCTGTTCCTATTTCTCACATCACCCAGTGCCTTACATCTAGTAGGCACTAAGTGTGTGTTTGTTGATTGAACAATTGCTATTCATGCACACACACAGCAAATAGACAATCATACACTAATACCACCACCTGTATGCCAAGTATGTATGTTCCCTAACACCCCTCCAGACTTTCACTGGCAGCCCCACTCCCAGATGCCTTGGAGGTAGCCCCCAGGTGCCACCCCTATGCCCTATGCCCACACCTGCTTGTATATCCAGCACTCAGTAAAAACCTGTTTAATATTTCACAAAGAGATGGCAACCAGCCCACTGCTCTATTACCTTCCAGGATCATAGTTGTCTGAATTATTCACCTTGTCAGCAAGAGGGGAGGGGACCCAATGCACCTGACAGCTGAAGAGCCAGAGCACAGTCATCCAGGGGTTCCTGGAACCCCCCCCCCCCAACTCAGCAAGCTTCTCCCTAAAATCCTCCCATATCTGCTTTGCTGAAGGTGTAAAAGAGACACAGTTTATGACTAAAGTTGGCTGAGGGCCCTCAACACTCTTGGCATATTTCAACATTCCCAGAGAGCATGCCAGGCTTAGGGCACTGTGCTCAGCCTAAACCTAGTCCTGGCTTCTGCCTTTCTGCAGGGCAACTGGCACAATAAAAGATGTTGGGCCATACGAAGGAGACTGAGCTAAGTGGGATTGGGGCATGTGTGCCCTTTTCCCACCAGATAATTCCAAGTTGGGACAAGGAAGCCTGACATCCCAGAGTGCAGCCAGATCAGGCTTTCCCCACTCCATTTCCCCAAGCCCATTAGTGGGTACTTTTTTGTGACATCCATGACCAGTCTCCCCACCAGGATCAAGAGTGTTTGACCATTGTCACCGCCTTGGGATAGCTGGGTAGGAGAGGAATTTCCAGGCTAGTCCTGGACAGGCCCTTGGACCCACACAGACCCCGTGGATAGAAGATAGAAATGCTAAGCCATTCCATCACCACTGCCATTCTCTGTCAATGTCCACCCCCCCCCACCTGCTGCAGAAAGAGGACTCAGGTATTATAGTGGATAGAGAGCCGATCTGAATTCAAATTCTGCTCCAGGCATTTGGTGAATGCTGTTCTTAAACCACAGGCTGGAGCTCAGAAGTGATAATCCTCTATTCTCCCTCAGAGCTTTTACCCAGCCTTACCAGGAAGGGGTTAATCTGCCAGGATTGATCCTTCCAGCCTCTGCATCCAGATGGAGTGGGTTAATCCAGAGAGTAACCTATTTTTCTGTAGGGCCCACCTCCACCACAGGGGCAAGAGTCATTTCCAGGGAAGGGAGGAAAGGATCTTGTGTTAGTGCCAGTTTTCTCATCCATAAAAAGGAGGAAGGTGAATTAGAAGATCTCTGAGGTCCACTTTAGTTCTTTTCTGTAATTCTATGATCCTGTCCAACAGGACACATCGTGTTGAATTGAATTAGAGAAGGGGCAAAAACAGTAGAGTAGAAAAACCAACAAACCAATGAGTCTACATTAAGCACCTAGCATCACACAGTGCAAACAGTCATAGGGCCTGGGTTCAAATGCTGATGCTGCAATTTCCTACTTGTTTGACTGGGGGCAAATCTCTTTTAACTTTTCTGGCCCTCAGTTTCCTCTGTAAAATGAGCATTTTGGACTTCCAACTCTAGGTGCCTTCCAGCTCTAAGCTTCTGATCCCCATGGCCAGTAGGGATCTAGACATTTGGGTGGTTAGGAAAATGAGGAAGATGGGGATATTGTCCTCAAAAAACTAAGAGCTTGAGAATGTCCAAAGAATGGGTTACCAATTTGATTATCTGTGAGTGTGTAGCCAGCACAATCCCCCCATGTGTGATCCTTGGGTCCTTGAACTTGGGTTTTGTTTTTGATGTTGATAAGTCAATTTCGATATAAGTGGTTTCCTTTGTAATACTATGTATTTTTATGAATTAAAAACACTATTCTGAGAAGTCTATAGGTTTCAATAGAATGCCTAAGGAATCCAGGACACAAAAAAGGTGGGGAACCCCTGGTATAGACTATTTCATGTTTTTCAAAATGGTACCACTCTGTGCTAGTGGGGGCAGCTAGTTTCTCTCCTCCCTTCTTTGCAGCTGAGGATTCAGCTGTTGACATACAGCCTGAATCTAGGGGTGAGGGAAGGGGTAGGTAAGGAGAAGGTCACTTTCTCTCAGTACAAGCATCCCTGATTTTATTGTGCTTTGATTTATTGTGCTTCACAGATATTGAGTTATTTTTTTACAAATTGAAGGTTTGTGGCAACCCTATGCCCAGCAAGTCTATTGATGCCATTTGTCCAACAGCATGTGCTCTTGTCATATCTCTTTGTCATATTTTGGTAATGCTCACAGTAATTTAAAAAAAAATTTAATGCTCACAATATTTCAAACTTTTTCATTATTATTATATCTGTGATGGTGATCCGTGATCCAGTGATCTTTGATGTTTCTATTGTAATTGTTTTGGGGCACCACAAGCTGCACCCATATAATGGGGTGAATTTAATCAACAAATATTGTGTGTGTTCTGATTGTTTCACTTACTAGCCTTCCACTGTCTCTCTCCCTCTCCAAGGGCCTCCCTTTCCCTGAGACACAACAATATTGAAATTAGGCCAGTTAATAATCCTACAATGCCCACTAAGTGTTCAAGTCAAAGAAGACAGATGTGACAGACTTCATTGTTGCCTTATTTTAAGAAATTGCCACAACAAAACCAATGCAACCAAGATTCGAAGAAAAGAAGAAAGCTGGGAAACATATTTTTAACAGCAAATGTCTCTTATAAAGACCTCGTTTCTCAAATATATAGAGAATTGATTCAAATTTATAGAATACAAGTCATTCCCCAAATGATAAATAGTCAAAGGATATGAATAGACAGTTTTCAGAGGAAAAAATCAAAGCTATCTATAGTTATATGAAAAAATGCTCCAAATCACTATTGATTTGAGAAATGTAAATTAAGACAACTCTGAGGTATCACCTCACATCCATTATATGACAGGACATGAGAAAAATATTATATGACAGAAAAAGAAAATAACAAATGTTGGAGGGGATATGTAAAAATTAAGACACTAATGCACCATTGGTGGAATTATGAACTGATCCAACCATTCTGAAGAGCAATTTGGAACTATGCCCAAAGTGCCATAAAACTTGGCATACCCAGGGGCAGCTAGGTGGCACAGTGGATAGAGCTCTGGCCTTGGAGTCAGGAGATCCTGAGTTCAAATCTGGCCTCAGACACTTGACGCTTACTAGCCGTGTGACCCTGGGCAAGTCACTTAACACTGATTGCCTCACCAAAAACAAACAAATGAAACTATGCATATCTTTTGACCCAGCAATAGCACTACTAAGTCTGTATCTCAAAGAGATTAAAAAAAAAAAAAGGTGGAATGAAGGACCTACTTGCACAAAAATATTTATAGCAGCTTTTTTTTTTTTTTGTGGTGGCAAGGGAATGATGCCCAATTGGGGGAATTGCTGAACAAGCTGTGGTACATGATTATAATGGAATATTATTGTGCTATAAGAAATGATGAGCAGGCAGACCTCAGAAAATTTTGAAAAGACTTATATGAACTGATGCAAAGTGAAGTGGGCAGAACCAGGAGAACATAGTACACAGTAATAGCAGAATTATATGATGATCAACTGTGAATGACTTAGTTCCTCTCAGCCATACAATGATCCAAGACAATCCCAAAGAACTTGTGATGAAAAATGCTATCTACCTACAGAGAAATAACTGATGGAGTCTGAATGCAGATTGAAGAATACTATTTTTCACGTTCTGTATTTTTTTGTGGCTTTTTTTCCTTTGGGTCCATGTTTTCTTTTACAACATGACCAACATGGTAATATGTTTTGCATGATTGAATATATATATGTATAACCTATGACAAATTGCTTGCTATTTCAGGGAGGCAGGAGGTGAGTGAAGGAGAGAGAAAATTTGGGACTCAAAATTTTAAAATGAATGTTAAAAATTGTCTTTACACGTAATTGGGAAAAAATAAAATCTTATTTTTTTAAAATGATGAAGAAAAAGAAATTGCTATAGCCATCCCAAACTTCAGTAACCACCACTTCGATCAGTTAGCAGCCATCAATATCTAGGCAAGACCCTCCACCAGCAAAAAGATTACAACCTGCTGAAGGCTCAGATGATGGTTAGCACTTTTTTTTTTTTACCAATAAAGTATTTTAAATTAAGTTATGTACGTTGATTTTTTTTTTTTTGCTTTTTGGTGAGGCAATCGGGGTTAAGTGACTTGCCCAGGATCACACAGCTAGTGTCAAGTGTCTGAGGCCGGATTTGAGCTCAGGTCCTCCTGACTCCAAGGTCAGAACTCTATCCACTGCACCACCTAGCTGTCCCAGTACACTGATTTTTTAAAAGCATAATATTATTGCACACTTAATAGACTACAGTGTAGTCTAAACATAACTTTCATATGCACTGGGAACCAAAAAATTTGTGTGACTCACTTTATTGCCATATTCACTTTATTGCGGTGGTCTAGAACTAACCCCACAATATCTCTGACGTATGCCTGTATTGTATCTACCTTCCATATAGAGCAGGGGTTCTTAATCTGGGGGACATGAATAGATTTTAGAGGGGTCTGTGAACTTGGATGGGGAAAAAATGACATCTTTATTTTCATTAACCTCTAACTAAAATTCAGCATTTCTTTCAATTATTTAAAAACACTATTCTGAGAAGAGGTCCATTGGTTTCATCAGACTGCCAAAGGGGTCCATAACACAAGAAAGGTGAAGACCCCCTGCTACAGACCCACCCTCCCCTCTCTACATCCCATCCCCCGCCAGGCAGAAAACATCATTAAGTCTTTTTATTAATTGTATCTCCAGTGCTTAGCAAAATGCCTGGCACATAGTAGACACTTACTAAATGTTTATTGGCTATTGGAAGTTAGTTAGTTCTTTGTTTCTCAGAGATTTGGTAAACACAAAATGGCATGTTTTCACAAATCAATGTGTGCTTTTTTAAAAAAAATGATGTTTTTTTGAGAATGACAGGCTGGAGCATTCTTTTTCTGTTTTGTTTTGTTTGTTTGCCTATGGGTAATAAATTCCCTGGTGAAATGAGATTTTTGTGTGAGAAAAACAAAACAAAGCCCCAACATCTCTAAGATTCTAGGTCTCCCAGAGAGGAGAGATCCAAATTGCTTCCTCAACAGTCCTTTGTCAGATCATTGACTTATGATTGGAAATGATCTTAGAGGTTGAGTCCAACCCTAGAGACGGACAGGGTTGACTTGCCCAGGGTCACACAGCTAGTAAGCATCTGAGGCAGGATTTGAACTCAGGCTTTCTTAACTCCTTGTCCAGCACTCTATCCACTATGAAACCCAGCTCCTTCATACCCCTCTCTCTTAACCAATGTGAAGAGAACATTCCTCCCTCCCTATTCTCTCCCTTACCCTGTCTCTGGCTCTGCTAGAGTAGGCTGGGGATGAGGCTCTCCCCAAGGGCCAGGGTGTCTGTGATGAGAGTGGGAGACAGTAGGATGCTCTGCCCAGTCCCCTAGCATTGACCTGTTTTCATGTCTGGAGTCCCTACTTTGTACATCAAACCTTCTTGGAGCTGTAAAAAATTCAATGAATTCATAAAATCACAGAATCACAGGATTTTGAGAGTTGAGCAGGACCTCAGTTGCCATCTAGTTTAGCTCTTGCCCAAAAGGAACTCAACTAAGCAAGTATTTATTAAGCACTTACCATATGCAAGGCAGCATCCTTTGCACTGGGGATTCAAAGACAAAATGAAACACAGATCTTGAAGACACACACAAGGTAAGGAAAGAGTGTGGTCCAGGGAAAGAACACTTGCTTTGGAGTCAGAAGGCCCAGCTTCAAACCTTTCCTTTGATATTCTTTACTGGTATTTCCCTTTTTTCCCTCTGCCTACCTCAACTGGTGCCATTTACAGTATATGTACAAAGTTGCGTACATTTTGTGCCCTCATTCGACTGTAAGCTCCTTGAGGGTAGGAACTGTTTTTGTCTTTCTTTGTATCTCCAGGGCTTAAGCACAGTACCTAGCGCATAGTAAGGAGGTAATCAATGCTTTGACTGGTTAGCTGACTGTGTGACCTTGGACAAGTTGCTTGCTTCCTTTGGCCTCAGTTTCTTCATATGTCAAATGAGAGGTTTGGACAGGGATAGTCTCCAAAGATCCTTTCATCTCTTTCATTTATGACCCTGAGAGAAATTATTATTTTTCCTCTTGTATTAATAACTAATTATTGTATTAGGACTAAGGTTTTTCCTCTTTTCTACTTCCTCATCCAGAAATCAACCAGTGTGGGAAATCTTTCTAAAAGATTTACTCAGCCAGGATAGATGAGATATAATCAGAGACAGAGAAATTCTAAGTTTGGGCTAATGGGTGCATTCCAGTTCATTGTGTTTACTTAGACAGGTCTGGGAAAATGTGAATCCTCTCTTTTGTCAGACAGGTGATATGGAAATTGATAAGTCTCTTTGACCAAATTTGACCAAATCCAAGTCACATACCCCCAAATCCTCATTGTAATATAGCCCAGCCTCTCATTGTAATATTCACTCTCTTGTTAATTGTTAACCAATCAGAGTTATTTGCCACCCTCAGGAATACCTGCTCTTCCAAGGGCACATAAACTGTGAGCCCACTGCCATGAGGGGTCTGTGATCTAAGAGAGATGGCCAAATGACCATCCTTTTTTTTTTGATAAAAAGCTGGCACAATCAATAAAACAATTCAATCACCCAGGAAGTATCTCTCTTGAACTTTTTAAATACTACAACTCTTCTGGCTTTCATAGAAAGAAGGGACATGGGCAAGAACAGACACAAGGTTCCAGGAACATGTGAAAAATGGCAGAACACTAATGGGGATATGGTTTTAATAGATACAGCAACTTTTCTGAGTGGCACAGAGGCCCCTAGCTTGGATCAGAGCCTAGAACCCAGAAAGGGGAGGATCACGGAAGGGCATAGAGGGGATACAACTATACACAGGGCATGAACTTTTCCCAGAGAAACAGTACAGCCGTGCCTAATTGCTAACCACAGGGACCATGGGGTAGACACTGGGCTTTGTTTCTGCCCTTGGCAGAGGCCAAGGTCCCATGTGGGACGTGTCTGGAAGATGCTTATAGGGAAGCATGGGGCCTCTGGTAAATTCTGGGCTCTGGGCCCAGCCTCCAACCGAAGCCAGGCATGGATATTCAGACAAGGGGACAAAGAACTGCCTAGGAAAACAACTTAAGAAAGATGCTTCCTCCACCATGGCCCCCAAAACAGTATCCCTTAGCCCTCTGCCAAGGGGTTTCCACTTTCCTTCTTAGTAATAGCACAGTGCCTCTGGCACCTAAATTTCAAGGATCTATAATTTTTAAAATATTTATTTATTTTTAGTTTTCAACATTCACTTTAATAAGCTTTTGAGTTTTAAATTTTCTCCCCCTCCTTCCCCATCTCCCTTCCCAAGACGGCATGCAATCTGATATGTGCTCTACATATACATTCCTATTAAACATATTTTCACATTAGTCATGTTGTAAAGAAGAATTAAAACCAATAGGAGGAACCACAAGAAAGAAGAAACAAAACAAAACAGAAGAAAAAAAAGAGCAAATAGTATACTTTGATATATATTCAAACTCCATAGTTCTTTCTCTGGATGTGGATAGCATTTTCCATCATGACACTTTTGGAGAAGTCTTAGAAGGTATCTATAATTTTTAATCATTGGATGGGGAGAGCCCACTCCCTTCATCAGTGAAGATTGCAACCTCTCTATATATTAGTAGGGTCTGTGAGTTACTGTGGTTGGAGATTCATCAGTGAATGAGCCTCTCCAGATTGACTTAGGTTCTTCTTTGGAGGACAGATACACAGAGTGCCTGTATTTGGAACCTTTTTGGAATGGTAAGACCTATCAGATCTTGGGCTCTGGGAATTGGGAAACTGAGACCAAGTCAGGACCCAGAGAAGCCCCAGTTACCCACAAATGCCCCAGGAAAGCTATAAAAATGCACCAAAAAGAACAATGATAAAGAAAACCAATGAGAAGCAGTTATAGACTTCTTTACCCAGTTCATGGCTGTACAAAAAGATTTCCAGGATCTTGCAGTAGCATGCTGAGCTGAGCAGAGACAAGAGAGGGTAAATGAAGGTAAAATTTGAAAAAGCCCTGTGTCCCAGCAGGAGAGAAAACCATAGGAGTGACCGGCTCAGGAAAGAGCTTGTGATCTCCTGGCATAGTCTGCAACAACCTAGGGTCACCTCTGTGCTGGCACAGTGAGGCTTGAGAAGGAGGATACATTAGGTACTTAATAAATGCTTATTTGAATAAATGAATTCACACTGACATTCTATTCTCCATCTCCTTGCCTCTTCACTATACCAAGACCAAATCAGCAGACCCAGATTCTAGTTACAGCTTTGTTACTCCCCATGCCTGGAATGTTCTCCCTCCTCATCTCTGCCTCCTGGCTTCCCTGGCTTCCTTCAAGTCCCAGCGGAAAGTCTGCCTTCTACAGGAAGTCTTTCCCAATTCTCCTTCATTCTAGCACCTTCCCTCTGAGATTACTACCAATCTCTTCTGTCTATATGTTGTTTGTATATAGTTGCTTGCATGTTGTCTTCCCCATTAGACTGTGAATTCCTGAAGGATTTTCTTTTTTAGGCAATTGGAGTTAAGTGACTTGCCCAGGGTCACACAGCTAGGGTCAAGTGTTTGGTCTGAGGCTGGATTTGAACTCAGGTTCTCCTGACTTCAGGGCTGGTGCTCTATCCACTGCACCACCTAGCTGCCCCCATCCTGGAGGACTTTTGCCTTTCTTTGTATCCCTACTGTTTAGCTCAGTGACTGGCACATAGCAAGTTCTTAATAAATATTTATTGACTTACCTAGAAAAGTCATTCTACCTTTTTGAGCCTCAGTTTACTCATTGCTCAAAGGGGGAATAATCACAGTCCCATTTGCCAGGGGCAGCTAGGTGGCTCAGCAGATAGAAAACTGGGTCTGGAGTCAGGAAGACTTGAATTCAGATTTGATATAAGACACTTTCTAGCTGAGTAACCTTGGGCAAGTCACTCTGTTTGCCTCATCTGCAAAATAAGCATTATAGTAACACCAACCTCTCAGGGTTGTTCTAAGGATCAAATGAGACAATAATTGTAAAGCATTTCTCACAGTGCTAAGCAAGTGCTTATGAAATACTATATAAATGTTGTTCAGTCATTTTTCAGTTGTGTCCAACACTTTGTTTTCTTGACAAAGATACTGGAGTTGTTTGCCATTTCTTTTTCCAGTTCATTTTACAGATGAGGAAACTGAGGCAAACAGGGTTAAGTGACTTGCCCAGGGTCACACAGCTAGTAAGTGTCTGAGGCCAGATTTGAACTCAGGAAGATGAATCTTCCTAGCTCCAGGCCCAGCACTCTATCCACTGGGCCACCTACCTACCTATATAAATGTTAACTGCTATCATCATCGTCACGGTCATCATCATCATCATCATCATCATCATCATCATCATCATCATCATCATCATTACTACTACTGCTACTGCTGCTGCTGTTCCTACTACTACTGCCAAAGAGAGGTTCCATGAGGATCCAATTAGGTAATAGATGACCTGGGTCTTCAGTTTCCTCATAGAATAGGAGATAAGTGAAGTACCTCTCCTGTCTCTAAGAATAGCTGAGTAGCAATGATTTGGAGTGATTAAGATGACCTCTATGGCCCCTCCCAGATCTGATCTTCCATGTTCCATCAATGTACTTGTTGTTCCTCCATCTCCAATTGCTGAGGTTTTGCACAGGCTGTGCCCCAGTCTTGGAATGTACTTCCTCTTCAATGTCCTCCTTTTTCAACTCCACCTTTTGAAATTCCTAGCTGTCTTCCAGGATCAGTCCAAGTGCCAACCTCTACAGGAACCCTTTTCTTGATTTCACCACTAGTTAGAACCTTCACCCAAGGAAATTTCTTTGTATTTACACTTTAATCTATTTTGTATCGATTTATCTGTGGATGGGTTGTTTTCTGCTATTAGGGTCTACACTCCTTAAAGGCAGGAATTGTTTTGTTTTGCTTTGTTTCTTTCTCTGAATTCCTAGTGCCTAGCTTAAAACCTTGTGTAGGGCAGGTACTTAATAGGAGTTTATTGAATGAATGAAGGGGATCAGTGGCTGGTACTGACTACCAATGACAGCTCACTGTAGCCGTACAACCCTAGACAGTGAAGGCATCTTGAAGCTTGAGTACTAGGAAATGGGGGAAAGTTGAGGTCTATGAAGGCCTTGAGGAGTTTGGTGTATCCTCAGCTACATAGGACTCACAAAAGTGAGAGAAATACCCATTTCTTTTATTGTTTTGAGTATTCCATCTGTTTTATTGGAGGAACATCAGTGATTCCACCCATAGGAATCACCCTGGAGTGTATATATATATGTATGTATGTGTATATATATATGTATATATGTATGTATGTATGTATGTATGTGTATATGTATATGCTGAGGTGTCTATAGGCTCTCTCCAGAAAGCATCTTACTGAGAAAGTACACATGGGCAGAGCAGGAGGGGGCAGGGGGGTTGAGGAATGATTAGATCCAAGTGTACTATAGAATTTAAGGCCGGGGAAGCTCCAGCTCCCTGAATAGGCAGTATGATGTATGAAAAAAAAACCAAAACCCAACCAAACAAGCTTTCAAAAAATCAGCAGACTACAACTTGACCTAGGTCAAAAGTCCTAGGTTCAATATTCTGCTTTTCTGCATTGGTTTGTGAGGTTTTTATGTCCCAATACATGGTCAATTTTTATAAATGTGCAATGCATAGCAGGGAAATAGGAACACTTCCTTCTATTCTTATTTATTAATTGTCAGAGATTTATCATGTCTAGACTTTTTAAAAAAGTCTATTCAGGTCCTGAAACTTTTTCTTGTTTATCTTTTTGTTAGAATTGTTTAGGTCTGAAAGTGATAAATTGAAATCCTTCACTATAATACTTTAACTATCTAGTTTCCCCTGAAATTTCCCTCTGAAATACATATAATATTGATATTGGTTCATTATCTATGCTTTTAAGCATAATGTAGTTGAGGACTTGGGTTCAAAATTTCTGGTTCTGTCATTTACTAGTTGTGAGATGTTGAGCAGATCACTTTTTTCCTCCATGACTTAGCTTCTTCATATACTAAATGAAAGGGTTAGATTAGATCTATCAAAGGTTTTACGATTCCCTAAGATGTCAAAGTAAAGTCTGAGAATCAGGAACTGGAGTCCTAGAATAGATCATTTTCTGTTTCAGTGCCCAAGTTTGGATTCCTGTACAAGACCCAGCATTTGACCAGCTGTCCCTGCCTTTATATCATATTTTCTCTGCTGTTGTGTTCATCAGTGAACACCTGAAGCATCATCCTCCCTTCCTTCCAGATCATCTCTTAGGGGTTAGGGTAGGTTGTGTAGGGGATCCGCAGAATCTTAAGAGTTGGAAGGGACCTCAGAAGCCACTTAGTTTAACTGGTAGTTGAATCCCTTTTTATATCCTGTCTGGCAAGTGGTCATATAGCTTCCATTTGAAGACCATCCAGTGATGGGGAACTCACTACCTCTTGAAGCAACTCATTTCAATTTTGGATATCTGATTTTGTCTTAAATAGGATAAAAATTTCCTTCTCTGTGATTTCACCTTCTGCTCTTACCTCAGGGTCATCTTTGACTCTTTTTTCCCCATCACCTACCACATCCAATCAGTAGCCAAGTTTAGTCAATTCTAAATTTGCAACATGTCTCAAATCTGTCCCCTTCTTTCCATAAATAGGGCCAACCTCCTAGTTCAGGTCCTCATCGCCTCTAGCCTAACTATGGTGACAGCATCTTAATTGATCTTTCTGCCTTCACTCCTTTCCCTTCACCAATCCATATGGTTATTGTTATTGTTGTTTGTCCCTCATTCTTAAAGAGGACCATGACATCAGGAAGGTGATGCCATGACTTGCAAGTGAATTGGATTTAATTGAAGGAGGGCTGTGCAAAGTCACCAGACTCACTTTCTCCTCTGGAGCCATCTGAGTCCAGTGGCAAGATATAAATCAGGATGACTGGAGATGTCCCCCAATCCGTACTACACATAGGTGACAAAATAATCTTCCTAAGATGTAGGTTGGGCCATATGACTCCCCTGCTCCAAAACATTTAGTGACTCTTTATGCCTTTAGGATAAAATACAACCTCCTTAACCTGTCTGACTCCGCCCTAGCTTTCTAGCCTTATTATATATCACTCCTCTTGATATATTCTACATGGCAGTCAACCTGAACTGCTTGTTGTTTCCTCAAGCTTGATAAGACATCTCTACCACTGTGCAGCATTCCATCCCCCACACCTGGGATTGATTCACTCTCTCCTTCTGTTTTTCAGAATCCTTATCTCCCTTGTCCTCTTGGCTTAGCTGCCTCTTCCTTCACAAAGCCTCCCAGTATCTCCAGTCCCACCCCACCCCCATTCACATCCCCATCCCCAGATGAAAATGATCTCTCCCTCCTCAGGTTTTCACAGTTATGTTGTTTGTCTGTCTCCTTTTCTCTCATGACAAACTGCCTTGTGTACTACCGTGGCAAAGACCTTCTACCTCAGCTCCAGGTAGAAAGCAAGCTTCTTGAATACTGTTTTTTTAAACTTTATTCCATCACTTAAGTGTCTTGCATACAGTAAGTGCTTAATAAATGTTTGTTGAATAATAACTCATCATTATAATACTTGGCCTCCATTATCTCATTTGATCCTCTTTTATTTTTAAATTAAATTGTATTTTTTTAAAAATGAACAAATATTTATTTTCTCTCCTTCCTGCTGTCCTACCACTGGGGCAAAAAAGAATAACAAAACCTTAGTAGTGGTTTGTATAGGAAAAACAAAACCCTCCTATATGCACAGTCAAGCAAAACAACTTCCCTCATTGGTCCGTCAAAAATATGTATTTCTCATGCTGCACCAATTTTTTTGTCTACCAATTTTTTTCTCATTTTATCCTCTCAGCCACCCTGGGAGATAGATGCTCCTGACTTTACTAGCTCTACTTGACAGAAGAAGAAACTGAGTCAGAGAAGTTAACTGACTTGTTTGTGTTCATATGCAGCTGGGTTGCATGGTGGATAGAGTGCTGGGACTGGAGTCTAGAAGATCTGAGTTCAAATACAGCCTCAGATACTAGCTGTATGACCTTGGACAAATCACTTAACTTCTTTTTGCCTCAGTTTCCTCAACTGTAAAATGGAGATAATAATAGCATCTATTTCCCAGGGTTGGTGTTAGGATCAAATGAGAAAATAATTATAATGTGCTTAGCACAGTGTCTGGTACATAATATGTGTTATATCAATGTTATCTATCTATGTGATCTATCTGTCTATCTATCTATCTACCTATTTATCTATCTAGATATCTATCTGGTTAGTAGGTGTAGAAGGCAGGATTTGAACCCAGATGACTCCTGGCTTCTGCTCCAGCAGGCTTGTTACTGTATAAAGCTACCTCTCATAAAGGATTTGTTCATAGTTTTGCCTTCTGAGAACAAGTTGAGTGTCTAATCTCTTTTCCACATGGCAGTCCTGCAGATTTTCTTTTGAAGGCAATCAGGGTTAAGTGACTTGCCCAGAGTCACACAGCTAGTAAGTGTATGAGGGCAAATTTGAATTCAGGTCCTCCTGACTCCAGGGCTGGTGCTCCATTCACTTCACCACCTAGCTACCCCAGTTCTTCAGATATTTAAAGGTAGCTAATATGTCTCTTTTTAAATCTTCTCTCCTTCAGGCTAAATATCCCCAGTTTCTTCCATCCATCCACAGGGGGCATAGTCCTTGGTCCTCTCACTTTGGTCACCTTGCTCTGGATATACTCTAGTTTATCAATGTCCTCCTTAAAATATGTAGTACAGAACTAAAAATAATGCTCAACACAGGGGTCTGAACTGGGCAGAGCATAGGGACATAAGGGATCCCCTTATTTCTGGAAGTGATAGCTTTCCCCTAAGATGGCATTGGCTCTTTGGACAGTCATTCCACACTGTTGACTCATATTAAGCTTGCAGTCCACTAAAACCTCCCTGAATCTATTTCATGTGAATAGTTTTCTCACCATGACTCCCCCATCCTGAGCTTATGCAATTGGCTTTTTGAACTTACATCTAAGACTTTTACATCTTTATCCATTAAAGTTCATTGCATTAGATCTAGCCCCTCGGTCTAACCTGTTTTGGATCTTGATTTTCATCTAACTGTTAGCTATTCTTCCCAGGCTCAAGTCATCTGCAAATTTGATAAACATTCTTTTTCTATTTTTGTCCAAGTTATTAACAAACATTTTGAATTTTATAGGGCCATGGATTGATCAATGAGTAGTTCTACTTCCTCCGAGTTGACATTGATCCACCAGTGATTATTCTTTTCAGTCCAGGTCCAAATAAACTTAATTATACTATCATTCAGCTCATATCTCCATTTTGTCAACATAGATAGCAAGAGATACTTTGTCAAGTGCTTTATCCAATGACTCAGTGATTGAGTTGCCTATGTTATCAGACTTGGTCACTTTGTTCATGGGTTTTTAAAACTGTTTTTCTTTGTTACAAGAAAGGGTTCAATTGTGGGGGTCTGGGACATCAGGAAATGCCTGCGGTGTCGAAAACAAAATGTGTCAACAAAATTTTTGTAAAAATAGTTTTGTTCAAATACTGTCCATCTCATTCCCCTAATTTAGTGATTTTGTCACAAAACGAAATGAGATAAGTGTGGGTTCTTGATAAAGTCATGCTGCTCTTTGGTGATCATGGCCTCCCCTTCTAAAAGCTAACAAGCCATCCCTTAAATAACTTGTAGAATTTTGCTAGGAATCAAAGTCAAGTTCACCAGACTCCAGTTGAATGAATTTTCCCTTCCCCTCTCTTTCTTTTTTTCTTCTGTCTTTCCCTCCCTCCCTCACTTCTTCCATCTCTCTCTCTCTCTCTCTCTCTCTCTCCTTCTTTCCCTCTCTCTTTCTAATTTATGGAACAAAATAAACATTTCTATAACATAGTACAATAAAAGGATGATTGTACATGAAACTGCAAATCTAATATGCACAACTTGCTATTCCTTTCAAATATACAACAAAATTATCATGTAAATTTTCTTTTTTTTTCTTTCCTCTCTCCCCCTCCCCCTGCCCTAGAGGTGGCTACCAGTATACACATACCATTAGACACAAATAGGTATATATCTATCTATATATCTATCTATATATATATATATATAATTCTATACAAACTTCTATTTATCAGTTCTCTCTCTCTCTCAAATAGGATATTTGCCTAACTCTTGTCTTGAAGCACCTCTCCTGTTTTCTATCTCTGTAGGTTCTTATGGGTACTCAGGTCAACATTTTTTTCTGGGATTGAGAAGCATCATGTTGTAAAGAATACCTGCTTTCTAAAGACACGTGAGTGAGTCCTGGCTCTACCAAATATTAACTGCTTATTAGCTGTGAGATCCTGGGAGAGTGGGTTCCTGGGATCACATAAGGAGAGATGGAGGAGGCTTAAAGGTCATCTCAGTCAGTCAGCCAATAAACATTTATTAAGCCCCTACTATGTTCCAGGCACTGTACTAAGCCTTGGAGATACAAGGAAAGGCAAGAGATGGTCCCTGCTCTGGAGGAGCTCATAGCCTAATGGGGGAGACAACGTGCAGACAATTAAGTATAAAAGAAGATATGTACAAGATATATTGGAGATAAACATCTGAGGGAAGGTACTAGAAGTAAGAAGGATTGGAAAAGGTTTCCTGTAGAAGATAGCATTTTAGCTGGGTCTTGAAGGAAACCAGGGAAGCCAAGGAGTTGGCGATGAGGAAAGAGAGTATTCCAGGCATGGGGAATACCCAGAATGCCTTGTTGGACAAATAAAGATTTCAAGTTTCAGAGAGTTTCATTGAATTGCCCAAGTTACAGGTTACAATAAATGGTAGAATTGGAATTTGAACTCAGGTCCTTTGACTCAGAATAATAGCTAGTTCAAATTTAGCTAGCACTTTAAGGTTGGCAAAACACTTTACATGTTATCTCATTTTTTACCCTCTCATGACAACAACTCTGTGAGGAGGGTACTATGATTATATCCATTTCAGAGATGTGGAAACTGAGGCTGAATCTAATGACTTGTTCAGGGTCACATAGCTAAAAGGTGTTGTAGGCAGGATTTGAACTTGGTCTTCCTTACTCCAGGTCCCATACTTTAGCATCGTCTAGCAAAGTAAAGTTTTCCCCACTGTACTATACTGCCTCTTCTTTAATGTTTCTACACCTCAGTTTCCTCATCTGTGAAGCAGATATAATAGTTGCTCTGTCTACCTCATAGGAGTCACATGTTTATAAATTTAAAAGGGGAAGGAACTTAGAGGTCCCTCCCTTTACATACAAGGAAACTGTGTCCCAGAGTTAGTAGTGATTGAACTTGAGTTCTCCGGCTCGAAATCTAGTATTCTTTCCATTTGGAAAGAATCTTTTTGGGCAGAAAGCACTACAAAGCGTGGTGCTAGAAAAATGAATTATTGCTATTATATGTTCACCCTATGTGGTGGCTGGGGAAGACAGTGGTAATTCTTTTTTGGCAGGTGGAAGTCTGTGACTGGAGGAGACCCAAAGCCCACTGTCTGAGAAGAGAGAACTAGCTTCAGCCAGAGACGGAGGCTCCCCTCCCTCCCCCTCACCCCCAGGGATGCTAGAAGCAAGGAGAGATGGGCTTTGGAAGCCCCTGCTCATTGGGGCAGCTTCACTGGGAGCTGCTTCTCACCATTCACCTGGTTTTCCCTCCCTTGAGCTCCCAGGGGAGCTGCTGGGGGTTGCCCCCTTCACATGGATTAGCTTTCCCTCAGCAGGGGATGGAAAAGTGGGAGTAGAAGGGGGGCATTATGGTTGCCCAGGGGACCACAACAAACAATGCCTAGTGGAAAATGGCCCTGCTGAGCTGATGCAGCCTGAGCTGATTAATAATGAATGAGCCCAAAGCCCGAGTGGCCTTGACCGTATGCGATCAGGTTTAGGGCAGAGTTAGAGCCCCTCTCTCCTGGGTCTGGGCTGACTCCTCTGTCACTCTGCTTTGTGGAGGGGGTGAGGCTGAGCCCCCTACAACTCTGTCCTGAGGAACGTCTCTCCTCTGGTGTCTGAGTAGACTCCCAAACAGTTCAGGTGGGGGTCTGGTGTTCCTTTTCAAACGGCAAGCAGTTGGAGGAGGGATTCTCTCATGATTGGAACAAGTTGGCTTTTCAATTTTCTTGAAAATTCTCCCATCTGAAGAGACCAAAAATCATGCAATGTGAGAACTGGAAGGGACCTGAAAATCCAATCCCCTTACCTGCCATCCTGATCTCATTTTACAGAGATGGAAACTGAGGCACAGAGACAGTGCAATGGCTTGCCCAATATCACAGTCAGTTAGTGACAGACACTGAACTGGCCCTGATCTCTTGACTTTAAAAGTCTCCTGACTTGTTCCACTGCATGAGAGAAGGGGAATGATGCCAGCCAGGGAGGGCTGGATGAAAACCACCTGCCGTAAGCTCAGGTGCAGCCCTGATTACTTTCCAGAACCCTGTCACTGGGCTAGGCTGCTCATGCCCCTGGAGGCTGGCCTGACTCACTGAGTTGGATACATGTTCTCTTGCCTGTCAAGGGAGAGGCCCTGAGCCTCCACTCTTTTCTCCCAAAGCAACCTTCCTAAGGCCTTAGAAGGCAGTATGGGCTAGTGGGAAGAGCCTTGGACTGGTGAGGGGGCTTAGCTCCGCCCTGAGACTGCAGAGTGACTGGGACCCTGCTGGACCTCAGTTTCCCTTTTGTGACCTGAGACTAGTGAATGACATTACCTGTATGTCCATTTTAGCTCTAACATTCTGTGATTCTAAGGAGTCAGCAGCATCTTTACTTCTGCCAGGACCTGGATTGGGAATGCCTAGCAGGATGTTCAGAAGCAGAGGGAGACCTGGGATGACTGAGTGGTTAGCTCAGCAGGTATGGAGAGAAGGGGGTGGGGGACTGAGCTTCCTTAGCAGCTCTAGGCACCAGACTTTAGCTCAGGAGGCTTGCTTCTAGCTGGGGGGCTCTTCCACTCTTTCTCCAGTCCCCATCTGTCTCTATAGCCAACCTAGGTCACTGGCTTTTGGTTTTCCTAGTGTAAACTGGAGGGAAAAGAGGAGAGTGGAAAGGAAGGGACAGGACAGGAGGGAAAGGGAGGTGAGGAGAGAGGAGGAGAGGAGAGAAGAGAGAGAATGGGAAGGGAGGGGAGGAGAGAGGAGCAGGAGAAGAGATAAGAGGAAAGAAAAGAGGAGGAGAGGGAAGGATAAAGGAAAAGGGAGGAGAAGAGAGGAGGGGAGGAAAAACTGGGCTGTAGAATGGAGATCATATCCTTCTAAAGGACGATAAGGAGAGTCCAGCTAGTTCTCGGCTCCAGGACCTTTTGGGGGGGACAGCAGCAGGGGTTGGAGAAGGAAAAGCTACAAGCTATGAGCAAGCTCTTTCCTGAATCTTTTTAAAGCCCTTCCTGTTGTGATATGCATTCCTTTGTACCATTATAGAGGAAAGAGAGAACCAGGCACTTTCCTACAGAATAAGGCTCCCCCCAACCTAGGGCCTCCTCCTCCTGCTCAACCTTCCCTTTCCCAAGCAGCCCAAGTCCCAGGATGGCAGGAATTTTGACTTGGCCCAGTGGGTTTGCCTTCCCAGTGGAAGGGAGGTTTACAATGCATGTTCTCCTTTCCTCCCAAGCCTCAGCCATTAGTGACCCCCTTGGTCCCATCTAGGGCCTCCCATTTCTTGCAAAGCTGAGATCAGGTTTCCAGCATTTGTAAGAGAGTGGGCCCTCACCCAGCCTCCTGACTCACTCAGCCTTGAGAGGCCTGGGGAGGAGGGAGGAGGACCGTGCCTGGAGAGAGTTCCAAGCCTCTGAATAATTCATGGACCTGCTAAACCAGACCTCTGAGGAAGCCAGAGCTCTGGCTGTCTTCTGAATAGTTGAGAGGGAAATGCCTCAGGGGGGCACAGTCTCTGTCCTACACTCCCAAAGCCCCAGGCATAATAGCTTCTCAAAGGCCTAGACCAAGGATAAAATGCAGAAGCCTGAGACTTCCTGGGTTTCCCAGCAAGCTGGTCTCCAAGCCCAGTAATTCAGCCTAGTCCCTATACCCTTCCAGGCTCACCTACACCATCATAACCCAATCATTATGAGTGTTTGGGAGGGAGGCCCCCAGCCCTTCTCACCCAAACCTTCATTTTCCCCAAGGGCAGAATTTTGAGGTGATTGGAGAAATCTTCCTTCAAGTCACAAGCACAGGGAACCCAAGTTTGAAGGAAAGGAGAATGAAATACTGGGAAGGTAGGTGCTTAGACAGTCTCCTGATTTTTCTTCAGAATCGTGGAAGGGGTCTGAGAGGTCACTGGGTTCAACCAGCTTGTTTTCACATGAGGAAAATGAGGCTTAAAATAGTTTCTTGTTTTTTTTTGTATGTGCTTATGTGTTACAAGGTAGTTCACCTAGTAATGTAAGCACCTCAAGGGCAGGGACTTTTTCCTCTGTATATTCCCAATACCTAGCACCTAACAGGGATTGAGTAAATGCTTATTGAATTGAATTAAAAGTATATCGATATTGCGCTATAAGAAACGACAAGCAGGATGATTTCAGAAAAACCTGGAAAGATTTAACTGATGCAAAGTGAATCGAGCAGAACCAGGAGAAATGTTGTATACAGTAGCAGCAAGATTGTATGATGAAGAGCTGTGAATGACTTAGCTATTCTCAGCAATGCAAAGATATAAGACAATCCCAAAGGACTAATGGTGAAGTATGCTATCTGCCTCCAGAAAAAGAATTTATATTGTCTGAATACAGATTGAAACATGCTGTTTTTCCCTTTCTTTTTTTTTCCTAGTCTTCTCATGCAAAATGACTTACATGGAAATGTTTTACATGATTGCACCTGTATAACCTATATTTGATTGCTTACTGTCCCAGGGAGCTGAGAGGGAAGGGAAGGAAGGATAGAATTTGGAACTCAAAAACAAACAAACAAACAAATAAATGTTAAAACATTGTTTTAACATGTAATTGGGGGAAAATAAAGTACATTTTAAAGAAAAAAAGTATATTGACTTGCCCAAGGTCACAAGATGTAAATTGCAGAGCTAGGATTTGAACCTAGATCTAATGATTCCAAATCCATTCTTTATTTCCTTCAAGCATCTGTTTAAGCCTTGACTTTTCTGATCAGGGATTCTTAATCTTTTTTTGAATTATGGACCCCTTTAGGAGTCTAATGAAGCCTATGAACTCTGTCTTAGAATAATTTTTTTTTTAGGCAATTGGGGTTAAGTGACTTGCCCAGGGTCACACAGCTAGTAAGTGTCAAGTGTTTGGTCTGAGGCCGGATTTGAACTCAGGTCCTCCTGACTTCAGGGCCGGTGCGCTATCTACTGCCCCTTAGAATAATTTTTTAAATACATAAAATAAAATACCTGGGATTACAAACCAAAAGTTAGTGAAAATAAAGTTGTAATTTCCCCCCCATTCAAGTTCATGGACACCCTAAAATCTATTCAAGTTCGAAGGCCTAAGGTTAAGAACTCCTGCCCTAATCATCCTAAATTATCTTGTATTTCCTTATTTTTTATTTCTGTCATAGCCTCCCCATAGAATGTAAGCTTCTTAAGGAAAATCTTGGTTTTCACAGTACTCATTGCTGTGCCTTACACATAGTAAGGACTTACAGTTCATTGAATTAAATTGAGAGAAGTCGCAGATATTTGTGAGAGGTTCTTCCTTTGGATCTTTCCAGGCCTAGCCTTTTTGAGGTAGCAATTCTCCCTTCCTTGGTTGATGGATTATCCATTTATCCCCTGAAAAACAGCCCCAGGACCCCACAGACCTGGAGGACAAAGAAGCTTCCTTATCACTGACTTCACACATGTGGCAAGATCAAAGCTGGTGGCAGGTGAGATTCATGGTGGGCTGGCACTCATCAGCTCAGAACATCTGGGAGCCAGCTGTTAACAGCATTCCCAATACAATCAGCACCTGGCACAGCTTGCTGCGGGATAAGGGATCTGTTTTCTCTTGAGTCTCACACGGAGGGACCCCAGTGAACAGCCAGAATCCGGGTGGCACAGTCAAGGAGACAATAGCAAACTGTCTCACAACTCAAACCCAAAAATTATGGAGAGGGGAGGAAACCAATCTCACCTATAATAGATGGGGGCACCAAGCTTGCTTTGTTCCCTCCAAGAAATTTCTAGTGGAGCTTTGAAAATAGGTATTTTACCAAATTATTTTAGCTATAATTTCATCATGAACTTGATTAAATGACATAATTGACTTGACTCTCAAGGTTTGTTTTTTTTTTTTGTGGACCATTCAGGTGAGGGAAGAAGAAGTGGAAAACAATTGAAGTCAAGTCCCGTAGCTGCCTAAAAGTAGAGAAATCTGTTCCAAATGGGTTTTGAAATGACTGATTAGATGATGCTGTCACAAGGCCTCATTGATCTTAAGATAAGAGGGAATGATGCTCCCTGCTGCTCCCTCCCCTGCTGTCTGCAAATTGGTAACCCCAAGGCTACGTTGGAGGACGTTGGGAGGAGGTTCCTGGAATCAACGAATACTAGTGGGAGTGATTTGAGTGTTATAGATGTGTAAGAGACTTTGAAAAAAGTATTTGTCAAAGCTCTTGCTAGGTAGTTCAGCATTTAAGAAGACCAAGGAGAGGGGATGAGGCCTGGCTGGACAAGTGGCAGATGGAAAAGGTTGCCAGATTCAGAGTCAGTGGACCTGGTTAAAACACTGTTTCTGTTACTCCCTATGTGACCTCAGGTAATTCACTTAATGTCTTTGGGCCTCTGTTTCCTCACCTGTAAAAATGAAGGGGTTGGACTTAGATGACTTTTAAGGTCCTCTCTAGCTCCATCCTTGGCCTCTCTGTCCGCCTAGTGGATGGAAGGATGATTCAAGAGTGTAGGAAAATGAGGGGATGGTCTTTTCAGTGCCCACCCTCTTCTAGCACTTGGGCTCAGTGGGTTAGATCAACATTGCAAATGAGCACAGGCCTGAACTAGCATCAATTTTTATAGTAGTAGGCTATCCCAAATATGGTCCCTACCATGAGAATGAACCTGGCAGGAGAGTTTGGAGGATTCTTTTGCAACCCTAGCAGTTGAGATCAAAGAGTTAGAAAAGAGCAAAGGGTCAGGTTTAAATCAGCTATTAGAAGGCTGGGGCCGGGGGTGGGGGGGGGGGGGGAGGAGAGCATTTCAAACAAGGAAAGGGAATCCTGGTTGGGGAAGAGACAAGCATGAACTGGTAGGATGATTCCTACAATAATGAAAGATTCGTCTGTCTTTGTCCAGAGCCACGGGGAGACTCTTACCAAACTTTGAGTCCAAATTCTATCAGTATCTGGAGACTTGAGGAGTGGTGGAGGGAGAGGAAGAGGCTTCCAAGGCCACCCTCAAACTAAATCCTAAGCCTGGAAACCCTGGGAGAGCTGAGAATCTGAGCAAGAGGGACAGGCTGAGCATTTCCCCACCCCAGGTGTGCAAAAATGCATGCCCTTGACCTTGGGGTGCTCTTACTTTGGATAGTGGCTTGCAAGAAGTCGAAGTGAGGGGAAGTCTCCCTTGGCGGCAGCATAGTGAATGGGCAGGGCTCCGGTATCTGTGGCTGAGGCAGGGTCGCTCTCTCCATAGCGAAGCAGCCAATCCACTATCTCAGGGTGACCAAACCGGGCAGCCAGATGTAGAACTGTGGCACCAGAATTGTCTTTATCCTACAGAGGAAACAAAGAAACAAACATTTATTAGGTACCTACTCTGTACCAGGAACTGTGCTAAACTATTTACAAATATTATCTCATTTGATCCTCAAAACAACTCTGGGAGGCAGGTGCTATTATTGTACTCATTTTACAGATGAGGAAACTGAGGCAGACAGAAGTTAAGTGGTTTGCTCAGATTCATATAGCTAGTAAGTGTCTGAGGCCAGATTTGAGCTCAGGTTTCCCTGACTCCAGGTCCAGTGCTCTATCCACTGAACCCCTAGAGCCAAAAGGGTTGGTTAATCATGCTGAAGTTACTGTGAGTCACCCATGAGCTCTTCTGTTTTGACAGGCATGTGAGGTCAGTACCCTTAAGTCCTAAACTCTTAACTGTGTATACCCACAAACAAGGCACAACAATATAGCCTGGATCTTGAAAGTAAAACACCACTGAAAACTCAAACCAGACCTTCTTAATGCTGACTCACCCTTCCACTGCCCCTTCCAGCCCAATGGAGAGAAAGAGTGGTCTTTTTCTCCTGTGGGAGAGGGGGCTTCTGGCCAGTAAGCAGAGGCTGGATTTAGGCTGGAGCCTTTGTTGAAGGTAAAAAAATAACCCTAGGTAAATGTGAATGTGAAAGTTGGAGTGACCATGAGAAAAGAGGAATGATAGCACACTGTTGGTAGAGCCAGGAATTGTTCTAAAACTTTGAAACAATTTTAGAAAAGTAACTGATCTTTATCTAGATCTTTTGTTCTAGCAGCAGCTCTAGCCAAGGAGGCAAAAGATAGAGGGAAATGTACCACATAGACAAATATTTATAGCAGCACATTTTGTGGTAGTAAAGAACTTGGAAGGATGTGAGTGCTCCTTGATTAGGGAATGGCTGAACAAGTCGTACTATGTAATTGTCGTGGAACATTCTCGTGATATAAGAGAAGAATATGAAGAATTAAGAGAAAACTAGGAAATCCCGTGAACTGATGCAGAGCAAAGTAATCAGAGGAAGGAGAACAATTTGATACAGTAACCACAATAATATAAAGAAATTGACTCCAGAACTCTAATCAATGAAGTGACCAATTGTGATTTCAGAGCATTGACAATGAAGCAAGTACCTACCTCTTGGCAGGGAGGTGGTAGGCTTTAGGTGTGGAATAAGGCACCATTCTCATCCTCATCACCACAGCTAGAATTTCTATAGACCTTCAAGGTTTGTAAAGCTCTTTCCATATTTTATTTCATTTGATCCTCACAACAACCCTTTGAGGTAGGTGTTAGTGTTATCTCTATTTTGCATATGAGGAAACTGAGATAGAGAGAGATTATGACTTACAAGGTCAGTGAGTTAATTTGTTTTGCGTAACTGTATTTATTTATTTATTTGTGAGGCAATCAGGGTTAAGTAACTTGCCTAGGGTCACACAGCTAGTAAGTATCTTGTTTCTGAGGCCAGATTTGAACTCAGGTCCTCCTGACCCAGGGCCAGTGCTCTATCCACTGCACCACCTATCTGCCCCTTAACTGTGCTTATTTGTTACAATGGAAGGTTCTATTAGGATTGGAGAGCTCCATTGACAATTAAAAAAAAAATTTTTTTAAACAGCATCATGCGGGGCAGTTAGGTGGCCAAGTGGATAGAGCACTAGCACTGGAGTAAGGAGGACCTGAGTTCAAATACAGCCAAAGTCACTTACTAGCTGTGGGAGCAAGTCACTTAGCTCTGATTACCTCAAAAAACAAAACAAAACAAAAAAAGAGCATTATTAATACATTAATAAAAAATGTAACCAGAGAGTTTGTTGATAGATCACATATTTAGAGAAGAAGGCATTATCTTAGACTGAGGTTCCACCTAAATATTATAAAAGGGAATGATGGGGCAGCTAGGTGGCACAGTGGATAGAGCATCGGCCCTGAAGTCGGGAGGACCTGAGTTCAAATCTGGCCTCAGACCAAACACTTGACACTTACTAGCTATGTGACCCTGAGCAAGTCACTTAACCCCAATTGCCAAAAAGAAAAAAAAAGAGGGAGGGGGGAATGAGTTGGAGAAGGGAGACAACTTGAGGACAAAGAAGCAAAGACTGGTGTGTGTTCCCAATGGGATTAAAGATAGATACTGAACAATGTAGGCAGCCCATATTAGAGATGAAACTCAAGGAGAAGGTGGGAAGAAGAATAAACAATCTAAAGGAAACCAAACACACACACACACACACACACACACACACACACACTCACACATCAGAATTCACATCCATGCAATGACCAAATTTACTCCAGGGTAAAACCTAGTCAGTAAAATATATTTTCCTCTCAGCAGAGAGGTGAAGGAAAGGTATAGAAAAGGATACCAGACATGGTAAACTGTCACCTTGTTTTACTTAACTGAATTCTTTTGTAGGAGTAATTAATGGGAAGTAAGAGTGATATTTTAAAAAGTATCAGTGAAACATTTTTTAAAAAGTCTAAAAGAGATTAAAACATTCACTTAATATGTATTTGCTAGGATCTATTTGCCCCCCAAATCCAATTTGCAAAGGGAGAGTGTCAATTCAAGTTGAGAGAAGACTCAATTTCTCTTAGGGTTGAAAAATATACCTGATGCCCTGGACTCTCAAAGACTATGCCAGCAGAGTGCCCTCTGGCAGGTTCTCCAGAGCTCAGACGCTTCATTCACGTAAGAGAAGGCATATACTAAGTCTACTGCTCTAGCACCCACTTCATTCAGTAGGGTACCAAGCGTCATAAGATTGACCATTTGGTGATGAATTCTTTGAGCGCACTAGCCCATGAATATGCCATGATTGATTTTAAAATAGGAAGTTCAAAGATGACTGTTAATGAAGAATATCTTTATTAAATTAAATATACATGAATTTCACTTTTTAAGCTGTTATTAAATTTTTTTTAGGGTGAGGGTTTGAATCTGTGACATGAGTGTAGGGAACTCCCTGATGGGGAAGCCCTGATACAGATGAGCACATTTTCTACAATTTACACTCCTAGAGCATTGCCTGAGGGAACCAAGAGGTTAAGGGGCTTGCCTAAGATCACAGAGTTATTGTGTGTCAGAGGCTGGCTTGAACCCTGGACTTCCTGGCTCCCAGGCTGAGCTCTAGCCACTAAATCATGTTGCTCCTCACCTTCATGAACTCATTTCATATATTTTATTTATATGCTTATTTTATATAGTTTATATAAAACAGCTTCAAAAAAAAAATTTTAGAAGCCCAGAATAAAACTGCTCATTGGGCTTTTACAGTTGCAGCTGTTTTGTTTTTTTTTAAAAGAGGTATTTGGGAGTAGCTAGCTATATGATGGTGGTTTAGCTAATAACAGTAGGGTCAATCAGGGCATGAGACGTGACCAGCCACTGAGGCTCAGCCTAGAAGCAGGTCTGGAGTTGCTTTTTCCTCTTGCCCCTTGTTTCTGTAGCTTAAACCTCAAAGACTGCTTTAGGGGCATGATGTATATTTGCTATTTCAGTCATTTGGGATCCAGTGAGCCCAGAGAAGTGGCAAGAGTCACAGTGGCCCCATGTGCTAGGGGAGAAGGACAGTTCAGGAGAAGAGAGTAGAAGAGTTCTCACTACCAACTCCCTGTCCTTGTCTGACCCCATCAGTCCATTCACATTTCTTGTAGTGGAGACTTGTATCTTTGGCCCTCAGTTGCCTCCAGTCCTTGATGGATTAGAGGGAGAGGTTTGGGTTGCTTGTTGTAAGTTAATTGTGGTCTTGAAGTCAGGAGGCCTAGGTTCAAATCTAGCTCTGACACTTTTGTGTGTGATTCTGGATAAATTACTTAGAATCTTCAAACTTTCTCATCTATAGAATGGTAAAAATATTTGCCCTGCCTACCAGTGTTCTTGGTGAGAAAAGCACTTTAGGAGCCTTAAAGTATCATATTAATGTGAGTTGTTGCCTTTAGAAGGTGAATGAGCCCTCTTCTTAGAAGACCTTCGAGAGTCCCCAAGCCTTTGGCACTCTCCACCCCAGAGGTGGGAGTGGGGGAGGAGACTAGGCAGATGAGTTCAGCCAGAAAGGTTCTGGTGACCCCACCTGTCACTCTAGTGCTAAATTGTTTCTTAAGCTGCTAATGGTACATCCCAGGATGCCACCTGCCAATCTGTTGTTGCCACCCAGCAAGCTGTTTATCTCCTGGGGCTTTGTATGACACTGAGAATGAGGCTGTGGTCATCCTTTCCCTTTGGTCCTTTCTCCTTGATCTCTGCATCCCAAGGGTGGGAGATACCTCTCCCTTCAGTCCTTCTTGTTGGAGTTGAACAGGGGGCAGAGATTGAGAAGACCCCACTGTCCTCATTACCTTTCCTCATTACCATTTGTATCCCAGAAAAAAATCAGGTTACAACAAACAGTAATGGCAACCTGGTAGGGGAAAGGAAGAAATCAAAAAGTTGTGTGCATTTTCAGGGGGTGTAGGAAGGCTGAAGATAACACTATGACCTTCCATTAAGGTCCCCTATTCTGTAGCCCCTGGGCTACTGAGTAAGGGACACTATCATAGGACCAACTCTGAGACCTGGACAATCCTGGACCAAGACACTGGATTGCTGCTTGGAAAAAGAACTGTGCCATAGTGTAAGCTCCAGGTCACCTGATAAATCAAATTTGGCCTCTCCAAGGCTTGGGTTGGGTGGTGGGATTGCAGCTGGTGGCTAGGATATTTGAAGAACTCAGAAGCACTGAGGTCCAAGTAGGGGTGGGTGAGATAGCACCTATTCCCACCAGAAGTCTTAAAGTATGTCTTCCCACCCTCCAAGTCTTCCCTCTGCTGGAGCTGTTAGGAGATAAAGTGCTATCATCGGAGATGGAAGCAGGACAGCCTTTTTCTCTCTTTGAGTCCTAAGGCCATTCCCTGTGGATGGTGGGGCATTACTACCTCCTGCCACAAACATTTGTTGAATTTTTTGCAAAGTTATGAATGAAATAAGATGCAAGGCTTGCAGTGAGGGTAGGGGGTAGGAGGGAAGAAAAAGTCAGTAGACAGAGGAAAGGTGGAAGAAAACCGAGAGAGGTGAACTACCAATCTTATGAAATCAATTGAGAGTGCTTTGTGTTCCACTTTCCCCAGTCCCCATGGCAAGAGAGGCAGATCTATCTGGGTAGTTTCCCAAACCGAAGCCTTAACCCTGGGGTCGTCTGCTACTCTCCTTGGTTCTGAAGCTAGATACCCAGACTGGGAGTCGGGGATAGGGTTACTGGAGAAAGAGCGAGAGCTAAAGAGGAAGCACCCCGGCTCCTCACGCCGTCCGGGGCGCAGTGTCAGGAGGTCAGCCCTGGATTGGATAGCAGAGAGGTGACAGACGCGTCCTTAGACTCACCTGCACTCCACAGCCACCCTGCGTGAGGAGCCACTGAAGACAGGCGAGGTGCCCGGTGGCTGCGGCGTCGTGGGCCGGGGTGGCTCCGTTCCTGGCACGGGCAGTGGCAGGCAGGTTCGCCTCCTCCACCAGGAAGCGCAGACAGTGCAGTTTGCCCGCCCGGGCTGCGTGGTGCACGGGCAGAGCATCTAGCGGGTCACGCAGAGTGGGCAGCAACGAGCCGGCCCGCTGCAGCGCCTTCAGGGTCTCTAGGTCCCCCTGACGCGACGCCTGTAATGCCTGCTCCAGGGCCATGGTGGCCCTCAACGTCCTGGGGGCGCCATATGCTGTGTCCCCTTAGCCAGGACCGGTACCGCCGCTCGCAGATCCGCGTCTCAGGCTGCTGACTCCCGCAGCCCTGGACTCTGATGCTCACCACCCCGAGGGTCCTGGCTATTGTCCTCGTGCCACAGAAAAGGCTCCGCTGTTTAACTTCTTCCCAGCCCTTGTCCGTGCCTCCTCTGCCCGGGACCCCTAGAGGGTCTGCTGGGAATCGAAGGAGATGGCGTTAGGCTACTCTGGTGGACCCTCTCTTCTCCCGCTGGTCCGCTCGGCCTCTGCCTCCGCCCTCTGTGGCCCTGGAACCGCGACCGCCGCCAGGCTAAACAGGTCCCGCCCTTCCCCTTCTCGGACTCCTCCCAGTTCTCAGCCCAAGGCTAGGTTTAATCTAGCAAGGGAGGAGGGGCATCCAGAGCGACAGCTTGGGAGCGGAACTCCAGAGTCCCCACCTCATCCGCTGCTTCTGCACCAGGCTTCCAGATCAGCTGTTGGCAGGTCCAACTCGTGGTCGATGACTAGAAAACCGCCCTCTGGGTCCACGTTAGGGGAAGGATAGGGCAGACCCCTTTAGCCTGAGTGGTCTAGATTCGGCTCCTCCAGCCACAAATGATCAGCTGCTGAGGAGTTGAGGAAACCTTGGCTGGATGGGAGAGATCGAGCTCTGGGCAAACAGCTTGGTGTCTCAACCCATTTCCTACACATAGAAAGGGAGGAGACTGCCGAAGGCCAAATGAGGTGTCATTGAATAGTAACTGCAAATTGGAGCAGGAAAAGTCATTAATGACCATTTAGTTCCATACCCACATTTTCACAGGGGAGAAAAGTGAGTCTCAGAGAGGGGGAAAGCAAGTTCACTAAAAACAGTCAAGACTAGAACCCAGGTCACCTGATCTTCTAGACTTTCCGCAATCTTTTCCGACATTTCTTTGGGGAGGGGGCAGACCTGGGTTAGAATGCAAGAAGCCCCTTTGATTGTTTGCGTTCACCCCCAAGAGGCCTAAAGCAGCTTACTGTAGAGGTGAGGGTGAGGCACATATGCAAAGTGCCAACCTGAGAGGCTTGAGAAAGTGGGCGGTAAATGTTGACCGGGAGTCCTTATAGACCGCCTCTTTATACTCATCTCTTATCTCTGACCCCTGGTCTTCTCCGCTGAACCCGAGGAAGGCTTCAGCGATGCCACAGCGTGGCACTGTGCGAGGAGACGACATTCTCGGTTCCACTAGGTGAGGAGCTAAACGTATTCAGGGAAAGTAGTAGGTAAGTGTCAGAGACCCACCTGGGAGAGCTACCAAAGCAATCCCCACAGCAGGCTCATTCAGGTGGGACCTGCCATTATCCGAAGGCCCCAAGGTTGTCCTGGGTCTCCTCTCTTCTCATTTTCAGTCTCCTTTGCCAGTACTTCAACAAGGTCACCACCTACTAACTGTGGATGTCCCCCCAATTCTTTCCTGGGCCCTTTCTCCCTCTATGCTAGTTCCATTGGTAATCATACCTGCCTCATTGCCTTCAGATATCACCTTTTTGCTAGCGATTCCCAGGTGTACATATTCAGCCTTAGCCTCTTTCCTGATTTCTAGCAGGCAGCTGGAACTGGCAGCAGCAACTGCCTCTTGGACATCTCAAGCTAGATGTCCTCTAGGCATCTCAAACTCAAAATGTCCAAAACAGAATTAATTATCTTCCTCTCTTCCCAATACTCCCATTTCCCCAACTTCCTTCATTCTGTGGAGGGTAAATCTACCCAGTCACCCAGGCTGACAGTCTGGGTATCATCCTCGACTCCTCACCCGAATTCAGTCCACATATTCAAATTTATTGTCAAATCTTGTAATTTCTACCTCCATCAAAGTTCTATCCATTCTGGTCTCTCCACTCACACAACTATCAATCTGGAGTGGGCCTTTACCTGGGAGGAGAGGGTTCCAGCATCTAGGATGATCAGACAATTATTCATAGAGAGAGTTGACTTTTAGCTGACCTTTGAAGGAAATTAGGGATTCTCAGAGGCAGAGGTGAGGAGGAAATGAACCGCAGGTGTGGGGGACAGTCAGCACAAAGACTTGCTGAGAGGAGAGATGGAATTGGTGTATGAGGAACAGTAAGAAGGGTTTGGACCATAATGCTTGAAGGGGAGTAATGTGTCATCAAGATGGAAAAGTGGCTTGGATCCAGGCTGTGAAGGGCTTCAGATCCAAAACAGAGGAGTTGAGATCTGATCCTAGACTTAATATGGAGTTATTAGAGTATGTAGGACCCTTCATTTTCAGAGAAGTTGTTGCTTTCCCCCAAACTGTAGAATGCAGTTTTGGTGTTCTCCGCCACCCTTCCCATTGTCTTTCCTTCATCTACTAGTGCCCTCATGTGGCTCTTTGACTACCCAAATACCCTGTTTTGGTGCCCCAGAACAAGACAATCAACTCCTAATATGCTGTTAGCTTCTCTTTCCAGAGTAGAGAACTCCATTTAAAACTCTCACTCTCATGGTTAATGGGAAAGCAACCTGATTATTAATAACAAATACATTTATTTAATGCTTAACAAAGAGAAGGTTTTGCTTTATGACCTGAGGGATATGCAAAGATAAGCAAGCTTTAGCTTTATTTTATCTGGTGTGAATGATTGAAAGGTTTAACCATCCCTTGAGATGTTTCCATTATTTTCTTTTCTAACTGATCTATAATCCTAAAGATTTTCTCTATGCGGATATTCCTCTGTCACCTCCTCCTACTACCTAAAGAACAGGGGTTAATAACTTGGCAGCTCACTTCTGAATGATTGGTTGGAGACAGTTTTGAGCATCTATAAGGGTGTGAGTCAATTAGTTTGTAGGGTATGTGTAAATATATTTTTGTGTAAACTTGTACTTTAAGTGGTTCATGAATAATTTTCAGAAATAACTTCAAGGGTATCTACTATAGATATCCTGGCTGGGAGATGCATGAGAAAGACCTAGAAAGACACACCTGGATAGTGAGGCATCTATAAAACCTGCTTTGTCCTTCTTTTGAAAGTCTGTTTTTGCTGATTGGTCTCCCTGCTTCACTTGTCTTCACTATCTTCCACTCAACTTCTAAGTGGTCTTCCTAAAATGAGGGTCTGATCAGATCACTCCCTTATTCAATGAACTCCAGTGGCTTCCTGTTACCTCCAGGATCCAATACAAAACCCTCCATTTGGCTTTGGAAGTAGCCTTCATAACATAGCCCCTTCCTACCTTTTGTTCCCTGCCTCGATCCCCCCCTTCTTCAATCCAGTGTCCATGGCCTCCTTCCTGTTCTTTGCTCCCATGCTTGAAACTCTGTCTCTTCTTGTCTCTGCCTTCTAGCTTCCCTGGTTTTTTTTTCAAGTCTGCGTCCCACTTTGTGCAAGAAGCCTTTCTCAGTCCCCTCAATCTTAGGGCCTTCCCTCTCATACTACTCACAATTTATCCTGCAAATATACTGTTTGCCATTCTCCACCATTTGACTGTGAACTCCTTGAGAGCAGGAATTGTTTTGTTTCGATTTCTTTGTATCCCCAGTGCTTACCGATGCTTGACCCATGATAGAAGCTTAATAAATGTTAGTTGACTGACTGACTGAAGGTCTGGCTCATTCCAGGATCTCGCGTCCTGAGACCGATCTCTCCTCCAATCTGACTGTCCCTGCTTCACTTCCCACTGTTCTTATTTTCCTTAGTATTCGGCATACAGACCCTTCCAGTCGCCAAAGAGAGAATGTCGGGTCTCTCAGCACCTGGGACAGCGCCTGTTGGGAATCTTTTCTTCACTGGAAGCCCTGCGACTTCGGAAGCCAGCACTGCCTCTAGGTCCCCCAGAGCTATATGGGGAAGCCCGCAGAGCTCGATCTAGATTCTTCCCCACCGCCTTTACTTTAAAGCTGCATCCACGAAGGGGATGTTCCTGGGTTAGGGAACAACTGTGAGCCTCGGCTGTGGATTAGGAAGCGAGCGCATCCCTCGGTTCATTGCTTCAGCCATTGGTTTATTCCCCTTATCTATCCTCCCCTTCCCTTCCCCCACGTACCTCAGCCGCTTAGCCCTGCTCTAAGCGCTGGAGAGAGGGGCGGAGGGAGGGAGAGTTAGCTCCGGAACCGCCCAGCACAGATGAGTTGGGGAAGCCCAGTCTGTTTGCAGTAGCGACGGACGAGCGACCTCGACGCAAGGTGAGACTATCGTACATGGCCTTTAAGGGTCAGAGAATGATCCAAAGTTGTAGAGGAATTAGGGATCGATGCTCTCTAAGGTACAGGATGTGACCTAAGGAGTTCAGGGAACGCCTCCACAAATATCCCTATATTTGGCTCATACTCCCATTCCTGGAGCACGTTTAAAATGCTAAAAATAAAACAAACCGGGGGCCGAGCGGGGGACAAGTCAAAGCCTTAATAGCTTCTGTGAATGAAGCCCGCACTGTGCAAAAAAAGATTTAATTTCATGGAGGGGGAAGGGGAGGTATGTACACATAAAGGGACTGTCTGTAAGACAACACGAGGCCAGAAGGCCCAGGGCCCTGGAGAACGGATACCTAGTGGCCGGAGGCGGTGCGAAAAGAGTATCACTGACCATAGATTTAGAGGAGGGACAGCCCCTATTTCACAATTCCTCTGGGTGGGAGCACCCTTCTTTTAGTCCCTAGATTGTGTGCGCATGTTAAGTAGTAGTGGTGGGCTAGGAGGCAGGGGTGGAAGATAGGTGTAGATAGGATAGTGCTGGAGAGGTAAAGAAACCTGGGTTTCTACTGGGAGCAGAGTAGATAATTCCTTCCGAGGCTCCGTGGCAAACCCTATTTTAGCTGTCTAATCTCCGGGTCCTAACCTTTGGATTGCCTCATCACTGCAATCCTGGCCTGGGGTCCCAGTCTGAGCCCTCTTCCCCCGGGCACCTCCTCCCTGTCTGCACCTTCTCTGCCCCGGGGCGTACTGTCTCGACGTCAGCGCGCGAACTAGGAGCAGATGGGGCCAGTAACTGTGCCCTCTCTCTCCCGTGGGATCCACCCCTTCCTCGCCCCTCCCAGCCTTCTCCCTTCTCTTCCCCAGCAGGAACAAAGCCAGGAGGTGGAGCCGGCGGGCGGGGTGGTTCCTTATAGTCTAGGTGGAGGCGATCCGGTGAGCATTCCGCGTCCCAACTGGTGTCTAGTGATCTGGCCAGACCAGCCTGGGAGCTCCGCAACAGATTGGACTTAGCTGTATGTCTCCCCACAGCGCTGAGCCCGACGCAGGGAGAGCCTTCCAACCTAAGATGGGGGTCCCTCGAAGGCCAGGGGACGCCGCAGAACTGCGCAAGGTAAGAGACGCAGAAGCCAGCGGTGGGCGGTAGAATTGGGAAGTGGGAAACGTTAGAAAGTGCCGAGCGTCGCCTGAACTTACATGTTCTCTTAGACTCTGAAGCCTCTAATGGAGAAACGCCGACGAGCGCGCATCAACGAGAGCCTTACCCAGCTCAAGGGTCTCATCTTACCACTCATCGGCAAGGATGTGAGTGCCCGCTCACCTGGGGATTTGGTGGAGGTCACGGAGGGAGCCAAGAGGGTGGAAATCGGTGATGCCCCTGGAGACACCCACGGAGGACTAGGGATCCAGGTTCTGGGGGCAGGCTTTCTGTTGCTCAGGCTGAGCCCGGTGATGGGGCACAGCGTCGCAGCCCCCTAGAGCCTTCTGTCCCCTTGCTCCCCATAGAGTTCCCGCTACTCGAAGCTGGAGAAGGCAGATATCCTAGAAATGACAGTGCGCTTCCTTCAGGAGCTGCCGACGTCCCACTGCCATGCGGCTCCCAGTGAGTGATCTCTAGGCTAACGGGATCTAAGTCAGCACCAGCTTGGGCTCATTCCCTCACCACCCCCCACCCCCACCCCCACCCCGTCCCTAGTTCCTCACTTCTTTTCCTGCGGTCTCAGAGCCTGACTGTTTGCCTTTCTCTTTCCCAGCCTTAGCAGACAGCTACAGAGAAGGATACCGGGCCTGTCTCAGCCGTCTGACCCGGGTCCTGCCCACCTGCAGCCTCCTTGATGGCGAGGTATGCAGCCGACTCCTCGAGCACCTGCACCGAAGCGCCTCCGGCCAGTACCCTCTCGGGCTCCCGGACTCCCGTAGCAGCCCCAAAGACTTGAGCTCTGAGTCCCCAAATAGAATGCGGTTGGCTTCCTCTCCTCGGGAATCTGGCTGTCCTCCTGGCCCCCCACCTTCTGGACTCTGGCGCCCCTGGTAGCCCCCTTAGAGGTGAGGGGGACCTCTTTCGGACCTATATTTATTTGGAATCACAGGGATAGAAGAAAATTGGACAGAAAATCTATGGGGTGAATGGGGTTCCTAGGGCCAGGTGCCCTATCTATTTTTTAGGCCCCAACTCCATCTTCCAGCCTTCTCGCTATCACTGCACTTTGTAGCTTTTAGTTTCTTCACAGAGGAAACCAAAAGGCTTTTTTTTTTCTTTCCCCAATGGGTTTTGTTTTGTTAAACGTCCCCTCCCCCAGTAAAGCCTTTTGCAGAAGTGCTGGGCCCTCAAGGTCACTCTGCTGATTGGGGAGGAGGGGACAAGGGCCCAGTGCACAAAAGAGGGAGATTCTGCCTTGAGCTTGGACACGTTGGCTTCTCCTGGTCCTCAGAATGAGCGTCAGTTCCATTGGAGGCAGAAGATCTACCAGTCCCTGGGACGGGGACTTTGCTGTTGGGTACCCCTCTTCTAAAGAAGTGGCTGGGGATGTTGGCAACACTGAGCTGCCTGAGGCAGGTTGCAGGCTGACCTCCTCCTACCCTGGCCCCCAGCACCAGAACGAGAGCTCTCCTGATGCAACCCTGACCCCACCCCAAGGGAGAGGATGGGTTGTGCAGTGGGATCTTTGCCCGGGCCTGTCTCCCCACCTGGGACAGGCTGGAGCCAAAGCAGCAGAACATAGCTGGCTTCAGATCTGAAGGTGGAACCTCTAGGACAGGAGGAAGAGGGACTGGGAAAGAGGCACTGACTTCCCCAATACGGGGCTGTGGTGCCTTAGAAGGCTTTTGAAGGCACCACAATCGGTTTGTCAAATCCAAACAATTGTTTCTGGGTCCTCGTCCCAGAAGGCTACCGTGCCTGCAGGATCAAAGCCTCTGGGTTTTCCCACTCACCTCCTTTGCTCTGCTTTGCCAATCACCCACTCACATTGATTGAGTGACTACCATATACAGGGTCTTGAGTCCTGTGGGACAGCAAAACAGAAACTCCTGGGAGCCAGAAGCCTGCTTTGCTTAGGGGCTTTGCTCAGGGCCCCTAGAATTCAGTCTCTAGACTGAGGCTGCCTTGAGAGTAATGGTATTCCAGTCTTGGCAACCAGAGCTAGGGAGAGAAACTGAGGTTATGCTCATGGGAAGTAGCTAGCCTCTGAAGGTCTTTTCCTCTTTTTATTTCTTCTCTGTCCGGGGTTGCAGGAAAAGACACCAAAGAGAATGACCCTTCTTTCAGTATCCCCAATTCATATTCTTCCCCAGAGCCTGAATTTCAGCTTTCCTCAGTTGCTCTATATCTACATCAGGCCTCCCAAATCTCCTGTCAACCCCTCTGGTGGCTTCAAGCACAGGGAGAAGGAATCTACCAGATGAAGGGCATCTGGAGTCTCTAGGTAAGGACCCAGAGAAATATTATCTGAAGTTTTTGTTAGAAGGCTGAGGGCCATGAGTCTTCTGGGGGACATAGCTAGTAAGTGTACGAGGCTAGCTTTGAACCCAGGTCTTCCTGATATATATATATACACACATATATGTATCTATACATATATGTATGGATATATATATACACATATGGATATATACCCTAGGCATGTATGTATATGTGTGTATGTATATATACATGTATTATATATAGTTTTGGTACTTTGCGATATAAATCCCTGTATATAGATGAGAAATTTTGTTCCCAAATTCTTACAACTAGTCTTTCAGACTAAGCTTGGAACTTCTTTTTCTGGTGTTTTCTATGTGACATTCTCAAAATTTAAAGGAAGAAGAGCTGTCTGTAATTTTTTTCCTGACATATTCTTATGTGGCTCCTCTCCCCCCTGTCCAAGCAGTTCCACTGTCAGATCTGAAGCCGGCTATATTTTACTGCTTTTGCTTGGCCTGTGCCAGGTGGGGAGACAGGTCCGGGCAAAGATCCCACTGCACAGCCCATCTTCTCCCTTGGGGTGGGGTCAGGGTTGCATCAGGAGAGCCTATTGGTTCTAAAGTCCAATATATTTCTAGTCAGGTTTTTTTCTGGCAATGAAATTACATCCTTATATTTGCCCTCTTTTTAAATGCCTTGCATAGCAACCAAACAAGTAAATGTTTGCTGGTGATGAGGATGAATTGACTTCTTTAGGAAGATCTCTAGTTCCTGGATACCGTGGATTCAGAGAAACCAGTTAAGTGCAGGAATGAGGAATTCCCCAGTTGTGGTCTTTGAATCCACGGGAACAGTAGAAAATTCCCTACCAAGATCTTGTGGAGAAATGAGGAAGCACCTTCCTGATTTTTTCCTGCCAGCCAGTCCCTTCTACATCTTACAGAAAGGGTAGCCAAAAACAAACTGTTGACAAATCCGTAAATGGACAATGAATTCTTCCCCTCCTCCCCTTCTCTTCACATAGAAGCTGAAGATTATGTTTTTTAAAAAAAATTGTATTTTGTTATTTTGAGCCTGGGAAACCTGAGAAACTTTATTGAACAATGGCATTTCTACACACATGAAATCAGAGAAACAGAAGATCGTACTTGACCACCTACTTGTATAGCTTGCATTTTTACAAAGAATATAATAAATTCCTCATGTGGGTTTCAAAGCTGTCTTGTTTGTGTCTGCTTCTAAGCCTCTAATTATTTGGATTTAAAAAAAATGCTACAATGATTCTCATTTATTTCTTTTCTCCAAGATTACACTTTAATTGTGACATCGTGTAGGTAAGAGGATCTAGGCCATAAGACTAACTGCTGCTGAGTTCCCTTTCCAGGTCCTGATATTCTTCTACCTGAGGCCAAGGCAGAAAGATCAGGTCTGGTGTGTCCTAATTTCAGGGTTCACTCACAGCCTCATGATATGAGTTCCAAGGTAAGGTGGTAGAAGTCCAGGTACAATAGTCTGTCTGTATGTCTGTCTGTCTCCCTACTTTCCCCATCCCCACCTCCTTGTATTGGAAATTCTGTTCTTGTTTCTTCTGTAGTAATTGGGTTGCCTGGCCATCCTGACCTTTGAACCAAATACAGTTCACATTAGTGTAGAGATGGGCTGTATTTCAGATGCTGGTGCAAATCCATTTTGAAAATGGTATAGATTTGGGTGACTGGACTTGAGGGAAAATTTGAAGTTGCTTTGCTCAGTTACTCATGAAAATTTTGGGAGGCATTACATATTTGTTGTTGTTGTTGAGTTGTTTTCCAACATTTCTGACTCTTCATTGACCCCTTTTTGGGGTTTTCTTGGTAAAGATACTGGAGTGATTTGCCATTTCACTCTCCAGTTCATTTTACAGATGAGGAAACTGAGGCAAACAGCATGAAGTGACTTACCCAGGGTCACATAGCCAGTAAGTGTATGATGCCAGCTTTGAACCCAGCTCTTCCTGATTCCAGGCCTGGCTGTCTATCCACTGTCACCTAGCTGCCCGTATTAAATATAGTAAAAACCCTATTATAATCCTGGTTTTAAGGAAGAGAATAATTTAGCCAATAAATAGATTTTCTGGTCACTACTATCTGAGGTTTTGTTGGAGGACTGAAGGCCATGAGTCTTTTCTAGGGATAAGGCTATTGATTAGGTGCTTTAGGATGCAGAAATCATTGTGTCTCCTTGACAGACTTACCTTGTTACAGGGACGCTATCCAGTGCATAACACTGCATTTATAGGGGACTATATTGTAGACTTCTTGGGGTCAGGATTGTGTGTATTACTCATGTTTCTATCTCTGCATCCTCCATAACACTTCACACAAGATTTTGTGCATAACAGGTGCTCAATAAATAATTTATTAAATGAATGAGTGAGTGAGTGAATGTCATGCTATATGCACAATTTGATAGCTAGACAGATAAGGTACTGAGTAAGTACTATATACCACGACTTGTGCTAAACACAGGAGATACAATAAAAGATGGGGGAAGGGAAAGATAATCCCCTAATTTCAAGGAACTCTCATTCTAAAGATAATATCTCTCTCATTCTAAAGATAATATCTCGTATCTAAAGATAATAGGTAAAAAGGGGTTTATAGAGGAGAATCTCCTTTCAACAAAGCTTCCATGTTTTCCTATAACTTATATCTTCCTGTGGAAGAGTTTGGTGTCCACAAGTCAATTACTTTGAGTATCTTATTTTAATGACATCATTCTTAAAGGGACAAAGTCTGTCCCTAGAGGGTGGAAAGTGCATTGTGATTACAAATATCATCAACAATGTGTCTTGAGTCTTTTGGTGTATGAAGGTTCTTCTTACCTTAGCTCCATTATTTCTAAGTAATTTTTCAGGAGGAAATTGACGCTATTTGAGCATTTACCATAGAAAACTTAAAATTTGGTCCCTTGGTTTTGCTCTGTTTCAGTTCATAAAACCCAAACCTGTTGGAAAGCCAGCTTCCTAGATAGAAAGACAAGAGAGGCATAATGGTATAGTGGGAAGATGTGAGTTGTTGCCCTGGCTTTAACATTAACTATCTTTGTGACCTTCCAAGAATCACAACCTCCTTGGAATTCTGTGCTCTCATTTATAGAATGAGAGGGTTGGACTATATGGTCTTTGAGGTCCCTTCCAGCTCTAAATCTATGATTCTATGGTCCTTCCTAAGCCTTAGTTTCCTATCTGTAAGATGGAGAGGTTGTACTATATGGTGCTGAGAGTTTCTTTCAGATAGAAATTCTGTGATTCTAACAACACTGGGTCCTTATTTAGGGAAAGGTAAAGTGTACATATCAAAGACTTCCTAATTCAACTAAAGATCCCTTCTTGTCAAGGTAAAGGTATTGACTTCGAAGTAGTGTGTTGCATTGGATAGAGCTCCCCTCCTTAGAGTTAGGAAGACCTACGTTCAAGTACCTCCTCACAGGCTTTCTAGTAGTGTGACCCTAGGCAAGTCACTTCACTTCTGTCTGTCTCAATTTCCTCTTCTGTAAAATGGAGATAACACCTCATAGATAAGGCTTAAATGAGATAATATGTGTAAAGTGCTTTGCAAACCTTAATGTGCTGTGTAAAGTCAGCAGGTTCCATTGCTGTTGGACACTATGAAAGAAAACTTTTGGGATAGGCTTGTAACTCGAAGCAAAAAAAAAAAAAAAAT
The DNA here is from genome assembly GCF_900497805.2 of Vombatus ursinus. Lineage (NCBI taxonomy): Eukaryota > Metazoa > Chordata > Mammalia > Diprotodontia > Vombatidae > Vombatus > Vombatus ursinus. The sequence goes on from NW_020954710.1 coordinate 11,013,289, forward strand.
TGGCAAAGCTCATTCCCTATTCCCTAAACTAGGACTGCCCTTTCCTCTTGGTACCTTTGTAATCCTTTTCTATTCAGACACCTCAGTGACTTCCTATGGAGTTGACGCTAAATTTACAGCTGAAGATCAAGGCATGGAAAAAATATGTGGAAATGCAAGCCTAACACCCCCGCCACCTCCCACCCCCAGGAGACTCTGGGCCAGAAGCTCAGTGGGAATGTGAGCCAAAAGACACAAGATTTGAAGCCTTTGGAGGTGACAGTGGCATGCCTGGGCTAGGTTCTTTGCCTGAGGCTGGAAGATGAATCTTGCACTTCCTAGTAGAGCACTGAAATGTAAGACTTACCCGGAAGGGTTTGGCCTCACGGCTCCTTACTGTTGTTGTGAAACAAACATGCTGGGAGAGAAGCCTGGCGGCAGCCATTGTAGCCTTCTGGGTATCCCTTTATTGTTAGCCCACTGAAATTGACCCAGTTCTTTCTGAAGAGGCAGCTGGGTTGGGTCTTGATGGGCAGCACTTGGCAAGAAAATCTGCTAGGTGCCAAAGGCTAGCACCCGGGAACTTCAACCATCTCTTCTTTGGTGGGCGCTGGCATCAAATTGTTGATGATTCAATTTTAAAATGTCAAGAAGGAGACCATGTTGCTTCTTGACATAATAGCCAGTGCTTCTGATGGTATTTCTTTGTCTGCTTCCATGAATCTCTTAGAGTTTTATTGCTTCAGGAACTCAAGTTGACTGATGAAAACCTTCTGTAAGACTGTCTCTCTGCATCATAGGACCTGAAGTTCCAATCATTTAAACACAAATAAAGAAACTCATTCTATAGATGAATGCATCTCTGATGAGACGTAATGATAGCTCCCACTCATGTTCAATCCTATTCCTCAAATTTTTTTTTTTTTGGCTAGGCAATTGGGATTAAGTGACTTGGCCAGAGTCACACAGCTAGTAAGTGTTTTGTGTCTGAGGTCAGATTTGAACTCAGGTCCTCCTGACTCCAGGGCTGGTGCTCTATCCACTGCATCCTCAAACATTTACTAAGAACCTACTTTTGCATTGCAAAACCTCATACTAGGCATTGCTCCATCATGAGCACCCAAAAATTTTGGCTGAGGAGATACAAGTATCTGTTGTGTACCTTCCTTATTTTACAAGTGTGGAAATTCAGACTTAAAGGGAGGAAATGTCTTACCCAGGGTCATATATCTCCTTAAGTGTCAGAGCCAAACATCCAACCTCAGTCTTTTGGTTCCCAGGTTCTTTCTTCCCACCATACTAATCTGCTTCTCTGAATAGGCCCTTCTGAAAGGGCTCAATATTTTTGCAGGTCTCTACCTGCTGCATTGGCACCAATTAATTGTGAGGTCAAGTGTAGTTTCTATGAAAGTAAGAGCAAAGTACCTGATTGCCAGAAGGGATTCCTGTAATAAATGTTTACAAATTACTCTTCTCCCATCTGCTAAATCCCAGGCTGTCCCAGACAGAACCTCTTGTTAGTTTATCTAATAATAATTTTAATAATAGCTAGCATTCACATAGTGTTTTAAGATTTGCAAAGTGCTTTACATATATTATCTCATTTGACCTGGAACTGAGTGTATAATGAAATCAGGATAGAGTTGGGCATCTGTGGAATCCCAGATTCCATCTGGAAATATCTATTTTAGGTGGAGGTGAGCATGTGGAGCCACGGCCTCAGAGGTGGTGGGAATTGAGTTGTTAACTGGTGTTAAAAAAAAAAAAATGAAGCCAACCCTCTAAGGTTCAGATGAGGTAAAATTGTTGACATTTTCTAAAGCAGTTTTCTAGTCTGGTCAAAGGAATTATCTGGAAGGTATGAGAGCATCCTATAATTTTAGGTAAATATTACTAAGGAAGTTGTTCTTACATTTATTAGAAATAGCTGCATTGACTTTGTAGATTGTAGAAAGATGTGTGCCATGGTTCATCACATAACCTACCCTATAAAAAAGAAAATTCATCTTTGAAGTCAAGGGAGGTTTCCAAAATAAATGGTCAAAACAAGACAGTATCCCATGGGACCATTTTTTGGTCTTTCATTTATTCAGTTTGGGTTCTTCCTGGTGATCTTTTCTCTTACATTCATGTAGTCATTGTGTATATTGTATTCCCTGATTTTCCGCAATTCTTAGAGATATTTCCAGATTCCTTTAAATTCTTCACATTCATCATTTCTTACTGCCCAATAAGACTTCATTATATTCTGATACCCTAGCTTGTTTCCTCATTCCCCAATTGATGGGCTCCTACTTTGATTCCAGTCTTTGCTACCACAAGTGTTATGAACATTTGGGTACATGTCTTTGGAGCATTATGTCTATTTTTGACCTCTTTGGGCCATGTGCCCAGTAGTGGGATCATTGGGTCAAAGGATATGAAGAGTTTAGTCCTTTTTTTGGCCTAATTCCAAACCATGATCCAGAATGACTGGTGTAAGTCACAGCTTCACCAACAATGTATTAATGTGCTTGTCTTCCCACACTAAATACAACTTAAGAAAGAGAGTTAGCCATAATTCGTTATTATTCTGTCCTGAAGGAGATCTGTGCATGATTATTTGTGTTCATTAAAAACCCAGCTGCCTGAGGCTTTCTGGGGCTTTAAGACTACCTGGCTGTACATTTCAGGGACTCCAGATAACTGGGTGTGTGTGAGTTCCTGGTTGTGGGTGGATGTCTGTGTTTGAGCGGCTGCGGGAGCCCTGAGGGAGCTGCCCAGGCATGTGGAAAAGAACAGCAGCTCAGCCACCCACCGAGGTTCCCAGTGACTAAATAGTTTCAGTCAGGGTTTCCAGAGTCCCAGGCAAAGCCGCAGGCACTCCAAGGAGCTGATATAATACCTGGAAGAATAGTTTCATGAGCGTGAGAATGGGGTGAGAAGACCTGCCCCATATGCACACGTGTGTGATATTTCAGTCAGACTCTCCCCTGAGGATGGCATGGAGCAGACAGCAGGCTTTGACCCACACAGCTCACCTCAGGAATGAAGCCCGACAAGAGCTCAAAAGGAAAGAAGAGTCTACTCTCAGACTGACAGGAACATTTCTAGAGAAAAGAGACCCCAGCACTGTGCCCTTTGTCACTTACGGGACCTTGAAAGTCTCAGGGTGTCTATACAGAACAGTGACTTGAGACAATATAATCAATCAGCCAACAAACACTTCTTTAGAACTTTTATGCCAGGCACTGGACTAAGGCGAAAATGGCCCCTGCCCTCAAGAAACTTACATTCTAATGGAGCAGACAAAAGCAAATAACAATGTACAAAGAAAACATACAGTGTAAATGAAACAATGCCAGAGGGAAGGCATTTATATTGGGGGTGGAGGGGTGGTGGTCAGGAAGGGCTTATGGAAGAAAGTGGGATTTCAGCTGAGTCCTGAAGGAAGATTAAAATTAACCCTTTCTGAAAAACTCAGAATTTGTTCTTTTCTAAAAAGTGACTTTTTGGGTAGGAGAGGAAGGGAGAGAATTTAAAACTGAAAATAAAATAAACATTTTTTTAAATGGCTTTATTGATACCTTTCGTTTTTGCACCACAGTCTCTCCTGGATATACCTTCCCTATCCTTTTCCCCAATCCCCGGTTGAATATGTAACATCCATAGTGTCCCCCCATCTCCACCCCTTTGCTGAGAGGAGGAAGAAATGTTTCATTGCCAGAATTTGTTCTTGAAGGGAATTGCCAGTACTGTATTGGGGAGGCTACAACAGTTGTGGTTTGGGGTGCTAGGAACCCCAAAATTCGAGGGTCTGCCTCAAAAGAATTAGACCACTCAAGCCTTCACAACAAGACTATGTTTAGTTCAACTTAATTACCGCATTTACAGAAATATTTTGAAGTCCCCTAAAGTTCCCTGGACTGATAGCCATGTACATCACAATGCCCTGGAAAGGGCAAAAGATTGGACCTAGAAGCAATCTCAACTGAGTGACCTTGGTCAGGTCACATAACCTCTAGACTGCCATGTCTATAACTGTGTGTGGCAAGAGGTGGGCTTAAAAAGAGACCCTTTTGGGGCAGCTAGGTGGTGCAGTGGCTAGAACACTAGCCCTGGATTCAAGAGGACCTGAGCTCAAATTTGGCCTCAAACAGGTAACACTTACTACCTGTGCAACCCTGGGCAATCCACTTAACCCCATTGCCTAGCCAAAAAAAAAAAAAAGAGAGAGAGAGACTTTTTCAATGTAATGATACTGACAAAAATAACCGACAAGTGGATGGAGCCCTGGCTTTGGTGTGGGGAGCTCTGGATGCAAGTCCCATCTAGGACACTCACAGCCTGGGCCAACCTCGCCTGCCTCTCACTGCCCCAGGTAACTCACTCTCGAAGGCTAAGGGACAGGTGTGCCTCGGTGGAGTGCTTTCCTCCAGGAAGTCCCTTCACTACCACTGATCCAGATAAAGCAAACCAGAGATGAGGATAAAGCCATATGGAACCCCTTTAGGACCCTGTATTCTCACAGTGCCTTTTAAGTGAACTTGCCCTAGTCATGGTCCTACTGTGGGAAGCCACTCTTCTCTATTGTTGTGTGAGGGAAATTTTGAGTTTAAAAAGCATTCAGAGGCTCTTTGGGAGACTCCAGGCCAGGAAGGGATAGGAAATAAAATGGGCGTTACCCTAGAGCAGGTTTCAGGTGGAGCAGACTCACCAGAAGGGAAGGGAAGGGGATTTGAGTTTTTATCCTAGGAAGCCCCAGTCTCTAGGACCCGTAGGGGTGGAGCTGGGATCTCAGTTTCGGTCTGGCATGTCTTTCACAACTCATAAAGTCGTTTGAAGCTTCATGAAAACATTTCCAACAAATGAGATCCCTCTGGCATATTAGGTCCCAATCAGTTCGTGCATGAAACACATGTCATTAATTTTCCCCCAGGGCCCTTGAGAAATTTATAATTATACCTTGGCTCCTTCCTTACTGTAACAGGAGAAGGGCTGTGGGAAAATTTGAATTAACCTTGAATTCATGCTGTCTTTCATCAGTGGCTTCCAGATGTGACTTAGAGAAAGTTTAAGAAGACACTTGGCAAGATTGACAGTGGGGGGGGGTGCCTTGAGACTGTTTTCAGTAGGATGGGGAAGGGCTAAGTACTTTGAAATTGTCTCAGCTATTGGCTGAGGGGTGGGGTCACAGTGGTTCAATTGTCTTTGTCTTTCTAAGGTTCAGGAATAGCATTCTGGAAATCCTTGAACTCTAGAATGAGACAGGTCCCCTAGTCCAATATCCTTGTCTTACAGAGACCTGGGCACCACTATGTGGCTTAAAATTTGACCTACTTTTAAATTACAGAAATGATGCACTATGGTTATATTGCTGATTTTATTACTTTCTTCTAAGAAAACAAACTTGGTCAAAAATCTGTTTGGAAAAGAATGTGTAAGGAGTCATTTAAAAATAATGGATATTTTTATTTTTCATAACTTTAGATGATTAAAATAAACTAAAATGTTAATTATCATTCTTTCTACTGGCCTCAATTTGCACTGTCCTTATAAGACAGCTGCTTACTGATGTGATAGGATTAACATCTAACCTGATGGTTCCTCCTATTGGTTTTAATTTTTACTTACAACATCACTAATGTGAAAATATATTTAATATGAATGTAAATGTATAGCCTATATCTGATTGTGCGCTGTCTTGGGGAGGGTGGTGGGGAGGAAGGAGGAGAAAAATTTTAAACTCAAAAGCATATGGAAGTGATTATTGCTAAATCAAAATAAATTAATAAAAAAGGAGTAACATCTACTAAAGTCATATAGGCTAGACTATATAGCCATAGAGGCTAGGTTAGTTTTTTCCCGAAAAGACACTGAAACTTTCCTCTAGACTTCATTGGTCCAGGGGACTAAGGCTCCTACCCATTGGCAGATTTCTGGTTGACTAAATATAAAAAGACTTGACACAGATTTGATATACTCTTCTGTCTGGGAACAACATATGCTAGGATAGATAGATAGATAGATAATGATGGAAATAGATGATAGATGAATAGACAAATGAGTGATTTGAGATATAGATGGGTGAAGAGATGGACATATGTGTGTGTGAGTGAGAGAGGAAAAAGATGAGAGAACAGAGAGAGAGAGAGAGGAGAGAGGCACAGAGAGACAGAGACAGAGACAGAGAGAGAGAGAGAGAGAGAGAGGAGAGAGGGAGAGAGAGAGAGAGAGAGAGAGAGAGAGAGAGAGAGAGAGAGAGAGAGAGAATTTATTAAGTACTTACTGTCAAGTAAGTGCTGAGGATATAAAAATAAGAAAAGAAAAACCCAACAACAATCCAAGAACCCAGTCCCTACCCTCAAGGAGTAGACACATTCTACCAAGGGATTATAACACATAAAAGGAAGCAGAGAAATGGGAGGGGGACAAAGAGGAATTGTCCTGGAGAGTAGTGACACAGTGTCCCCTGCGCATTATGAGGGACCGCTGAGCACGGGAGAAGCCAATACATAAAGGGAAGCTGAAGGGCGAGGGCAGCTGGAGTACACCTTCTCTGGGGCAAGGCTGTTGTCTAGGAGGTAGAGAAGTCTGGAGAGCGAGGGGTGGAGCAACAGGGAAGTTAGCATGGTTTGGATGCCTCATGAAATGGTCTGTGCTACAGTCTCACCAATCAGGAGAGTGGGTCTGAGGTGAGCTGTTAATGTCCATTAATTGAGAAAATACATGATGACAAAAATAGATTTTGAATTAAGGACCACTAATAATGAATTTGTATTTTATTAATCACAATGTCATTTACATACATTGAAACAATACTATGGTATTTTTATCTCACTAAGAGAGAAGTTAGGGGAAGCTACACTCAGAGGCACCTATGGGGCGCCAAGGAGGTGGCATAGTAGAGACAGCCTTGTCCCCTGAGCTCAAATTTAGCTTCAGGGGCTTACTAGCTGTGCGACCCTGGGCAAGTCACTTAACCTTTGTCTGTCTCAGTTACTTCAAATATAAAATGGGGGTAATAACAGCATTTATCTCTCAGTGTGGTTGTGAGGATTGAATGAGGTAGTGTTTGTAAAGTGCTTAGTAAAGTGCTTGGTTCATAGTAGGCACTTCATAAATGTTTATTGATTGATTGTTTATTGACTGCTTAGCACAGTGTCTGGAACTTAGTAGGCTCCTTCCTGCACTCAACTGAACCAATATCAGCCCACCTAAACTAATGCTGTATGTAGCCTTGATAAGTATCCTTCCCATACTATTGCTCAGTAAACTTTGTGAAAGATTAGATGTCACATTTCATTCATATCCAGAGCCTGAACCATTGAACTAGTCTGAATCGTGTCAGACCCAGGACAATTGTCTTTGGTTTCTGAGACGTTAATTCTGAGGAGCTGAAGCTGCCATTCTCCTATGCCATTCTTGGTGTAGTTGGCTAAAGCACTAGGCTGACAAAGTTAAGACCAAAGGTCTGCTTTGTCTTTTTGCTACATCACACCTGACATTTGCACTTGTGATGTTTGTGGTCATTGCAATTCAGCACCTGGTGCTAACTGGATGGTCTTTTCCCAGTTCATAAAACAGGGACATATTTTCCCCTGCAATCTGAAATTGCTGCCAGCAGATGGTGGTAAGGTGCCTCACTCATATGGTCTAGAGCACTCATTTTAGTCTGAAGTCTAGGCAATGACTGTGATTTGCTTTTCGGGGAGGATGGGGCACAGAAAATACTACTTTAAAAAATCCATATAATTAAACAAAAGATACCCTTAAAAAAGGGGCAGTGAGGTGGCTCAATGGATAGAGTGCTGGGCTTGGAGTCAGGAAGAGGAATCTTTCCGAGTTCAAATACAACCTCAGACATTTATTAACTGTATGACCCTTGGCAAATCACTTAACCCTGCTTGCCTCAGTTTCCTCATTTGTAAAATGAGCTGAAGAAGAAAATGGCAAACCACTCCAGTATCTTTGCCAAAACAAAACAAAACAAAAAACCCAACAAACCCAAATGCAGTTTTGAAGAATCAGACATGACTGAAACAACTGAACTATAGCAACTCTTAAAAAAGCAAGTCTTTTTTTTGGCAATTGGGGTTAAGTGACTCGCCCAGGGTCACACAGCTAGTAAGTGTCAAGTGTTGGTCTGAAGCCGAGTTTGAACTCAGGTCCTCCTGACTTCAGGGCCAGTGCTCTATCCTCTGAGCCACCTAGCTGTCCCTAAAAGCAAGTTTTTAAAAGAAACAAATACCTGGATAAACTTAGATACTAAGTAGAATGTAGACTCCTTGAGGGCAGGGACTGTTTCCATTTTGTTTTGTTCCTCCAGCACCTGGAACAATGCTTGATACATAATAGGTATTTTTAAAATGCTTGTTGACTTCCAGGAATGGACCCAATATGGAGGAGTAGAGAAAGCATTGAGCTGAGCTCTCCCAATATTCTACTCCAAACACATTTAAAATAACACCTCAAATTGAATTCTGGAGTGGCAGAGCCAAAAACAACAAAAAAATCAGAGTGTGACATTCTTCTAGCCCAAGACAACTTAAGAGATCAGAAAAAGAAATCTGTGATGGGTGGGGTGGGGTGGAGGCTGACCAGAAGCCCACATGGATGAAATACCAGGACCACATATAGTGACAGAAGCAGCAACAGCTTCAGGAATTCTTAAGAGGACCTGGCAACTGGTCAGAAAGAAATTACAGGTGACCCCTGTGCTAGCACTGGACACAGGATCAGACTCTGTTTGACAACTACATTGCCTAAACACACTTCTGGGACATAGTTCAAGGGTGGAGAGGAGCACTTTTGGTCAAAAAAGAGTAGAAGTCCTGAGGGGCAGTAGTGCTTTTGGTCATGAAGGTTTGGGGACCCTGAGAAATAGTATCACTTCCAGGCCCTAAGGAGCTATATAATAAAGGAATCAGGGCCCCTTCCTGGGTAAGGACCAGAGTGAAGACTCGGAAGCAATGACCATACCTCTCTCCAGATCACAACAGCTTGGAAGCACCAAAAACTTCCAAACCCTCAGAACTACCTCTGAAAACAGCAGTGCAAAAAAGCCTGAAGCTCACACAGTGCTCTGTCCCCCTCCATATCAAAAATAGGGCCCAGTTTTAATGTAAAGTTCCACATCAAGAAATAATGTGGAAAAATGAGCAAACAACAGCAACAAAAGAACCTGACCATAAAAATCTACTGTGATGATAGGGAAGATGAAGATACAAACTCAGAAGAAAAAGCTGCAGTCAAAATAGCTACAAGCAAAGCCTCAAAGAAAAATGGGAATTGGACACATGCCCAAAAAGAATTCCTGGAAGAGCTAAAAAATTATTTTCAAAATCAAATAAGACTGGTAGAGGAAAAATTAGGTAATGAGATGAGAGTAAAGGAAGAAAATTATGAAAGGACAATTAACAGCTTGGTAAAAGAGGCACAATAATACTGAAGAAAATAACAACTAAAAAAACCAACAAAATTGCCCAAGTGGAAAAGGAGGTACAAAAGCTCACTGAAGAAAATAACTCTTTAAAAATTAGAATTGGACAAATTGAAGCTAATGACTCTGTGAGACACCAAGAAACAATAAAACAAAGTGAAAACAATGAAAAAATAACTGACCTGGAAGATAGATTAAAGAGAGAGAATTTAAGACTCATTGGACCACTTGAAAGCCACAATCAAAGAAAGAGCCCAGATATCATATTTCAAGAAATTATCAAGGTAAATTGTCCCAACATCCTAGAACCACAGAGTAAAATAGAACTTGAAAAAATCCACTGACTACCACCTGTAAGAGATCCCAAAATGAAAACTCACAGAAATATTATAGCCAAATGCCAGGGTTCAATGAGAAAATAGCTCAAGCAGCCAGAAAATAAAACATTAAAATACTATGGAGCCACAGTGAGGATCACACAAGATTTAGCAGCTACCATGTCAAAGGAGCAGAGGGCTTTGAATATAATATTCCAGAAGGCAAAAGAGCTGGGATCACAACCAAGAATAACCTACCCAGAAAAACTAAGTATAATCCCTCAAGGGAAAAAAATGTTATTTACTGAAATAGAGAACTTTTAAGCATTCCTGATGAAAAGACCAGAGCTGAATAGAAAATCTGACTTTCAAATACAAGACTTAAGAGAAATCTAAAAAGGCAAACATGAAAGAGAAATCATAAGAGATTCAATAAGATTAAACTATTTATCTTTCTATATAGGAAGATGATACATGTAATTTCTAAGAACTTTATCATCATTAGGGCAGTTAGAAGAATTCTATATAGAAAGAAGGTGTGGGGGTGGGTTGGTTATGTTGGGATGGTGTAAAAAAAATGGATGGGTGAGAAAAAGAGATGTCCTGAGAGAAAGGGGAAGGGAGAGGAAGAATGGGGAAAATTATCTCACATAAAAAAAGCACACAGGGAAGCTCTTTTAGGTAAAGGAGGAAGGGGTAGAGGAGCAACACTCGAACTTTACTCACATTTAAATCGGTTCAAAGAGAATACACGTGTGTGTGTGTGTGTGTGTGTGTGTGTGTGTGTGTACTCAATTGATAATAGAAGTCTGTCTTACTGAACAGGGAAGTAGGAGGGGTGGGGAATAAGGGAAAGAGTCGGGTGATAAAAGGAAGATAGATAAAATAAGGCAGTGGTCAGAAGCAAAATAGACTTTAGAAGAGAGACAGGATAAGAAGAGAGAGAGGAAGGATAAACAGAAGAAAATAGGATGGAGGGAGATGAACAATTAATAAGCATAACTGTGAATGTGAATGGGATGAACTTATCCATAAAACAGAAGTGGACAGCAAAATGGAATTCAAATCAGAATCCAACAATATATTGTTTACAAGACACACACTTGAAACAAAGATACGTACACAGAGTTAAAATAAGAGACTAGAGCAGAATTTACTATACATCAGCTGAAGTAAAAAAGGCAAGGATAGCAATCATGATCTCAGACAAAAGTAAAAGCAAAAATAGACCTAATTAAAAGGGATAAATAGGGCAGCTACATAGCATAGCGGATAGAGCACAGGGCCTAGAATTAGGAAGATTTGAGTTAAAAATCTAGCCTCAGACACTTACTAGCTATTTGACCCTGGGCAAGTCACTGAACCCTATTTGTCCCAGTTTCCTCATCTGTAAAATGAACTGGAGAAGGAAATGGTAAACCATTTTAGTATCTTTGCCAAGAAAACAAAAAATGGTGTCATGAAGAATCCGACATGACTGAAATGGCTGAACAACAACAATCAAAGAGATAAACAGGGAAACAATATATTGCTAAAGAGAACCATAGACAATGAAGTAATATCAATACTAAACATATATGTGCCAAATGGTATAGCATCCAAATTTTTTTTTGTTTTTTGTTTTTCATTTTTAAAAATTTATTTATTTATTTTTAGTTTTCAACATTCACTTCCACAAGATTTTTAGTTCCAAATTTTCTCCCCATCTCATCCCTCCCCCCACCCTAAGATGGCATGCATTCTGAATACCTCTTCCCCTAATCCACCCTCCCTTCTATCTCTCCCCCCCTTCTCTTATCCCCTTCCCCTTCAATTTTCCTGTAGGGCAGGATAGATTTCTATACTCCATTGCCTGTACATCTTATTTCTCAGTTGCATAGCATCCAAATTCTTAAAGGAAAAGTTAAATGAATTATAGGAGATAGACAGTAAAACTATATTAGTAGGGGACCTCAACCTTCCCCTCTCAGAGCTGGATAAATTTAACCATAAAATAAATAAAAAGAAGTCAAAGAAATTAATAGAATCTTAGAAAAATTAGACATGATTAGACCTCTGGAGAAACTGAATGGAAAAAAAAAGGAATATACCTTTTTCTCAGCTGTACATGGTACTTTCCCCAAAGCTGACCATGTATTAGGGCATAAAAACCTCACAACCAAATGTACGAAGGCAGAAATATTAAATGCACTTCTTTCAGACCATAATGCAATAAAAATTACATTCTATAAAGGACAATGGAAGCATAGATTAAAAATTAATTGGAAATCAAATAATCTAATTGTAAAGAATGAGTTGGTTAAAGAACAAATCATAGAAATAATCAATAATTTCACTAAATAGAATTATGAGACAATATTCCAGAATTTGTGGGATGCAGCCAAAGCAGTACTTAGAGGAAAATTTATATCTCTAAGTGTGCACATCATAAAAGGAGAGAAAAACAAGATGAATAAGTTGGACATGCAACTAAAAAGCTAGAAAAAGAATAAATTAAAAATCCCAATTAAACACCAAAATGGAAATCTTGACAATCAAAGGAGAGATGAGTAAATATTAAAAATAAAAAACCCCATTGAACTAATAAATAAAAGTAGGAGCTGGTTTTATTTTTAAAAAATAACAATAAAATAGATAAACCATTGGTTAATTTTATTTGAAAAAGGAAGAGAACTAAATTACTATTATCAAAAACGAAAAGCACCACCAATGAAGATGAAAATAAAGCAATTATTAGTAGTTATTTTGCCTAATTATATGCCAATAGAACTGATAATTTAAGGGAAATGGATAGATATTTACAAAAATATAAACTGCCTAAATTAACAGAAGAAATCAAATGCTTAAATAATCCTATCTTACAAGAAGAAATCGAACAAGCTATAAATGAGTTCCCTAAAACAAAATCCCCAGGACCAGATGGATTTGCAAGTGAATTTTACCAAACTTTCAAGGGACAGTTAATTCCAATACTATATAAATTATTTGAAAAAAAAAATAGGTAAAGAAGTCCTACCAAATTCCTTTTATGACACAAGTACGGTTTTATGCCTAAACCAGGGAGACCAAAAACAGAGAAAGAAAACCATAGACCGATTTCCTTAATGAATATCAATGCAAAAATTTAAAATAGAAGATTACAGCAATATATCACAAAGATCATATACTATGAACAGGTGGGATTTATACCAGGAATGCAAGCACTGGTTCAATGTTATCAATAATAAAAACAACAAAACCCATATAATTATATCAATTGATGCAGAAAAAGCCTTTGACAAAATACAACACTCATTCCTATTAAAAATGCTAGAAAGCAAAGAATAAATGGAACCTTTCTTAAAATGATAAGTAGGAGCTATCTAAAATGAAGAGCAAACTTTATCAGTAATGGAGATAAACTTGGAACTTTCCCAATAATATCAGGAGTGAAGCAAGAATGTCACTTATCATCAATATTGTACTAGAAATGCTAGCTAAGATAAGTAAAAGAAATTGAAGGAATGAAAATAGGCAATGAAGAAATGAAATTATCACTCTTTGCTGATGATATGATAGTATACTTAGAGAATCCTAGAAAATCTACTAAAATTAGTTGAAACAAATAACAACTTCAGTAAAGTTGCAGGATATAAAATATATCCATACGAATCATCAGCATTTCTATATACTACCAACAAAACCCAGCAGCAAGAGATAGAAAAAGAAATTTTTTAAAAAAATAGCTGCAAACAATATAAAATACTTGGGAGTCTACCTACAAAGACAAACCCAGGGACTATATGAACACAATTACAAAACACTTTTCACACAAAGACAGATCTAAATAAGTGGAGAAATATTAACTACTCATGGATAGACTAAGCCAATATAAAAAATGATAATTCTACCTAAATTAATTTACTTATTTGGTACCATACTAATCAAACTACCAAAGAATTCTTTTATAGGGCTAGAAAAATAATAACAAAATTCATCTGTAGTGACCTTTGAGGTCAAGAATGTAAAATCTGACACTGCTTCCATTTCTTCTCCCTCTGTGTGGTTTTTTTTTTTTTTGTTTGTTTTTTGCTTTTTGGTGAAGCAATTAGGGTTAAGTGACTTGCTCAGGGTCACACAGCTACTAAGTATCAAGTGTCTGAGGCCAGATTTGAACTCAGACCCCCCTGATTCCAAGGCCAGAGTGCTATCAACTGCACCACCTAGCTGCCCCTTCTCCCTCTATTTTTGAGGAAGAGATGGGACCAGTTGCCAAGATCTTAGTTTTCTTGTTGTAAAGCTTTAAGCCAGCTTTTACATTTTCCTCTTTCATCCTCCTCAAGAAGCTTCTTAATTCCTCACTTTTTGCCATCAGAGTAATTAATGTCATCTGCATATCTGAAATTTTTGATGTTTCTCCCGGCAGGGCAGCCTTAATTCTGGCTTTTGATTTGTCTAGCCTGGCATTTCAGATGATGTACTCTGCATATGAGTTAAATAAATAAAGCGACAATGTACAGCCTTATTGTACTCCTTTTCCAATCTTAAATCAATCAGTTGTTCCATGCTGGCTTCCTGATCTGAGCACAGGTTCCTCAGGAGACAAGTAAGATGATCTGGTGCTCCTACCTCTTTGAGGGCTTGCTACATTTTGTGATCAACACAGTCAAAAGCTTTAGTGTAGTCAATGAAGCAGAAGTAGATGTTTCTCTGGAACTCTCTTGCTTTCTCCATAATCCGGTGGATATTGGCAAGTTGGTCTCTAGTTCTGCTTCTTTGAAAAGCAGTTTGTTCTTCTGGTAATTCTGGGTTCACATATTGCTGAAGCCTCGCTTGGAGAATCTTAAACATAACATTGCTGTCATGCGAAATGAGAGCAATTGTTTGGCATCGCCTTTCTTTAAAATTAGGACATAAACTGATCTTCTCCGATCCAGTGGCCACTGTTGTATTTTCCAAATTTGCTGGCATATTGAGTGCAGCACTTTAACAGCATCATCTTTTAGGATTTTAAATAGCTCAGCTGCACTGACATTACCTCCACTGGCCTTATTTTTAGCATTGCTTCCTAAGGCCCACTTCACTTCATTTTCCAGTATGTCTAAGCTCTAGATCAATAACCACACCATTGTGGTTATCAGTGATGTTAGGATCTTTCTTCCTTTTTTTCTCTTTTTAGGCAATTGGGGTTAAGTGGCTTGCCCAGAGTCACACAGCTAATGTCAAGTGTTTGGTCTGAGTCTGGATTTGAACTCAGGTTCTCCTGACTTCAGGGCCAGTGCTGTATCCACTGAGCCACCTAGCTGCCTCTAAGATCTTTCTTGTACAGTCTTTTTGTACATTCTTGCTACCTCTTCGTAATCTTTTCTGCTTCTGTTAAGTCCTTTCCATTTTTATCTTTTATCATGCCCATTTTTGCATGAAACATTCCCTGATATCTCTAAGTTTCTTTTTTTCTTTTTTGTTTTGTTTTTGGCTAGGCAATGCGGTTAAGTGACTTGCCCAGGGTCATACAGCTAGTAAGTGTCAAGTGTCTAAGGCTGGATTTGAGCTCAGGTCTTCCTGACTCCAGGGTCGGTGCTCTATCCAGTGTGCCATTCTATTATCTTATCTTATCTTATCTTTCCCATTCTATTGTTTTCTTCTATTTCTTTGCATTGATCATTTAAGAAAATGTTCTTATTTCTCCTTGCTATTCTCTGGAATTCTGCATTCAGCTGAGAGTATCTTTCCCCTTCCTTCCCTGTTGCTTTCCTTCTTTCTTCGGCTCTTTGTAAAGCCTCATCAGGCAGCCACTTTGCTTTCTTGCTCTTCTTTTTCTTTGGAATGTTTTTTGTTGACGTCTCTTGTACAATATTGTCAACCTTTGTGCATAGTCCTTGAGGCACTCTATTTACCAGATCTAATCCCTTAAATCTATTCATCACTTCCACTTCATATTCATAAGGGATACTATTTAGATCATACCTGTATGGTCTGATGTTTTTCCTTCAATTTAAGTCTGAATTTTTCAACAAGAAGCTCATGGTCTGAGCCATAGCCAGCTCCAGGTCTTGTTTGAACTGACTGCATAGATCATCTCCACCTTTGGCTGCAAAGTTTCCAATCAATCTGATTTCAGTATTGACCATTTGGTGATGTCCATGTGTGAAGTCATATTTTGGGTTGTTGAAAAAGAGTGTTTGCTATGACCAGTGAGTTATCTTCCCAAAATTCTATTAGTCTTTATCTTGCTTCATTTTGTACTCTAAGGCCAGACTTACTTGTTATTCCAATTATCTTTTGAGTTCCTACTTTAGCATTCCAGTCCCCTACGATGAATGTGACATCTTTTTTGGTGTTACTTCTAGAAGATGTTGTAGGTCTTCATAGAAGTGATCAACTTTGGCCTCTTCAGCATCATCGGTTGGAGCATAGGCTTATATTACTGTGATGTTGAATGGTTTGCCTTGGATTTGAACAGATATCATTCTGTCATTTTTGAGATTATACCCCAGCACTGCTTTTCTCACTTCTTTTATTTGTTTATGTATTGTTTTGTTTTGTTTAGTTTGAGGGCTACTTCATTTCTACTAAGGGATTCTTGCCTGTAGTAGTATATGTAATGATCACCTGAATCAAATTGACCCATTCCCAACCATTTAAGTTCACTGATAGCCAAGATGTCAATGTTTAATCTTTCTATCTCCTGTGTGACCACATCTAACTTACCTTGGTTCATGGGTTAAAGGTTATGAACAGGAAATTTCCAGAAGAAGAAGAAATCAAAGCTATTAATAGTCACATAAAAGTGCTCTAAATCCCTACCGATAAGAGAAATGCACCTCATATTTATCAGAATGGCTAACATGAAAGAAAAGGAAAATGACAAATGATGGCAAGGATGTGCAAAAAGTAGAACACTAACATATTGTTGGTGTCCAAATATTCTGGAGAACAATTTGAGAATATGTTCAAAGAGTTGTAAAACTGTGTGTACCCTTTGATCCAACAATACCACTACTAAGTCTGTATCCCAAAGAAATAAAAGAAAATAGAAAAGGACCTATTTGGACACACACATACATGCAGTGGCAAAGAATTGGAAATCAAGAGGATGCTCATTAATTGGCAAATGGCTGAACAAGTTGTGGTATATGATTGTGTTGGAATACCATTGAGCTATAAGAAACGATGAGTAGGATGGTTTCAGAAAAGCCTGGGAAGACATATGAATTGATGCAGAGTGAAGTGAGTAGAACTAGGAGAACATTGTACACAGTAAGAGCAATATTGTAAGGATGAGCAACCATAAAAGACTTGACTAGTCTGACCAAGACAATTCCAAAGGACCCATGATGAATAATGCTATCCACCTCCAGAGAGAGAACTGATGAACTCTGAACGCAAATTGAAACATACTTTTTTGTAAATAGTATTTTATTTTTTCCAATTACATGTAAAATAGTTTTCAACATTCATTTTTTTATAAGATTTTGAGTTCCAGGTTTTTCTCCCTCCCTCCCTCCCTCCTCCTTCCCCTTTCCCAAGATAGCAAGCAATCTGATGTTGGTTATACATATGCAATCATGTCAAACATATTTCCACATTAGTCATATTGTAAAAGAAGAAATAGAACAAAAGATAAAAATCATGAAAAAAGTGAAACTAGTACGCTTTGATCTGCATTCAGACTTCACAGTTCTTTCTCTGGGTATATATAGCATTTTCTGTCATGAGTCTTTTGGAATTGTCTTGAGTCATTGTATTGTAAAACATACTTTAAAAAACTTTATATTTCTTGTTTTATGCTTTTGTCTCTTTTCTTCTGTAACATGGCTAATATGAAAATATGTTTTGCATGACTTCACATGTATAAATGATATCAAATTGCTTGCCTTCTTAAGGAGGCGAGAGGGGCAGGATGGAGAGAGAAAATTTGGAACTCAGAATTTTTAAAAATGATCATTACTTTTTTTAACATGTAATTGGGAAGTATTTAATGAAATAAATAAAATATATTTTAAAATGCTTGTTGACTGATTGATTGTTGAGTGATGCCCAACTTGTGGTCCAAAGACCTATAGGGGGACTTGAAGTTATTTCAAGGAGTCTATACATCCCTATGTTCTACAAACACTGTCCTTTTGACTTTTATGTAACTCCATCGAAATATGTATCCTTACTGAGAATAATAATCAGACATACCTTTGGTAAACTGAATAATGTCTTACACACATATTTACGACTATTTTTCAAAAGTACATAGACAGTATGATTAAGAAAATGCAAATTAATCAATTAAGTGGTTCTGAATTCATAGTACCTTTTTGTCAGTATATATTTCCCCAATTAACAGCTGTTAATAGTACAACTATTATCATGAGCAGGTCCATAACATTTTTATATTCCCATGTGTGGGGTACAGAGACCCTTATCAATGAATCGGAGACTCAGAGATATTAGCAAAAAGAAAAATTCATTTATTAGCTTTCTCGAGAAAGGGCTCCCTCAGAACACCAAAAAATTGGCGCTGACTGAAGAGAGCAGAGGTGTGTTCAGATCAACACGTTATCTAAGTCCTAGTGCAATCCCCTCCCCCCTTCCTCAGGGCTCATTAATGCAAGCTCTGAGGGTACAATCTATTCATGGCAATCTACCCCAGCAATAAAGAACAAGGACACTTTTTACAACCTGCCTGAAGACAGGACGTTTTCTTTTTCTTTTTAGAGTAAATAGTTTTAGAGAGGGAGGAGGAGGTCTGATAAAGTTGAAAAGCTGTTTCTTTACAAGATCAACCAGCTCTAAGTGTTTCAACAGAACAAGAGGCAATTAACTCCCTGAGGAGGCTTCATTCCTGAGAGATTCTCAGAGATCATCTTTCACACCCATATATAAATAAGGGGAGTTCTATGGCTATTATTCACCTAGATTTTAGTAAAACTTTTGATAAATAGCTTTCATTTCATTAAATTTCATAGTATTCTTATGGAGAGAAATTGATAGGATGATAATATAATCAAATGCATTCAGAAGTGGTTAAATGGCCAGATTCAAAGAAAGGTTGTGAATGGTTCAGTGTCAACATGGCAGGAGGTCTCCAGTGGACTACCTCAGAGATCTATAATTGACCCTATGCAACTTATTGTTATTGTTGCCTTAGACAAAGGCCTAGATTGTGTATGCTTATCAAATTTGCGTAAGATGAAAAGCTGAGAATAACTAACATGTTGGCTGTGAGGGTCAAAACGTCTCGACAGGGTAGCATTGGACTGAATCTAATAAGATGAAATTCTACAGGGATAAATATAAAGTCTTGTACTTGGGTACGAAACTCCCCTGCTCACAAATATAAGAATGAGGAGACACGGATAGCCAGCAGCTATTCTGAAAAGGATCTGGGGGCTTTAGTGGACTGCAGGTTCAATTTGAGATAGCAGTATGATAAGAAAGCCAAAAAAGCAATCCTGGGCTATATTAGGGGGAGCATAGATTCCATCATCTCACTGTCATTTGCTTTTGTCAGACCTTGTTTGGTGCATCATGTTTGGTTTGGGGCACCATAGTTTAAAACAGGCAATGATAAGCTAAAAAGTAAGCAGGAGAGGGCAACCATGGTGGTAAAGGGTTTTGAGTTCATGATACAAAAGGAAAGAAAAGACTTTGGGGACAAGAGAGCTGTCTTCAAGTAGTTGAAGGACTATTGGACAGAGGAGCCATTAGACATTCTGCCTGGCCCCAAAAGGCAGAACCAGGAGCAATGGGTTAGAGGTGAAAGAGGTTAATTTTAGCTTAATGTCAAGAGAAGTTTTCTAACAACGGTGGCTATCCAAAAGGGAAATGCCATGTCCAGAGAGGGGATGGCTTTCTCCTCCTGGGAGGTTTGTAAGTAGAGGCTGGACAGCTACTTGTGGGGAACTTCATCGTGGCGAGTCCTTCGTTGCATGGTTTGGACTAGATGCCTAATGACCTCCCTTCTAAGTCTCATGTGATTCTATGGCTCTCAAAAGTCATCTTCCCACCTGAATAAGAAGGAAACATTGACTTAGATGGTAAATTCCTTAAGGGCAGAGATCATGTCCTTTTTTTTTTTTTTGCCTTTCTTTGTATTCCCAGTGCTTGGCCCAATGCCTGGCACATAGTAAGTGCTTGATAAATAGACTGATTGACTGATAATATCTCCTCCAGTTACTAGCTCATTGTTGCGCATACAGTAGGCACTTAATAAATGTTGAATTAAATTAGAAACCTCTTATCATTTTTGCTCATTGTCTTATACATGAAGTAACCTTAATCTTATATCTGAACTTTTATTAGAATCCTCCTTTCTAACTCACTCGGAAGTACAGCTCTGAGTGATAACACTTCCTAGGCTGTTATGTGCCTCTTTCATCTAGTTTAAGGGTGAAAAGCCCCAGATGGGAACTCTTAGCTACCAGTAGCTTTGTTTCCCCATCTAGACCTTGCTTTGGTTGATTATTAAAAGGAAGGCCTCAGTTTGTTTTTCTAGGACTGAAGATCTACCAGTCTCAGACCCATTTGACATTTTGATAAAGGCTATGGACACTTTCTCAGAGTCATATTTTTTTTTTTTTAGGCAATTGGGATTAAGTGACTTGCCCAAGGTCACACAGCTAAGGTCAAGTGTTTGGTCTGAGATCATATTTGAACTCAGGTCCTCCTGACTTCAGGGCTGGTGCTCTATCCACTGCGCCACCTAGCTGCCCCTCAGAATCACATTCTTAAACTCATAAAATAAAATATATAGGATTATCAAGGAAATCAAAGGTTAGTAAAAAAAAAATGATGTAATTTTTCCCCCTTCAAGTTCATAGACTCCCCTGAAATCTATCTATGTATTCCAGGTTCCTCTGCCTCTCCAATCAGATTTGAAAAAAAGTGAAGGAGTAAGTCATCAAACTGCAGCTCCGTAAGAAAAAACTCTGTAGTCTCCCATCAGGAGGAAAATCTGAGAAAGGAAACCCTCTCTAACCCCCCAGCTGTCAGTTGTGAGTTCCTAGAATTTCCATACAATAGCCCAGAGGTGGGGAACCTGCAGCCTCGAGGCCACATGTGACCTTCTAGGTCCTTGGGTGTGGCCTTTTGACTGAGTCCAAGTTTTACAGAACAAGTCCTTTTATTAAAGGAATTCGTCCAGTGAAGTTTGGATTCAGTCAAAGGGCTGCACTTGAGGACCTAGAGGGCACATGTGGCCTCAAGGCTAAAGGTTACTTACCCTTGCATAGCCTTTCTCTTCCTATGCTGATATCCTACTCAGAGCCTCAACTCTTTGGGGCAGAGGAGGTTATTCAAGCTCTGGCTTGTGTTGGGAAGGTGTTGAATGGAGTCCCAGCAATGGGCTGCTGTTTGAGACCCAGCCCCACTAGGTTTGGGGAGGCTCATTGTCACAAAGGTGGATATTAGGTGACAAATTGCTTTTTGTTTGTTATCCCCCCTGCAACTCATGACACTATCTTCTAGGGGTTTGGGGGATTGTCATCTGCATTTGGGGAGGCAATACCTCCCCCACCCCTGACCTTCCCCAGTCCCAGATCTTTGAAGTATTCATGGAAGCCCTTCTCTTAACAAACTACATGAGTTCTCAATCTAGCTTGTTTTGTGGACCTTCCCATTACAAACCCAAGCTTACACCAGAATGGAACCTTTTCATTTTAAGTGATTTAAAAAAATTTTTATAACATTCATTTCTGAATACACCCCCTACCAACCCTTCCCCAGAAAGTCATCTTTCATAACACAGATTTAAAAAGAGGACCAAAAGTAGTTTAGCAAAATTAACATACTCATTGATTCTTCTTCCCCCTAGTATATGCAGTGTTCTGCATACTTCATACCCGTCTGCAATGAAGGGAAGGATGTACCTTTTATCAACTCTTCTCCGTGGTCAAGCTTAGCAATTATAATTACATAGTGTTTTGTTTTGATTTTTTTCTTCTAGTTTATCTTCTTGGACTCATTGTGAAATGTTGTTTTCCTTGTTCTACTTTATTTCATTTTGTATCAGTTCATAAAAGTCTTCCCATGCTTCTCTCTGAATTCTTCATATTTATTGTTTCTTAAGGGACAATAGTATTACATCCAGGTACTACAATTTGTTTAGCTATTTTGTGATTGGTTGGCACTTACTTTATTTCCAGTTCTTTGCTTCCACTACAAAAAAATAGATGCTATAAATATTTTGATGTGTATAACAACTTTTCTTTTATCATTGACTTCTTGGGGTTAAATGCCTACCAGTGGGATCTCTTGTTCAAAAGACATAGACATTTTATTCACTTTTTAAAAAAGTATAATTACAAATAGTTTTCCAGAATGTTTGGATCAATTCATAGTTCCATTAACAGTGTCAATAAGTCTGTCTTTCCTCAGCCCCTCCAACATTGATGATTCCTATTTTTGTCATTTTTGACAATTGTCTAATTTTAAGGTGAAACTAGAGTTGATCCAAGTAGTATTTGCTTTATTTATTAGTGATTTGGAGCAAGATTTCATATGATTACTAATGGTTTGCAATCTTTTTTTACTTTTCTTTTTTTTAACATTTTTTGAGCTCCAAATTCTCTCCGTTTCTCCCACCCCTCCCCTACCCATCAAGAAGGCAAGCGATATGGTACCCATTATACATTATGAAGGCATGCAAAACATAGTTCCATATCAGTCATGTGTTTACAATTCTTTTGAAAACTGCTTGTTCATATACTGACCATTTACCCATTGCAGAATGGGCAGTGGTATGCTGGAACATGTTTAGCAACCATCTCTATGGGAAAAAAGTAGGCCTGAAGCACTTTAAAGTTTAATCTTCATAATTAACATTTCCTCCACCACTTTCTTAAACCTAGACAATCAACATTGGAAAAAATCAAGCCCTGATTTGTAGAATTTCCCAATTTCTGATGTGCTTATTTCACAATCGTCTCCCACTCGTCAGTAGGAGCTGACTCCAGCACACCATTGGAAGTGGCTCTTGAGCTTACAAATTTGTCAGTCAGTCAACAAGTATTTTTGCAGAGGAACCTGGAATGTAAGATTCGTAAATCAAGGTAAGCTGGATGTAGTCAAACAGGAGATGATATCTTGGGTGTCAGTGATCTTAAATGGATGGAAATAAGTGCATTTAATTTAGGTTACATATTACATATATTACTGTGGGCAAGAATTCCTTAGAAGAAATGGAGTAGCCCTCATAGTCAATGAAAGGGTGAGAAAAACAGTATTGAGATATAATCTCAAAAATGAGAATGGGAGGACAAATGTCAAGATGACTGTTGATGGCTCAGAATGCAGTGGATGACCTTGGCATCTTCAGTGCCTGACCAAGCTCTAAGTGCTCCACAGTGCCTACTTTAGTCACCTACATGGCCAATGGAACAAATTGTTCTCATTTGCCCATTTTACCAGGGGAAATCTTCACATGCTTGGCGTAGACACCTCTTTAATTCACCAGGAGGTGTGAGGCCTGTTGGTTACCCTTAACCTGGTTTAGCTGGTCTGCCAAGATGACTTTATTGGGGTGTGGCCACTGCATATAGTATAGCTTCTTGGAGTCCAGGTGAGAGTTGGGTGAAAGGTAGACCTACCGAAGGTGGATGAACAGCTCTGAAAAGGGCTTTGTAAGCCCTCACACAAAAGTTGTTAGCCTTCCCTGAACACCCCATACATACCAGGTATACACCTCCCCAAATACCCCATATACCCAAGTAAAGGGTAGAGGTAATTACAAGACAAAAACTTGGCCTTTAAGTAGGTTTCTCCAGAATATAGGTGAAGGGTGAAGTTATAAGGGGAAGTTGTTTAGACTCATTGGGTGTGGGAGAGTATTAAACCTATTCCAGCTTGACTATGTCTTAAAAATAGAAGCAAAATCATGCCCAAAGTGCAATCAAACTGTGCATACCCTTTGACTCAGCAATATCACTTCTAGGTCTGTATCCCAAAGAGATCTTTGTGATGACAAAGAATTGGAGATTGAGAGGATGCCCATCGATTGGGTAATGGCTAAACAAGTTGTGATATATGAATGTAATGGAATACTATTGTGCTATAAAAAATGATGAGCAGGCAGACTTCAGAAAAACCTGGAAAGACTTACATGAAGTGATGCTGAGTGAAATGAGCAGAACCAGGAGAACATTGCACACAGTAACAGCAACATTGTGTGATGATCAACTATGAATGACTTAGCTTTTCTTAGCAATACAATGATCCAAGACAATTCCAAAAGACTCATGATGGAAAATGCTATCCACACCCAGAGAAAGAACTATGGAGTCTGAATGCAGGTCAAATCATACTATTTTCACTTTTTTTCTTTCTTGTGTTTTTTGCCTTTTGTTCTGCTTCTTCTTTCACAATATGACTAATGTGGAAATATGTTTAACATGATTGCACATGTATAATCTATATTTTTGCTTGATATCTTGGGGAGTGGGAGGAGAGGGAGTAAAATTCGGAACTCAAAATCTTATAAAAATGAATGTCAAAAACTACTTTTACATGTAATTGGAAAAATGAAAATATATTACAAAAATGGAAGTAAAATCAATTTTCAATTTTGTAGATTGTTAGTAATTCTGATTAGATAAGTTTTACTTGAATGATGAAGTTGGAAGTCAGACTGTAGAGAGTTAAGAAGAGAGTGAAAGGAAAGGAGGTGGAAACATGTATTGTAGACAGCTGTTTCAAGGAGTTTCACCACAAAAGAGAAGAGATGTGGGATGATAGCTAATGATGATAAATAGATCAGGGGAGGATTTTTTGAGGATGAGTAAGACGTAGGCATGTTTGTAGGCAGTGGGGAAGCAGCCAGTAAATAGGGAGATACTGAATACAATTGAGAGAGTGGAAATGATAGAAGAAGGGATAGAAAGGTTAACTTGTTTATGCAGAGAGGTTGGCCTTGGCAAGGGCCACCTCATTTCATGAAACAGGTGAAGGAAAACCTAGTGGCAGAAGGCACCTGGATTATGTGAGATGAGGACAAAGGATGAATGACCTCAATTTTTTCAATCAAATATGAAGCATGCTTCTCATCCAAAAGGGTGGGGGAAGGGGAGCCATGGGAGGCTTGAGGAGGTATAAAAATGTTTGCAAGAGCTGCTGTGGTGAGGGGGATGGTGAGTTGTTAATTAAGGAGGTGCAAAAGGATTGCCTTACAGCAGTGAGTGCCCAATTGAGGTTGTGTAGCATAAATTTGTAGTGGACACAATCAGCATAATTTCATGATTTTCTTCTGTTTCACTCAACAACATGTTGGTAGGAAAGAAGGCAGCAGAGGCTGAGAAGTATCCAAGGCTGAGGCTTTATAGGGTAGGATCCTTGATATGATGAGGGGGTAAGAGACTCATGAGAAGAAGATAGCATAAAATTGAACT
Source organism: Vombatus ursinus (assembly GCF_900497805.2). Classification (NCBI taxonomy): domain Eukaryota; kingdom Metazoa; phylum Chordata; class Mammalia; order Diprotodontia; family Vombatidae; genus Vombatus; species Vombatus ursinus. The sequence goes on from NW_020954710.1 coordinate 11,038,359, forward strand.
GAATCCCCAAGGGGTCAAGATGAGGAAGGAGAAAAATATAGCTAGTACAGGGGTGATGGCCTGGGAGAGAACTGAGAGTTCAAAGGATTAGAGGTCACAGTATAGTGGAAAAATAGGGTTTAGTAAGGGAAAGCAGAGGCAGAGGTGGAATGATAATATCTTTTTTAGATAAAATAAATAATAGATATAATACATTGATCATATAAAGGAATTTCAGAGTTCACAAATGTGGAAATTTGTGGGTGATTGAAAGATGAGGTGAATGACAACCTTTGTAGGTACATGAGGGGGTGTGGAGAAATAGATTATGTGAACTCATCAAATTGAGGAACTGGAAAGTCAAGATGTTTGAGAGGGCATCAATATGTGTGTTGAAGTCCGCTAGTAGGACAGCAAGATAAAGCACGAGTTGAGGACGAAAGGACTGTGAGTCAGGCACTTCATTCACTGGGGAAAAAAGGGGAGTGGTCTGGAGGTCAGTTGAAATAGCTATTAGGGGGACAGCTAGGTGGCGCAGTGGATAGAGCACCGGCCCTGAAGTCAGGAGGACCTGAGTTCAAATTCGGCCTCAGACCAAACACTTGACACTTACTACCTGTGTGACCTTGGGCAAGTCACTTAACCCCAATTGCCTTAAAAAAAAAAAAAGAAATACCTACTAGGATTGGATTGTATGGTAGATATGGACTGAGTGAACTCCAGAGAAGTAAGTGATGTGGTAGTAAGTAAGTAAGTGATGGTGGTAGAGAGATAATTTGGACATGGAAAAGGGGAACAGGAGTATTCTAACTCTTCCACCTTATGAACGAAAGTATGGTCAGCCTTGGACAGGGAGGCCAGGGCAGCCACACCATTAGGAGAGAGCCCAGTCTCAGTAAAAGACAAATGATGGAAGGAGTGGGAAAGAAAGAGATTTAAGATGAAACGAAGTTTGCTTCCTATGGGGCACCATTCCAGAGAGCATGGTGGAGAGGTGGTTAGCTTTAGACTGGGACATGGGGAGGAGAGTGCTGAGGGGAATGGGAATAAGGGATCAGGTAGTGGGAGATGAACAAGGTTAGAATGATGACATTCAATGGTTCAAAATCACTGGCATGGGGAGTGTTGGGACAGTTTGTTAATCACTGAGGAGTGAGTTCAGGTAGGTTTTCATCATCCATAGGGATTTGGCCTCAGGGTAGAATCCTTCCAGGGCCCTAGGCAATTCAGGTGAGGGGACAAGTGCTAGAGGCTGAAGGGATAGTGTTACTCCTCTTTCCCCAAGCCTGGAGACCAGCTGGAGACTTGACAGGTGTAGCTTTTCTCCTCTTCCCTGGAAGGGAGGAGTTTGGTTTTTGGTGGAATGGTGTTCCTCTTCTTCCCAAGGCAGGAGACATGACACAATGGAATATGTTCCCCCCCACCCTCACCCCACCCCTTACCTCAACCTAATTTCTGCCAAACTATTTTCTCAGTTTCCCAAAGTTCTTGTTAAAGGTAGAATTCTTCCCCAAGTGTTGTTCAGTCATTTCAGTTGTGTCTGACTCTTTTTGACCCTATTTGGGGTTTTCTTGGCAAGGATACTGCAGTGATTTACCATTTCCTTTTCCATCTCATTTTACAGATGAGGAAACTGAAGCAAACAGGACAAAGTGACTTGCCCAGGGTCACACAGCTTTGCAAATATCTGAGCATGGATTTGAACTTGTAAAGAGGAATCTTCCTGACTCCAGCCTTGGTACTCCATCCACTGCACCACCCAACTGCCCCTCATCTCCGAGTAAGTTTTTTCTGGGGGTTGATTGAACCCTCCACTTCCTGGAACTACCTCCCTTAAACTCTCCCATTGTTCCGAAGTCCTTCACTTTATTTCAGACTCCTTTGGTATGTAATCACATGTTGACGTGTACCCTTATCTGCTTCATGTATATATGTTTTATGTCCTAATAGGATGTAATACCTTAAGGGCAGAGGTTCTATCTTCTTCTATTTCTATACTCTACAGCAGTGGTCTCTAAAGTTGGGTGCTTGCAATCCAGGGGGTACACAAGATGACACAGAAAAAAAATAGAACTTTTATTTATTTTATCTAAAAAAAGAAATGTAGTTCTACTAATGTATAATATACAGAATGACACTGCACCATCATTTGGTTCATGTCAGAAGGTCATGTGTCATAAGTATCTCTAGGTATCCTGAGAGAAGAATGGGAGTTCATGGTGCAGAAGTGTTGACAGTGGCCCCCTCACTTCTTCATTCAATTTCAGCATATTGTGATGTATTGCAATGTGTTAAGCGGATTTGTGGATTATATTATCTAGTTTTAACTAAATTAAAACAGACAAGTAGTTTAAAGAGATTCCTGCAAAGAAACCTCAGATTGTAGTGTAAGGGTGTGTGCCCTATTTAGATTTCAGCAAAGTTGATGGGAATGAGAGGCCAAGACAAAGACCAGAAAATATAAGGGTGATGTCTTTCAGGTACATGTGGAGCATTTTATACCTTACACGGGAATCTCAGAAATGAGTAACTCAATTGCAAATGAAGCTGCCCCTCTTCCTTTCCTGCCTCCTACCCATTTACATAGACCAACAGTAATTAGGGAGGTATTCTAGGCAAGGATGCTAGGATGAGGGCCCTCACAGGGAAATCCAGCTCTAGACTTGGAAGAATATCAAATAGGAAAGGCAACCTCTTCCCCATTTGTCTGGGAGGTGAAAAACATCAGACCTGAGCACCTCTGTTGTTGTTTAGTCATTTCAGTTGTGTCCACCCTCTTATGGCCCCATCTGGGGTTTTCTTGGCAAAGATACTGCAGTGGTTTACCATTTCCTTCAGTAAAGGAACCAGTTCAACTCAGCTACTCCTCCAATTGAAATGCCATGTACTCTGTGGGGAGCCAACTCAGCCTAGAAGTGGGGTGACCTATATCTGTCACTGATACCATACCCTATAGTAACTCTATGAGGACTTTCTGAAGAAAGAAGCTCTGAAGTTCCTGAGTTATCAATTGCTTTGGCCACATATGTCCCCGACTCATGTGTTCACTGCCATTGTATTTTACATTTGTGCATACTGCCCCCTCTCCATATACTCTGTGTATTTGTGGGAGAGTACATCTCAGATTCTGGGGGATATGGCTTTGTAACTGTTGCTTTATCTATGCCATTTGACTAAATGTCAATTATAAAGGCTAATTGAGTCTATCAGATGATTGTTAATGGGAAGCACACTAGTGGGGGCTCACAAGTTACACTATTAGGAGTAGTCATGCACAAGGTTACCCCTAGAACTTGAGGTAGCTGAAACCTCTCTGTGGGCCCAACCTTCCAATGTGACTTAGAGTTGGGGGAGTAACCTAGAAGAGAAGTGAAGAAGATATTAATAATTTGAGCATGAGTTAGTGACAAGAAAATGGCTATTCTGATACTTCTACTCTTAGTGTGAATTCATTATCACTGAGATTATAAGGTAAAAATAATGACAATTTAATTAGATATGTTAAGAATTTGGCAAAAAAAAATTGGAAATTATTGAGATTATTTGAAATGCAGGGGTGAAGTCAAGATGGAGAAGTAGTGGGAAGAAGCACAGGGAACTCCTGCCATGGAAAGCCTCTAAGCAGATCTGGAAAATGCACTAGACTGAATTCTGATGGGGAAATCCCAGAAGTTACAGAGAGTAATTTTTTCAGTCCAGGCCATAGGGTCTGTGAGACGCTGGTGATAGGGTCCACTAAGGAGTATACTTGGAGCACTCTAGTGTGCTAAGGTCAGTCGTGTACCAGAGCAAGATAAGGTGCAAAACTTACGGCACCACAACCCTGTGAAGTTTATGAGAACAGATGCTGAATCACAGCTTTGCTGCCCACTGGCACCCAGGTGCCAGTTTTAGGTCACAGATCCAGGTTAGACTGAGAGATATTCTGGGATAAGGAACACTGGGAACAGTCACAGGCTTTGGGCTATGTACTGAGAAAGGAACATGTTTAGCCATGTGGCTCAGAACTATTCCCTGCTCCCACCCCAGCAGAGCAGGGTCTCAGTTCCAGCTTCTAACCCAGTCTGAAGCCTGCAGAGGGATAACAAGCACAGGAATCTTGACCAAAAGGAAGCTTGAAATTCTTTCACTGAACCAGTAGGGGCTTTCAGCTGGCTGATAGGAGCTGACCAAGCATCATTCTACTTACTATTGCTTATACCCAAGTCTAAGAACTTGCAAAGCTAAGACCAGGAGGGCCAGTAATCAGACTTTGCCCTGGATCAGGCCACTTCTGGAGCACTAAAAGCCTCAGGTCCTCAGTCTGAGCTGCCCCAAGATTGTGGAATAACATAGCACTCTATATCCCAAGAAAGTAGTAATAGGCCCAACCCAGACATTCCCTTCAGTAGTAAACAGAGCCCAGACCTAACATTAAGCCTGAAGTCAGAAAATAGGCTGGATAAATGAGCAAACAAAAAAGAACCCCACCATAAACAGCTATTGTGTTGACAGGGTGATTTAGGACATAGATGCAGAAGAGAATGACTCTAAAACATCTATAAGCAAAGCCTCAATGCAAAACATCTTGGGTACAAAATCAACTAGCATCCCTGAAGGAGATGAAGCAAGAATTTTTTAAAAAAGAGTAAAAATGTTATAAATGAAATGAGAGTTTAGAGAAAAATGTTGGGGAAGAAATCAAAGCTATTAAAAAAAGAACTGGAAAAGGAATCAACAGCTTGGCATAAGAGGCATAAAACTTTGCCCAAGCAACAAACTCCTTAAAAATCAGTGTAAACCCTGTCCCAGCCTCCATTGGTATGAGATTCTCTCCTCACTGGTAGAGATGAAGGCTGTGCCCTGCGTAACAAAGAGTAGTGGGGCAGAGTTGGTGAGAGGCAAGAGAGCTCCAGCGTCCACCAGTTCCTTTTGGAGCTCTTCAAGCTTCAGTCCTCTTTGGCACTCTTCAAGGTGGGAGGAGTCCCCTTAGGAATTCCTCAAGCTTCAAGTCTGCTTTGAGCTTTGAGTCATTTTCACCACTTCTGGCTTCTAGAGGGAAGATGGAAGAAGCCAATCCCACTTCAGATTGCTGAAGAAAAAGACTCTGGGAGGATATGAGAGGAGCCAGTAGTCCCCATAATGTCCTTGTACTCAATTTGCTACACTAAAGACAATGGGGAGTTTCCCCATAGGTGAGATCTAGAACTCTCTTGGTTGAGCTGAATTGTCCTGCCCCCAGTGGGAGGACTCCTTCACTTTGTATTGTCTGGTACATATTCTCCTATGTATACCTTCTATGATTTCCATTTTGCTATGATTTGGATAAATGGATTTCTCTGCTACTTGTTATGTGTGTTCATTGTAAAAGTGGTATTTGGTGGGCAAAGGGTCAAGCATTGGATATAGAGCTTAGGGTCCTCCTTGCCCCTAGAAATGACAAAACAATCAGAAATGAGAGTGGACCCAATCCCATACCCTAGACTAATAGTATATATATATATCTACATATATATATATAGATATAGATATATATATATATAGATATATATATATACATTTGTTTTTTGGGTTAGGCAATGGGGTTAAGTGACTTGCCCAGGGTCATACAGCTAGTAAGTGTTATGTGTGTGAGGTTGGATTTGAACTCAGGTCCTCCTGAATCCAGGGCCAGTGCTTTATCCATTGCATCACCTAGCTGTCTCTAGACTAATAATATTTAAGGGAGCAAATGGATCTAATCCTAGCCCACTACCCTTCTCTCTGAGGAAAGCAGAATGGCCTCTGGCCCCATCCTCCAGCTTTCTCTCCTGGCAGGATTGAAAGTCTCTCTTGGAGAAGGATTAGGGGAGGAAAGGCTAAAAATGTCTATTTTTCTTTCCTTCCAGCCACACAAGGACAGCCCCTGAACACATGGTCTTTTTACATTTGGGGTCTTTCCCATCTGTGAGACCTTCCATTTCTCACTACCTTAGAGTGGACCAAATAGAAGCCAATAACTTCATGAAATGACAAAAAATAATAAAACAAAATTGAAAGACTGACAAATAAAAAATGTAAGGTATCTCAAAGCAAAAGTAACTGACCTAGAAAACAGAATGAAGAGGAAAAAATTAAGAATCTTTAGACTACCTAAAAGCCAGGTCCTAAAAAGAGCTTAAACATCCTATTTCAAGAAATCTTAAAAGAGAACTACCCTGATCTCTTAGAAATAGAGGGCAAAGTGAAATAGAAATAATCCACTGGTCACCTCCTGAAAGAAACCCCAAAATGAAAACTCCAAAAAAAAATCCAAAACTGCCAGGAACATTATAGCCAAAATCAAAAGCTTCCAGATCAAAGAAAAATATTATGAACAACCAGAAAGAAATCCTGATGTGCTTTGTTGCTAAAAATGATGCACGTATCATATATAAAACATTGCACACTTAAAAAATTGGAAACAGAATTTTCTAACTTATTAAAATTTTTTCCAAAAAGAGTTTTAGTGGGTTTGAACTTATGTTTAAAATATAAAAGAATGGAATTTATCAGTTGAATGTCAACAAAAAACTTTGCATAAATGGTGGATAGAATTGACAAATGAGTCTCATGATTTAGGAAGTATAAACATCAATGCAATTCTTTTATTTGGTTGGACATACCTTTCTGAAGCATCTTTTCCCGCTACTATAGCTATTAAAACTGCTCATCAAAATAAAAATGAACTTAGAATCAGACCTTTGGAGTTCTCTAACAAAATATGTTAAACTAAGATTTTAAAAAATAATGAAACATATTCAATCACTTAAAATATTACTCTCACTCAAGAATATTCTAATTTTAGAGAGCAAAGAGTGGTTTTTGCATCATCAATAAATAAAATACAATCACTTAAATATTAACTTCACCCATCTCACTCTTTTTAAATTTTTATTTTTTGTGAATGCTTCACAATGTACATAATACATTCGGCCAAAGAACAGGTATCGAGATAAGGTTAGGGAGTGCACCTGTGATTTAATTGATATAGGATACTCTCAGATAAGCAAATTTCCTTTAAATACAGGTTGGCATCTTCTTTGCAGTTTATGGTCTTAGGGGATTGTCTATAGAACTGAGAGGGTAAGTCATTTGCTTATGGTCTCAAAGATTCAGGCAAACATACATTGAGTCCATCCATAAAAATTTTTTTAATGATGGGGTACATAATTTCAAAAGTTTGGAGGTCCATATTGCCTGCATAGTTTGTACTCAATAGTGTCCCAAAAAACTTAGTGCAGTTTTAAGCTTAAGAAATTTGGGCCACACCATACTTATTGAATTTAGTTTCTGTGACAAAGCTATTTGCATTTCCTGGGTCACAGGCCCCACTGGTTCTTTGAAGAGAAGCTGAGGGTAATGATTGGGTATCATATTAAGTGAGATGTGTTGGTTGGCAATAAGCGAAATTGAATATGCTTGGTGGTTGCTTGAAGAGTTGTAGTCTTTTAAAAACTATATCTCTCTAGAAAGAAAAGCTTTAGTGCAAGAATTTTACAACTATGGAGAACCTCAGAGATTTTGGTGCAGTTGACTTTGTGTTTAGGTATTACAGATGATGACATAATTTTTAGAGTTTGGTAGATATAAACTACTCAAAGTCAGAAGGGAATTCAGAGGTCATCTAATTCAATTTGAGCAGAAAACCCTTCTGAAGATGCCCGAACAAGTGGTCGGTTTCAGTTTCCATTGGAAGAACTCCAGTGACAGGAAACCCTGCGCTCCAAATCCAATGATCTGGAATTGGAGGAACTGTATTTGACTATCTTCATGGCCTTGGGTAAATCACGTAATTACTTTAAGCTCCAGTTTTCTCATCTGTGAAATAAGAGTCTTGAATTAAGTGATCTCTGAAAGCCCTTCCTAGCTGAAATATTCTATGATTTTAGGTTGCTTTGTGATGGAGCCTGACAAAGGAGAGCCCAGTCTGATGAATTTCCCCCTTGGAATTCAGAGTGTATTCCATGACTCTTCCCACTTTAATGATTGCATTGATGGGCTGGTCTTCTCCCAACCTTTTGAAGTTCACAAGGTCTCTACTTAGTCTGCTCCATCCCCAGAATTACTTCACCCAAGACAGCAAAGAACAGATACAAGACAGACAAAGCAAAACAGGGCCGTGTTGCTCATGGCTCCACATCACCCTAGGCGGGAGGAGTAGGTGACCTTCATTCCCTTCCCACAGAGAGGCTTACAACTGTTACTACCACCCTACTCTAAAGCCCTCAGTTAGGAAAGAGACTTGAGTTGCCTCATTGGAGTTCTTGGGATGCATACTCAATTCTGGCTCAGCAGCCAATCAAAAAAAGGTCCAGCTAATATGGAAATTTGTTTTGCATGATTGCACAAATATAACCTATATCAGATCCCCCCCTCAGGGAGGGGGAAGGGTAGGGAGGGAGAGAATTTGGAACTAAAAATTTTTTTTAAAATGAACATTAAAAATAGTTTTTTACATGTAATTGGAAAAAAATATTATTCAAAGTCTTTAAGAAGGTAAGCACCCTGGAAACATTCATAACCTATGCCTGCTTTGAAGTCTCTGCAGGATTTGTATCAAGCTGAGTATACTTGCTATTCAAGTTTAGGACTAGGCTCACATTGGCTAGTCACCCTTTGCATGATACCTGCCTGACCTATGTTACTTTTCTGGGCCTCAGTTTATTAAGCTGTAAAATGAAGAGGTTAAATTATACAAAGGATTCTTTACCTGGGGTCTATGGATCCCTTAGAATTCAAAGGTGGTGGGAAAAAAATTGCATCTTTATTTTCCCTAACCTTTGGTTTCCTGGATAATCCTACATATTAAAATACATGAGTTCTCAAATTTTTTATTTATTTTTATTTTTTAAATTTTATTTTTAAAATTAATTATTTTATTTTTTGTTTTCAGCATTCATTTCCACAAGATTTTGAGTTCCAAATTTTGTTGCCATCTCTCCCCTCCTCTCACCCAAAGATGGTGTGCATTCTGAATACCCCTTTCCCCAATCTGCCCTCCCTTCTATCACCCTCCCTCCTTCTCTTATCCCCTTCCTCTTCTATTTTCCTGTAGGGCAGGATAGATTTCTATACCCCATTGCCTATATATCTTATTTCCCAGTTGCATGTAAAAACAATTTTTAACATTTGTTTTTAAAGCTTTGGGTTCCAAATTCTCTCCCTTCCATCCTCCCCACCCACCCTCATTAAGATGGCAAGCAACTCGATACAGGTTATACATGTGTAGTCATGCAAAACACTTCCATAGTAGTCATGTTGTGAAAAACTAACTATATTTCCCTTCATCCTATCCCAACCCCATTTACTCTATTCTCTCTTTTGACTCTGTCCCTCCTCAGAAGTGTTTGCTTCTGATTACCCCCTCTCCCAATCTGCCCTCCCTTCTATCATCCCCCCCCCTTAACTCCTTCCCCCCTATATTCCTGTAGGGTGAGATTTTTAAAAATTAATGTTAAAAATCGTTTTTACATGTAATTGGAAAAAAGTAAATTATTCAAAACAACAACAACAAAAAGATGCTATGTTTTTGTTCCAGGCAAAAAAATAAAGATACGTAATGAAAGTAAAAAAAAAAACAAACCCGTGAGTTTTATAAGTTTACAAACACTATTCTGAAAAGGGGTTCCACTAGACCAGTCAAAGGGTCCAGAACACAAACAAGCTTAAAACTCCCCGGATTAGAGGGTCTCTGGGTTGTCTTCCAGGTCTAAACCCAGACTCTGTTTGGTCTTAATAAGATGTGATTTTAGAGTCAGGACACTAATTTCCTCTGCAGCTTATGGTAAGCAACCACATGACTGCATTTCATTACTCTACCCCTAGTTTTTCCATGAATGGATATGTTGCTTTCAATTGCTTCTTTTTGTTTTTTCATCTGCAAAATGAAGGGTTTTTAGCCTGTTGGGTGTTGTTGCAAAGGGTCTGTGAATCCATATTCAAATCTATACATAGGCAAACTTTCTAAAGGTTGAAAGATATCACATATACACATATATGTATATATATGCATACATATGTATATGATTATTTTTCAATTCAACTTAAGACATCTGTTGAATACCTAAACTATACTAGGCACTGGCACACAAAGCCAAAAAAGAAACAACCCTTTCCTTTTACTGAAGCAATACAATATTCACATAGACTTAGAGATATGAGGTAATCTGAGGAGAAATAGAGCCCAAACAACCTAGTATTTGATAAATCCAAAGATCCCAGTGAGCAAGAACTCATTTTTTAACACAAAAACTGTTGAGAAAACTAGAAAACAGTCTAACAGAAACCAGATATAGATCAGTATCTCACGGTTTGCCAAGAAAAGCTCCAAATGGGTACATGGTTTACATATAAAGGGAGAGATAAACAAATTAGAGGAGCGTGGAAGAAATGACCTCAAAGATCTATGGATAGGGGAAGAATTCATGGTCAATGAAGAGTTAGAGAGGTTCACAGAAGGTAAAATGGATATTTTTTGATTACATAAAATTGGAAAATTTTTGCAGAAATATAACCAATGTAGCTAAAATGAGAGGAAAAGCGAGAAGTTGGGATGAAAATCTTTGCTGCAAGTTTTTCTGATAAAAGTCTCATCTCCCAAATACATAGGGAATTTACAAGAATAACAGCCATTCCCCAGTTGATAAATATGAACAGGTAGTTTTCAGAGGAAGAAATTCAGGCTATTAATAGTAATATAAAAAAGGGTCTAAATCACTAATAAGAGAAATACAAATTAAGACAACTGAGATACCATCTCATACCCATTGACTAAGATGTAAAAAAGTAAAAGGACAAATGCTGGAGAAGCTTTGGAAAAACAGGGACATAAAGGCACTGTTGGTAGAGCTGTGAAGCAATCTAACCATCCTGGAAAGCAATTTGGAAATATGCCCCCCAAAATATTAATCTTAATATACCTTTTAGACAGAGATATTACTATCTGGTTTTTACTCCAAAAAGATCAAAGAAAGAAGAAAAGGATCCATATGTACAAAAATATTTATAAAGGCTCTTTTTTTTTGTGGTAGCAAAGAATTGGAAACTGAGGGAATGTCCACCAGTTGGGGAATGGCTGAATAAATTATGGTATAGCAAGGAGACGTAATATAATTGAAGAATACAATACGATTGAGAAATAATGAAAGGGACAGCTTCAGTAAAACTTGGGAAGACTTATATGAACTGATATAAAGTGAAGTGAGCAGAAACATGAGAACAACTTATACAGTGACAGCAATATTGTAAAGTTAATCAACTTTAAAAGACTTAATAATTGATTAACACAATGACCAAACACAATTCCAAAGGACTAATGATGAACATGCTTATCTCCAGATAGAAAACTGATGGACTCAGAGTACAGATTGAAGCATGTTTTCTCTGTCTCTCTCTCTGTCTCTTTGTCTCTCTATCTCTGTCTCTCTCTCCCTCCATGACTAATGTGGGAATTTGTTTTGCATGACTATACATATTTGTGGAGGTAGCTAGATAGCTCAGGGAATAGAGTGCTGGGCCTGGAGTCAGGAAGACCTGAGTTCAAATCTGGCCTCAGACATTTACTAGCTGTGTGACCTTGGACCAGTCACAACTTCTGTTTGCCTTCATCCACTGGAGAAGGAAATGTCAAACCACTTGGGGTATCTTTCCCAAGAAAATCCCATGGATAGCATTGGTGTTCTATGGTCCATGAGGTCACAAAGAGTTGGACATGACTTAATGACTGAACAACAACAATCCATGCTTGTAATGGATTCTCTTTCTTGCCTTCTCAATGGTATGGGGAGAGGGATAGAATTCAGAACAGAAACTAAAATACAAAAGCAGAGTCCTACAAAGTTGAATCTCACTCAAGCAAAACAGTCTTTCCTAAGCACCTGCTCCTTGCCTAGCCCTCTCATGCTGGGGGACACAGTCAACATGCATTGGGTGCAAGGGGCAGCTACGTGGAGACCCAGGCCAAGGAGAACACCTATGAGCCGGAAGCCAACTTGGCCATGCTCAAACTATCCCAGTTCAACTCGGTCTTCTTCCAGAACACAGTGACAGCCCAGATTCTGCTGAGGGCCCTCACCAATCTCTCCCACATGGACTTCATCCTGTGCAAGTGCGTGATTGACCAAGCTCATCAAGAACACAACCCATCAGGGAAATCCTGTACTTGGGAGACTTTGGAGAGCTGCCATTTCCAAGTTTTCTGGCATGCCCTAGATAAGAACATGGATCTCCTTCTCCTTAATGGCATCACAGGCTTTGAAGACTGTGTCTGAAATTTATCTGCCATGTTGTGGGCATCACATATCAACATATGTGGCCTGCTGGCTGCTGGCCAGGACGATGGGAGGTCTCTCAGACAACCAGCTGAAAGTATGGATGAGCAAATGTGGCTGGAGCTCCAATGAGGCAGGACAGGCCTTCATTTGCATCCAAGAAGAGACTATCAAAGCCCAAGAATATTGTAGAAAAGATCGACTTTGAGAGTGTTTCCAGCATCATGGTCTCCTCCCAGGAACTCCTTCTGCTGAATGTCTCCTTTTTTCTGTGTTTTGTTTTCCCTTACATACAGCCAGATTCTTAAATAAAAGCCCTTTACTTCCTGGAAAAAAAAAATTGCAATCACTTCTCTATGTGTTTTCTATGTCAATGAAATCCTAGGTCTAGTTTCCCTGTCCCTACTCCCTTAACAGGAGTTCTTAAGCTGGGATCTGTGAATTCAGTTTTTGTATTTAGAGTTTCAATAGAACTGGGTTTCTTTGGTCACCCTCAGTATTTCATTTATTTAAGAACATGATTCTGAGAAGGGGCCCATAGGCTCCTCCAGATTGCCAGGGAGGGTCCAGGACCCCCTTAAAAGGAGATTCAAGAATCTCTGCCTTCTAACCATAGCTCCAATGAAAACCACTCCAATTAAACAAAGTAGGTTCCCTTCGATGCCGGTCCTGTATATTTTCCTATGGGAAGGGCATTTTCTTTGCTGAGGTCTGGAAACTAGGTGAAGAAAAAACAGAAAGTTCCAGATGCAAATATTTACTGCAACGTCCTGAATCTTATATAAACGATTTCTTTCTTTAAAAAAAAATGGACTGAGGTAAAATAAACAAGAACCCGGGGTCTTTATCAGGCCCGGATGATGTGGACATTCTGGTGGCAACCATTCATTACTGAGTTCATTCTGAGAGAGACAAACATAAATAGGCTGCCCGTGCGTGTTTATTTCTCTCAAAGCTTGTGTACCATGCATACAGAGATATGCACGGGAACTCACTGTGAACCTTAAAATGAGCCCAAGGACAGATAGACAAATGGGATTTTATATCTTCAGAGTAATTCCCTCTCACCCCTCCCTCCCTTCCTTGTTCAAGATGCCTATGTCAGTCCAAATTATAGTCTCCATATGCGTTTAACTGTGGTATGAGAAAAGAATTTCTTAATTGGATAGGTTGTAAATACAATAAGATAGAAGAATGTCAAGGTGTCGATTGAAATTACATACCTACGACGTCTGTGTTTCTTCTATCATTAATATGACATAATATAATACAATGTGTTTATAGAATACCAAGATAAGAAAAGTCCCATTATTCAAGATGGCGTCTGGGTCAAGGCGCCTTGTCCTTGGCAAAAGAAGGCTTTGGTTGGCTTCATCTGGCCTTGTAGTTGCTGACACAAGAAGAGGCATTTTAGGTTGGCTCAGAGAGCAAAGCAAAGCGTTGGGTCAGGTTAAGCTCAGAGTGGGCCAGAGTGATTCCTGATTGGCCAATCCAGGCTTCAGGCCGCTCTCAGATCTTGGGGGTTCAAAATGGTTTGGGGAGAGGTTCACATTGTTTACCCTGCATAGAGTTTGTTTATATGTATGTGTTGACAATTGTCTCCCCCATTAGAATGTGAGCTCCTTGAGGACAGGCATTGTTTTTTGCCTTTCTTTGTATGCCCAGCCTCGAGCACAAACCCCTGAGGCACAGTGAGGGATTTGGTGTTGATCAGTCTTAAGTGACCTCGTTTGGGGTTTTCTTGATGAGGAAACTAAGGCCAACAGGGTTAAGTGACTTTTGCCCAAGGTCACACTGCCAGATTTGAACTTGAGAAGGCGTGGCGCGCTACCCACCGCACCACCTGGCTGCCCCACTTAAGGGCCTGATAAATGTTTACGCTTATTGATGGAATGACCGACATTTGTGTTCCACGCCGCTGCCCAAGTCGGGAGGAAGCCGCCCTGGCCGCGAAGCCCTGTGCAGCCTGAGGGCGTTCAGCCCAGTGGGGCTGAGTGGGCTCGCGTCCGCGTGCGGAGGGACTTGAAATCAGCGCCAACCGTAGCAGAACGCTCTGGAAGCGGCGGTTCCGCCCAACCGCCCCGAGGCGCTCGCGCGCAGCCTCCTCGCTCCCCGCCCTCCCTCGGAGAGCCGTGGGCTGGAGCAAGGGCAGCGAGGACACCAGCCGCTAGCTCGCGCGCCTGCCCCTCCTCTTCCTCCGCCCTCGGAGGGTGGCGCCTGCTCAGTGCAGGGCGGAGGCCCCCCAGGCTAGGCTGGGCTCGGCGGGGTGGGAGGGGCCTGATCTGGGGGCGGAGCTTGGCCTCGAAGCCAGCGTTTCATTGGTCCCCCTGCGCCGTCGCCCCGCCCCATCCCTTCGTTCTCCCTCCTTCTTCCCTCCCCTTCCATGGCGCCGCCCGGCCTCATTCATTCCTCCCTGGGCCACTCGGAAACCGGCGAGTCCCAGCAGCGCGTCGGGAGCGGCGACACCATGTCGGGCGAAGAAACCGCGTCCCCGTCCGCCATCCAGATCAGCAGGTAACGGCGGGAGCCGAGGCGGCGCGGCTGGGAGGGGATGCTCGGCTCCGCCTGAGTCACCGCCCGGGCCGTGCCGGGCCGGCCTGCGCTGCCGCCGGCTCCGCCCTGTGCCATCGCGCTCCCCGCCGCCTCCATCCCCGAGGAGGGCCCTCCATCCTCCCTCCCCCTCGGTTCCAACCCTCAATGCCGCCCCTCCCCCACCGAGGCCCGTTGGAGCATCCTCTCCATCCTCCTCCCCTCTCGGTTCTAACCCCCAATATCCCATACCCTCACTTGCTCTCTGGGATTCTCACCTCCGGCTATCGACACCCCAGGATGAGCCTCCTCCCCTCATGAATCTCAGCCCCCAAACACCGCCCTTCCCTCGATAAGCCTCATTCGCCCATCCTCCCCCTCCCCCCAGGATGAACCCCATCCCCTCATCAGCCACCCCCCAACTGATACCCTTCCCCCGCCGCCCCTCAGCCCCTTTCCCTTGTTCCTCACTTCACCCCATCAACTGGCGGTCCCTCTCACTGAGTTCCGTTCGCTCGTCCCCCCAGTGATGCCTCCCTCCGTGACAAACCCAAAGTCTCATCCCCCACAGTGATTCTTACCCTCTGACCTCACTCCTCCAAATACTGCTCCCCATCCTTTCCTCCCTCGCCCTCTCCCCTTATTCGCCCTTCTGCCTCCCAGGCTGAGCCCCATCCTTTCACACTTTCCATCCTTAGCCTCTAACCTCACCAAAATTCCTTCTTCTTCTCCCCCACCTGGTGTACACCTGTGCCCTCTCCATTTTCACCCTCTCATCTCATTCCTTATAAACCCCCTGCCCACGGTTGAGGCCCATCCTTTTATTCCCCCTCCATTCTTACCTCATCCCCAAATACCTCCTTCAGGCCCTATTCTGATACTTCTACCCCTCTCCCCATCCCCCCCCATGCTCAATGATACCCATCTCCCCCGCAGTACCTTCTCTCTGGGGCTCATGTTCATTCTTTTATTTGCCCCCAAATAGCTTTTCCCCTGGGACTCTACCCCAAACCCTTCCTCTTCCTGGGCCTACACCTCATCCTTTACACTCTGAGTAAGACCAACCACCTCTGAGACTGATCACACTCTCATCCCTCATATGCTCGCCCTCTTCTCCTCTCCTCCCCCCAAAGTAAAAAAATTAAAAACAACCAAACAAAACAAGCCGCTTCCATTCTTTGGCCCACA
Organism: Vombatus ursinus; assembly: GCF_900497805.2. NCBI lineage: Eukaryota > Metazoa > Chordata > Mammalia > Diprotodontia > Vombatidae > Vombatus > Vombatus ursinus. The sequence continues at coordinate 11,054,324 of NW_020954710.1, forward strand.
TCCCCTCTCTTATGCACATGGGACCTGAGTGAGCTTTTTTTTTTTTAACCTTCACCTTGTCTTATATCTATTTACCTTGTACAGATTTCCCTAAAACACCCCCTTCTCCTAACACATCAGCTCCTTGTCCCTTTGGCCTCTGTACCATAAATGGACAGTTCCCGCTTGAGGATCCCCCGTTCTTGTATCCCATCTCTACCCTAGTTATCCAACCCTGTGATCTGTCATCGTCCCCCATTCCACCCTTCTAAGGGCTTCAGCCTGGTAGGACTTAGATCTGGCATCCTGGTCATTGGCTTGGGTTCCCCCCCCCCCTTAAACTGGTTCAGCAAGAAGGGCCTGGGAGATAACATTGTCGGTTGGCACAGGGAAAGGAAGATCTGTTACCTTTTTTCCTTCGTACACTTAGAGCCCTGGGTTTGCTGCTTTCTAATCATCTCTGTGATCTTCTCCTGACCTTATTCATATGTAAATTAGAAAGGTTTCAGCTGGAAGGGACCTTAGAAATAATGCAGCCCAATTCCCTCATTTTATATCTGAGGAAACTGAGACCCAGAAAGGTAAAGTGATACTTTGCCTTTGATGCTTGATACTTGCTGCCTATATGACCCTAGGCAGGTCAGTTAACTTTCTTGGGCCTCAGTTTCCTCACGGGTCAGATGAATGGTTAGGTTTTTACAGCTCCTTTGAGCTGGAGAACTTTGATGGGACCACACTGATGCCGAAGGTCACAGAGGCAGAAAGTGGCAGAGCCTGGTTGTCGTTTCCCCTTGGCTGTGCCCTCCTTACTTTGTGGCAGGGTCCATTGAGTACATTTTCTTGCCTATTGCAGCTACAGTTGTTTACGAATCCAAAGACATCACGTCGTTGTCCTAGCAGCGTTTGCATGGGGCTTGCTGTGTGCCAGGCATTGTGCTAATTGTCTCCTTTGATCCTCCTTATCAGGAGCTTGTGCTTTTGTTACACTTTCTAAAATGACATCTCTGGGTGTTGCAGACCAGCTGCTTTCCCCCAGATCCTTTGTCTCCATTGATTTGCATCTATTTCTGTTGCCTCATCTCGGTGTGGCCCCCTTTCTCCTTGCCACATGCACCACTAGGAAGTAGTGGTGAAGGACTTTGACCTGGAGTGGCAGAGATCCAGCTCCATTGACATTTACTTTGTCTCCTTTGTAGTGGAGTGGAGTGCTCCGTGCTGCCCTACGATCTGGAGCCATCCTTGCTTCTAATTCACTTTGTCATGTAACCTGAGAGCTCTGGTCAGCAGAACTCGGGATCTTTTGCTGGGTTAGGTGACTGCCCCAAATCTCCTTCGAGGTCCCTTTTCTTTGGTTGCTTCTGAAGTCTTAGTTGGGAATATGGAAAAGACCATTCCCCCCCCATTAAGTAAAGAGTGAAACTACTACTTTAAGAAAGGGGTGCCTTTGCAACCCATCAGGGGGTGTTTATGGAGCTTTCGAAGGAGCAGAAACTGGTCCTTCCCTTCGAGCAGCTTAGATGCCTAGGAGACAGACCGACTGATGGATAGACAGATAGTCTGTTGCTGGGATAAGATTTTCCTCTCTTAGGATCGCTGGATCATTGAAGACTTAAAGAGAAGGTGCAATTGGGAATTTGCAGAGGAATGACTTTGGAGTGGGAAGAGAGGGGCCTATTGCAGAGAGACTATGTCATCATTTATGGCAAGGGCCAGACACCATCAACAAGCTAACTTCCAAAGATGGCGGGGCTTAAACAAGCCCTACTCCTTCCCTAATGCCTCTCTTTTTAAAAACACAGTCAACTTGGGCATTTGATTTGCTTCCTAAAGTGCCTTTTGCAATGATCTTGGACTCTGATTTCCTGGACACAATTATGCAATTGCAAATGCTTAGACTTTTTTTTCCTTTTGACTTTGGGCCTGTGAATATGAATGCTAAGAAACCACTAGCAGGTGATTTTGGTGGTGGTGGATGTACTTTTTTCCACTTTATCTTCATAGAGTAATTTGTGGCTTCTTGGCACCGCACTTGCAAAAGGCACAAGTCTGTGCCTGGTGCACAGTAGGCACTATATAAATGTTAGCTAAGATGATGATGATGATGATGATAATATTTGGCCCCAAAGAAGAGAGATGAGAATACACTTTCCCTTCCTCCCTGCCCCCTTTTCTTTGCAAAGGCAGGGAAAAAAAGAAAGAACTCAATTTGAATGGAAACATTGCTGGGTCACTGGGGAGGGGTAAGTTTAGTTTAGAAACTACAATAAGACATTCCCTTCCCACTACCCAATTTTTTTGGTTGGTTTTTATTGATTTCGACAGAATAAAGTAGCTTCAGTGTGTGCACGTGGGCCTTCCACAAGGGAAATAGCCTTGAATGGCACTCTGTACACAGTAATGTTAAGTAAATAAATAAAATGGAACTTGGAAGCAGTAGTAGAGAGTCATCTCACCTGACAGTGGCTTGGCAGATAAGGGTTTACACGTTGGCATCGGAGACCTGGTTTGCTAAATAAATAACAATTTCACTGAGGTGAAGCTCAAGGACTTAAAATGTTTTTTTTCTTTAAAAAGTTTTACTAATAAAATATCTTTTGTCAGTCAATAAACCTGTTTGATGGGCAGCTAGATGACTCAGTGGATAGAGCGATGGGTCTAGAGTTAGGAAGACCTGAGTTCAAGTCTAGCCTCAGAAACTTACTAGCTACGTGACCTTGGGCAAGTCACTTAACCTCTGTTTGCCTTAATGCACTGGAAAAGGAAAGGGCAACCCTCTCCAGTATCTTTGCAAAGAAAAACCTCAAGGACGGTATTGGCGTGGTATGGTTCACGGAGTCATGAAAATTGGAAATGACTGAACTACAACACTGGGTGCCAGACGCTTATATCAACTTCATTTCTCATCGCTGAAATCACAGTCCAGGCCCTGTGTCTTTATTTTCTGAAACATTCCCTTCGCTTTCCAACCCAGAGAGCCATTCCTTATAACAAAGAATAAAAAGGAGGGAGGAAAAAAAAGTGGTTTAGTAAAACTAACCAATACACCAACCAAGTTGGACAGTATTTACAGTTTTCCACACCTGACCAAGGGTTCTTTTCCTTTTCCCTGCCTTTGCAAAGTAAAGGGAAGGAGAGGTACATTCTCATATCTCTTCTTTGGGGCCAGATGTCCTCATCACCATCATCATCATGCCAACATCCATACAGTGCCCACTGTATGCCAGGCCCTTCACAATTATTTGCAATTATTATCTCATTTGATCCTCACCACAACTCTGGGAAGTAAAGACTATTATTATCCCCATTTTACAAATGAGGAAACTGAGACAGACACATTAAGTCACTTGTCCACCAGGGTCATACAGCTAGTAAGTATCTGAGGCTGAATTTGACTTGACTCCAGAAAGGGTCCAGCACTCTGTCCACTGTGCCCTCCGGAGTTGCCTCATAATTTCATAGCATTCAGGTTTGTTGTTGTTGGTCTTCCTGTTTCCATTTCTATCAGGGGAACTGCACATGCCCCAAGTGCTTCTGATGCTGCTACTCTGTGTGGAAGAGGCTGGGGGTCCTGCTTCTATGTATGATAGAGACCTTGGAGAGTGCATTCACTCTGTAGAACAGGTCCTGGTCAGCTCATGTGGCTAGCCCCAAAGTCATCAGGAGTGTCGTTTCCTGGTTCTGCTTACCTCGCTTTGTATCAGTTTATGCATCTCTGACTTCTTTACATTTGTCATTTCTTATGATGCATCAGTGTGCATTCATGTACCATAACTGCTAAGCCATTCCCCAATCCGCAGGCGTCTCCTTTGTTGTTAGTGCTCTGCTATCACAAAAAGGGCTGCTTTGAATATTTTGGTGTATGTGGGACCTCCTTACACTCCCTATCTTGCTGTAGGATTTCTGGTTAGTCACTTTTCCTTGACCTAATTCCCAGTCACTTTCTGGAGCAGTTGGACCCTTTCAGACTTTCACCAACAGTGCACTGGTATGCTTGTCTCTTCAGAAGGCATTCAGCATTGTTTCTTCCCTTCATTTGTCCTCTTTGTCACTTGATGAATTCCAGGTTATATCAACCTCTGGAGAGCATAATTAATGAAATGGCCACCAAAGTACTTTATGACATTCAGTTCAGTGATATATGTGCATGCCTTCCCTACAACTGGTAATCTCTTTAAATTATAACACTATCAAAATATGTGATAGTATTCCAAGTGGGAAAGCCTCCTTACCCAATAAAATATATTAAAATGCTATGAACATAATATAATGCATATAGAAATATATGTTAACATCATGTTATACCTGGGGAGCATTAGCCCACCCTCAATTAAACTGGGTGTGAGCTTCTAGGTAGCAGAGTATGGTGGAGAGGGCCCTGACCTGCAGGCAGAAGGCCCAGGTTCAGACCCCACTTCTGGCAGTTACTACCTGAGGCAAATCATTCCCCTCCCTGGGCCTCAGTTTCTCATTTGTAAAATGATTGGTCTGGGTCTCAGTGGCCATTGAGGTCCCTTTCAGCACTACATCTCTGATCCTTGGATTTTGGAGTAGTCTTTCTGATGGTCATTAATAGTTTGTAATTCTTCTTTTAAGAATGTTGGTTCATTTCCTTTGACCACTCATCCAGTGGGCAATGGCTTTTAGACTTAAATAATGATCAATTCCCTATGTCTCGGCCCTTAGACCCTTATCCGGGGTATTGGATGCCAAGATGTTTTTGCCCAGATCCAGCTTTCCTTCTTATCCTCGGTGTATTGAATAGCTTGCTTAGCTTTGATGTGCTGTAGGTTAACCAAGGAAACTCCAGTAGATTTGATAGATTTTTATAATAACTCTTTCAGTGGTATCTGCCTCCTCATACTGAAAGAGAAGCTGGCTGAGGAGAAAGAATTTATGAAGAATATGAATTACATTGATAAACTTTTTAAAGAGCTGTCACAAAATGCACCTTTAGATAATTCAGCTCAGATAAAAGGGTTTTAAAAGGCAACAATTTAGCTTGGGCAGATTGGCTTGAAAGGGCCAGGCAACACACAGGCCACTTCATTTCTTCCTGAGATACTAGACTGGGGTGGGGAACCTGTGGCTTCGAGGCCACATGTGGCCCTCTAGGTCCTCAAGGGTAGCCTTTTGTGTTCTTATGAGGAGTTCTCATGGGGAGTTCTCATAGTTCTGGTACAAAGTAAAATATTACGGTTCAAGAGAAATCAAAGAAAGAGAGGGGAAACCAGACTTTGCTGTGTCCCCACAGGGACCTGGGAGAGCTAAAGGCTCCGAAATTTTATTTCAGTAAACACTTATTAAAAACTACTTTGTTCAGGGGAGAGACAGCCTGGAACAGTGGATAATGGGCCAGCCTGAGAGTGGGAGATATGGGTTCAAATTCTGTCTCTGACTTTTTTATACCAGCTTTGTGACTGTGTGCAAATACTTAACCTCCTAGTGGGACAGCTAGGTGGCTCAGTGGTGAAGTGCTGGGCCTGGAGGCAGAAAGACCTGAGTTCAAATTTGTCCTCAGAGACTTATTAACTGTGTGACCTTGTGCAAATCACTTAAGTTCTGTTTACCTCAGTTTTCTCATCTGTAAAATGGGGACAATAATAGCACCTACCTTCCAGGTTTGTTATGAGAATCAATTGAAATAAGAATTGTTAAGATGCTTAGCACGGTGCCTGGCACATAGTAAACACTTTATAAATATTAGCTATTAATAGTATCCCAGGCAACTCTCTTAAGACTATTAAGTTACAGGTGAGGTGCCCACCTATGTAAGTGGAGTTTTCACCCTAGGAATTTCCTATATTGATGAAATCACAGCTCTAGATTAAAAAAAAAATTAGAAAATGGAGGGGCAAGTATTATCCCCTTGTTGCAGATGAGAAAACTGAGGTTCAAGGATTAACAGATTTGTCCAAAGTTAACCCAGCTAGTAAGTGGCAGAATGTATGCTCTGCCTTTTATATACAACCAAGACCTTCCAGACTCTTCCCTTGCCAACTCCCCAAATAACTTGTCCGGTAGTAATGGTTTTCATGGAGTCACAAATGTTTTCTGGCCTAGACCCTCTCCCTCATTGCTAAGAGCTTGGTGTTTATGAGATATGGACCCTCAGGTGTGTGTAAAACCTTTGCTTATCAGTGACCAGAGCTCATCCGGGTCCCGGAGACTGTTCCAGTGAGAGTGGCTCCCTCATTCTTCAGGCCACCCTCCCTAGCTCTTCCTGGGCTCCTTGGCCTGGCCCTTGACCCCGAGGCCCTGAGATTTCAGTGTTTCCTCTTGCTAATTTGTGAAAATAAGACCGCAGGATGGTTTGACCTCTTCTGGGGTTTTTGTACTGCACACCATCTATTTCTTAGAGGCCTTCTTAAGGTCTATCCATTGGGCCCGTGACATGGCACAGTGGAAAGAGTGCTGTACATAGAATTAGGCCTAGGTTCAAATCTCCCCCTGTAAAATAAGGCTACCTCTATCAAACGGTGAGGCACAGCTAAGAGAATATATTGCCAAGTGCTTTGTGACCTACTCTTAAAGCTTATAGCTATGTCCCTTATCACCTACCTTATCACTTAGCACCTGAGAAGCTTCCCATTCACAGATCCCCTCCTTTGAGGTGCCCAGGCGGAGGTGGGATGTGGGAGTGTCTTTATGTGCTTTGCTTTAGGCTGTGGCTTAATGATTTCCTGCAGGGTTCCAAAGATCTTCCTGAATCTTCTGGGAAACTCCCATTGCCAGCTGAAGGGGAGCATGGTGGACACCTGCTGGCTGAATTGGTGATTAATTTTCTGGGAGGAAGCAGTGGTGTTGGGGGAGGGAGGGATCCAGAGTAAAATCAGAGACGGCTGGCATTGTGGGCAGGTCTTTACTGAGCTGGGCCTTGGAGAAGAGCCGATTGCCAGCTGCATTGGCTGCTATTTGGGGAAGCGGGTCACAGGGAGTGAATGGTGATTAGCTCCTGGCTCACCTATTCTGAGGGAACTGAATTCTTTCCTTGGGCAGTTTGCTTCACTGAACTGACCCAATGAAGAAACTGTTAGGCCCAGCCCTTGGCTTTTTGGCGTTGGTGAGCTGTAGGGGTTTTCTTAGGCCTCTTGCTGTCTATTCTGCAAGACCAAGGTGAGTGATGGAATCCAAGGCTGGTCTTAGCTCTAGCCTGTAATTACTTGAGAAATGTGACTGTCAGATACTTTAAGTTTAGGGCAATTCGTGGCCTGGAGAGGTTTTTTGTTTTTTGGTTTTTTTTTTAAACAAAATCTTTAGGCTTTTATGCAAATTGCACCTCCCCCACCCCCCCACCCCTATCTCCTGCAGGGTGGGCTCTGGCTCCCAGTAGGCCACAGGCTGAGGCTTTGAATATTTGGGTGTATGTGGGACCTTTCTTTCTTTGTCTTTTCAGCATTCTGAGGGGTCTATGTCTGGTTGTGACATCTTGGGTCAAAGAGTCTGACCATTGATTGTAGTCACTTCCCAGAATGGCTTTTAATTCTTGATTGTTTGGCACATGGGAAGGCGTCCTTGGCCTTCCACAGGATCTCTGCCTGTTACTGCTTGGGGACTTTGGGCAAGTCACTGAAGGTCTCTGGGCCTCAGTTTCCTTCTCTGTAAGACAAGGGGCTGGCCTGGATGGTCTCACAGGTCCCTTGGAGCTCCAATGGCCCCTGAAAGCCAGTGGATAGAGTGCTGCTGTACTTAGTTTGAGACACTACCCGGCTTCTGACCCTGGTAAAGTCACTTCCCCTCTGCCTGCCTCAATTTCCTCACCTGTAAAATTGGGAAAATAATAGACCCTACCTCTCAGGGTTATGAATTAAAAATGTGATATATGTAAGGAATTTTACAAAACTTAAAAGTGCTGTGTTTTAGTAACGATTATTAATCTATGAACCTATGATGAGGAGAGTTGTTGGCAGTGGCCAGCTGCTGCCTGACTCAGCACTTCCTTCAGCCTGCTTGACCATTTAGAATGTTTAGCTTAGAATCTCCCAGCTGGAAGGGCTTTTAGGAATTGTTTAGTTAACCAACCCCCTCATCCCTCGTTTCCCCCTTTTCTCTCTAAATAGTTTATTGTGAACTTTAAACATCAGTGAGGCTATTTAAAAATTTACAATTATTGATGTGAGAAAAAAATGTCAGTATATAAATAACTAATGATTTAATCTTCGGCTCTTCTGCCAATTTTGCTTGTCCATCCATCCTTGTGTTTGTATCTACATTTTAGAAATGTGTTGGGTACAGAGACCCTTACCAATAAATTCTGGAGACTCAGATGTAGCAAAAATAAAGATTTCTTTATTAGCTTTCTCGAGAAACGGCACCCTCCATCTGCCTAAGATGGCTCTGCTGGAAGAGTGCAAGGGTGTGCTCAGCAAAGAAAGATTATATAGCCTCCTCACCGAAACTCCTCCTCCCTAACCCCCTTCCTCTCAGATCATTGGTGCAAGCCTTGAGGGTACAATCTATTCTTGGAAAGTCTACCCCAGCAACACACAGCAAACAAAACAAAAAACAGTTGCCTAGAGACAAGAAAAAGGTGGGGAGTTTTTGCAAGAGTGAGTAAGGAGTTTTGGGGGGGGTGTTTCTCCCTGCTACATGCCTAAAAACAAATTTGGGAAGGGGGGTGTCTGGTAAAGAACAGGATGTGTTGAAAAGCATGTTTCTTTACAAGGTCAAACGATTAACTCTTTGAGGAGGCTTCACTCCCGAGAGATCCTCAGAGAACATCTTTCACAGAAAGATGTTATCATTTTAAATGTTCAAGTTGTTTCTTTGCTTTGTGTGGTTTTAAATCTCTCCTTTCCCATTTCTTCATATTCTTTCATTGTCATTCTTAATTGTATTCGAACATTCGGTTACATTAGCACACTACAGTTGGCTCAGCTTTTCTTGCTTCATTGAATAGGGTCTTAGAAGCAACCAAGGTCAGCTTGCATTTGAACACAAACCCCTTTTAAAATACTGCAGCACGTGGCCTTCTCATTGCTTCTGAAGACCTCAGGCAGGGCTTGTGTATGTGTGTATGCATGTGTATGTGACTGCATGTGTGTGTATCTGTGAGTATATTTATGTGTGTATGTATATATGCAAGTGTATATGTGTATGCATGTGTATATATGAGTGTATATATGTGTATGCATGAGTATGAGGATGCACGTATATGTCTGAGTATATTTATGCATGTGTATTTGTGACTGTATCTGTGTATGCAAGTATATGTGTGTATGTGTGAGTGTGTATGAGGGTGCCAGTATGTGTGTATGTATATAAATGTATGCATGTGTATGTGAGTATAGTTATACATGTGCATGTATGTGTGTGTGCAAGCATGTGTGAGTATGTATATATGTATGTGTGTATGCATGCATATGAGGGTATGTATGTGTGTGTATGTGTGTAACTGTTATTTCTAGAGTGGCCTGTTACCCTGGGATGGTACTCATCGTTGGAAACCTTTCCTTATGTGGAGCCTAGGTCGGCCTCTTTGCTCAGTTCAGCCCTAGAATCAAACAGAGTAGCTCAGTACATCTGAATGTGCCAGTTTGGTGCCCAAAGAGTTTCTGCCCTTTGCCTTGTGACCTGCACATGGAAATGTGCTGAATTTCCTCCATCTATCTTGTTAAACTTTTTTTTGGCCAATTTTGATCCACCTCCTCTCACAAATGTGAGAAGTGACATGCTCAGTGTCACGTACTTAGTGGTAGGGCCAGGTCCAGAATTCAAGTCAACAAAAAATGTTGAAGTGCGGAGAGGTGCTAGGGCTACAAAGACAACCTCTGCCCTCAGGGGGCTCATACTCTGTCAGGGGAATATAACATACCCAGGTCAATACAAGGAGTCCTTTGAGGGACCAAAGAGTGCTCACTAACTTGTAGTGTCAGGGTCAGAACTGAAACCCAGCTCTTCCTGACTCCACACTTAGCACCCTGTGCTTTCTTTCCTGCAGGGCTGAGTTGACTCTCCGGGGGACATTTCCAGCTGGGTGACCCATAGTCATCTCAGCCTAAATAGTCCCGAAGCAGGACCCCTGCCCTTCCCTCGCGCCTGTACCCAAGCCAGTCTTTTCCCCGACCTGCGTTGAGGGCGCTACCATCCTTACTCGGGCAAGCTTGGTGCCCTCTTTTTCTAGTCGGCCCTCCAGGCCTTGCCAGTTCTTTTTCCCCATTGCTCATATCTTTCATGCTACTTATGTGGCCATTATTTTAGTTCAGGCCCTCCTTGTTTTTTCCCTTGACTGTTGCCATGGTGTTCTAATTTGACCGCCAGCCTCAAGGCTCTCCTGCCCAGGCCACCCTCCACATGGCTGCTATTTCACAGGCCTGACCATCTTACTCCACTGCTCATAGACTTTGGTGACCCCTTATTGCCTCTAGAACCAAATATAAATTCCTCAGTTTGACTTATAAAGTCCTTCAGACATGACTTCAGTCCACCTTCCCAGCTTTACTGTCTTCTCTGGCCTTCTTGCTCTCCCTTCCCCAGGACCTCCTTCTCTTTCCTTGTGCCTTTGCTTTGCTCTCCCCTCCCCTCTCCCCCCTCCCCTCCCCCTCCCCCTCCCCCTCCCCTCTCCCTTCCCCCCCTCCCCTCCCCCCTCCCCTCCCCCCTCCCAAACTACAAAGCAATAATCATTAAAATGACTTAGTCTGGGGGGTGGGGGGAGGAGTTGCTGATCAGTGGGAAAGATTATGTACACAACATACAGAAGCAAACAAACGTAATAGCACAGTGTTTGAGAAACCCAAAGATCCCAGTTACTGGGGGAAGGAATTCAATATTTGGGGGGAAAGTTGCTGGGGAGGGGGTAGTCAAGGTGACAGAGAAAGAGGAAGCAACTGAATCTAGGTCATCACCATCACTTTCATTTAAACTAACCAAAGGAAGGAAGTATACACTTGCACATAGTTGGGTACAGAAATACATTTTACCCAACAAGGAAACAAGAGGAAAAGGAAAAAGGGTGAAAGGGATTGAAGCGATAATAAGAGGGAGGGTAAATTAAAAGAGGAAGTAGTCAGACACAAAACAGACTGTTAAAGAGGGGACAAGGTAAAAGATAAAGAAAAGTATAAGAAAACAGGATGGGAAGAAATGTACACTTAGCAATCATGTGAAAGTGAATGGAGTGAACTCATTCATAAAATGGCACAGGATAGCAAAACGGATTAGAAACCAGAATCGACACTATTTACAAGAAACACACTTGAAACAGGTGGATACACATAAAGTTAGAATCTATTATGCTTCAGCCTAAGTAAAAAAGGTAGGAATAGCGATCATGATTGCAGACAAAGCAAAAAAAAAAAACACAATAGCTAAACAGGGTTAAACAGAAACTATATTTTGCTAAAAAAAAAGTACAACAGACAATAAAGTAATCAATACTAAATATATATGTGCTAAATGGTATAGTATGCAAATTCTTAAAGAAAAAGTTAAATGAGATATAGGAGAAAATCGACAGTAAAAGTATAACAGTGGGGAAGCTCAATTTACTGAAGCCTAGAAAATGCCAAACATAAAATAAACAAGAAAGAAGCTAAGAAATTTTAGAAAAGTTGAATATTGATATTGAATACTGAATGGAAATAGAAAGGAATATGCCTATTTCTAAGCCATATATGCCATCGTCACAAAAACTGACCATGTATTAGGACATTAAAAACCTCACAAATATGGGAAAGCGGAAATATTAAATTTATATCTCACTGGCCATAATAGAATACAAATTACATTCAATAAGGAGCCCTTGAAGAAAAGATTAAAAATAAATTGGAAACTAAATAATGGGGAAATTTATATCACTATACACTTACATCAGTATAAGAGAGAAAGAACAGATCAACACATTGGACTCCCAATTAAACACCAAATTTTGTTGAGTTGTTTCAGCCATGTTCAACTCTTTGTGACACCATTTGGGGGGTTGTTTGTTTTTTGGCAAAGATACTGGAGTGGTTTGCAATTTCCTTCTCCAACTCATTTTACAGATGAGGAAACTGAGGCAAACAAGGTTAAGTGCCTTGCCAATGGTCACACAGCTAGTAAATGTCTGAGGCCACATTTGAACTCAGGTCTTCCTGACTGCAGATGGGGCACTTTATCCACTGTACCACATAGCTGCCAAAACACCAAATTAGAAATCCTTAATATCAAAGGAAAGATTGAAAAAAATTGAAAGTTTTTTTTAAAAATTTGAACTTATAAATAAAACTGGGAGCCTTTTTGGGGGGAAGGGAACAATAAAATAAATAAACTGTTAACTAATTTAATGTTGTTTTAAAAAGAAGAAAACAAAATTACCAGTATCAAAAATGAAAAAAGTAAATTCATAACTAATGAAGACAAAACAAAAGGAATTATTAGGAGCTATTTTGCTCTACTATGTGCCAATAAAATTGTCAATCTAAATGAAATAGATGAATATTTACAAAAATATAAATTGCCTAGATTAACAGAACAGGAAATAGGATATTTAAATAACATTACCTTTTTTTAAATTTTTAAAATTTTTTTTTTTTTTAGGCAATTGGGGTTAAGTGACTTGCCCAGGGTCACACAAGTGTTTGGTCCGAGGTCACATTTGAACTCAGGTCCTCCTGACTTCAGGGCCGGTGCTCTCTTCACTGAGTCACTTAGCTGCCCCTAAATAATATTATCTTATTAAAAGAAATTGAACAAGCTGTAAGTGAACTCCCTAAAGGATAAAAACAAAAAAACAAAACCCAGGACCAGTTGGATTTATAAGTAAATTCTACCAAATATTTAAAGAGCAATTAATTCTAATACTATATAAACTGTTAGAAAAAAAAAAGAGGTAAAGGGGTCCTACCATACTTTTTCTATGAAATATGGTCTTGATACCTAAATCAGGAAGAATCAAAACAGGGAAGGATAACTATAGACCAATTTCCTTGATGAATACTGATGTAAAAATTTTAAATAAAATACTAACAAGGAGATCACAGTAATATATCACAAGATCATACATTACGTTGTTGTTCAGTCATGTCCAGATCTTTGTGACCTGTAGACCATGGGGTTTTCTCAACAAAGATACTGGAGCAGTTTGCCATTTCTTTCTCCAGTGGATGAAGGCAAATAGAGGTTAAGTGACTGCTGTGTTGCGCAGTGGACAGAGTGGATAGAGTAGCAGGTCTGGAAACAGGAAGACTCTTCTTCCCAAATTCAAATCCAGCCTCCAGACACTTACTAGTCATGTGACCCTGGACAAGTCACTTATCCCCATTTGCCTCAGTTTCCTCATCTGTAAAATGAGATGGAGAAGGAAAATGGCAAACCACTCCAGTATCTTTACCAAAAGTAGGACATGACTGAAAAATGACTTAATAAAAACAACCAAAAATATTTTGTATTGATTTATTTGTGTGTAGATTGAATCCTCAGTACAAAGTAAGGTCCTTGAGGGCAGGAACTTTTTTACCCTCCCTCATTCAATCCCACCACTACCCCAAACTTTCTGACCCCAAACAATGAATGAAAGGACTCCTCAAATTCTCATTTGAGGTATTTCAGGAGCATTCAGACCCCTTCTGTAGCTCTTCTGTCCCACTAATCCAAATAAAGGAAACCAGTAGAAGACCAAAGCAGTGTGAGGCTAATGAATGTGTGAAGCTGGATTCCTGACACCAGGCTCAGCTTTCTACCTATTGCACCATACAGCGTCTTCTTTTCACTAGAATTTTCCAACATAGCATTTGGTGAAAGGCCATTCTTGAGTGGTGAGAAGCTATACACCCATCTGTTTGGGAATGGACACACGTAATATGATGAGCGAATGCAATGGAATACTGTTCTGCCAAAAGCAGACTAGCGATTGGGGAGTGGCTTGTCAATGTAAGGGAAACTTGGGCTGCCATAAGAAGTGACAAAAAGGTCGACTTCTGAGAAACAAAAAAAGACTTCCATGAATGGCTATGAACCACGGTAAGGATTTACACAATGAATAGTGAGACCAAGTCAGAACAACTTCAGAACTCTGACTAAAGCTGGGACTAGTCAGAACTTCCCCTCTTTGGCAGAGAGGCAGGCCATGGACCAGAGAAGCAGAACCAGACATGCCTTCTAACACACGGCCACCGTGCTCGTTACAAGGGAGGGCTCCTGGAGATGAGGGAAAGGAGCTGTGATTTGTGATGACTGGGGTGGAGTGTGTGTGTGGGGGGGAATCAACAAAACATTTTTTAAATGCAGAGAAAAAAGTGTGAAAGGGGTCACAAACAGCAAAATTGTTACTATCTTGTTAAAGTTATTGTGTATTTCTTTTTTAAAAACTGAAAAAAAAAAACCAAACCTTTGAAGCACTTTTTTTCCAAAAGAGGTCTGCAGCTACATAGCATCCAGGCCCACAAACTGAGAGGAAGAAAGAGCATCTCATATGACTATAAACAGGGCAAGACAAACCTACTAGGTTTTTATTGCCTGAACTAACAAGCAAGACTAGTCAGAGGACAACAATATGCTATCGACATACCCACCAAGAGAGTGATGTCTTAAGGCCTCATCCAAGTTCAGCCAGAGAGGGAGACTGACTAGAAAGCAAAAGACGGAAAACAGAAAAAAAGGAGACCAGGATGGGAATCAGAGGAACAAAGCCAGCCAGCCTACGTTACAGCCAGGAAGCCCACGGCAGCAGCTGTCTCTGAGCTAAGCCCCGATTCTCTATTGCTCTCCTAAGAGTCTTTATCTCCTTGAGGCCTTGCCAGGGCCATGGGCCAAGGCCCATAGACAACAAACTCAGGGAACTCTGATCCAAACAGGAGCCTCTAGGAGCATGTCTATGGCCACTGCAGCATCAAATCACCCAGCAGCTGGCCAGGCAGCATTCCCAAATTGCCTGGACTAGGAGTAGATGTAGAAAGAAGTAAGGCACAGGAGAGATGGCAAGATTGAGTATGATCAGATAAAGGAATTTTGGAATTCTTGAGCATGGACCATGAATGGGTGATGGCAAGAACACGGATATGGCCATCCCATACATGGCTAAGGTGGACAGAGGAGGGGATGGGAGCTAATGAGATTTGGAACCGGAAATCAGGGGATCTGGGGGCACATCAAAGCGTCTGTTGAAGCCTACCGATCAGAGGGCTGGAGTTGGAGTGGAGAGGAAAGGCTGTGGCCAGGCACTGGCTTCACTGAGAAAGGAGGAAGAAGATCCTGGGAGCTGGGTAAATGCCGGCTCTCAGAATCTGGAAGGTAAACTTGCACTGCATGAACCTCACAGGCTGAAGGAGAGTCTGGATGTGGCAATGGAGTTCAAGAAGTATTCTGACTCAATAGTGAGTTCGAGGGGTGGGGGGTTTTAAATGAAAACACAGCCAGTATTAGAAAGAGGATGCCGCAATGTGGTGCCATCATAGGGAACTAGATCTCAGTGAGTACCAGGAAGGTGCAAAGAGCAGCAGGGGAAGGGGTGTAAGACAAAAGGAAATTTGTTCATTATGGATTATGAGGTCCAGAGAGCACAGTGGAAGGGGCAGATCTGGAGTGAGACACTGAGGAGAAAGGGCCAAGGGCGTAGGGCTGAGGTGGATGGGAATGAAGGGATAGGATTGGTAGGGTTAGCTTTGACCGTCTTGGGGTTCAGTATCATTGCGTGTGGGGGGAGTAAGAGGGGTAGGAGTGTGCTAACTATTGAGTAATGAGTCAATCAGGATCAATGAGATATTTGAGGTCAGGTTTCAGTACAGCCCTCATAATGCCCAACCTGTGGACACGGCCACCTGCAGGTGTTTTAGCGGTTGAGGTATCTGGAAGCCAGGGAGAAGGCAAGAGGTAAGTGGATAGCCAGCTGGAATGGATGTCAGGAAAACCTGAGGTCAAATTCTGCCTCAGATACTTAACTATGTGTGACCCTGGCCATGTAACTCAAGCTCACTGGGTTTCAGTTCCCTCATCTGTAAAATAATGGAGTTGAACTCTATAAGCTGTAAGGTCCCTTCCAATTCTAAATCTATGAGCCCATCATCCTGAACTCTAGCACAACACGACCAAATGTCTGAGAAACAACTCTACCTAGATACCCCTCAGCATCTCAAATTAAACTAATTATCCTGTCTGCCCTCTCCAAAAAAAAACCTCACCACTATTTCTCAAGGACATCATCTTTTTTTAATTTAATTTTTTTCTCAATGACATGTAAACAAAAATTTTTAACATTCTTTTTTCAAAATTTGGAGTTCCAAATTCTCTCCCTCTCTTCCCCCCTCCTTGAGAAGGCAAGCAACTTGATATCCATAGATTACACATGTGCAGTCATGTAGAACATTTCCATATCAGCCATGGGCAACATCATGTTTCCAATCACCCAAGGCAACTGAATGATCCCAGGCTACCCTCAAAGAGGCATGGAGGCCCAGTGCAGGGCTATCACACTTCTCACCTGGATTACTATGACCAAATATAACTGGTCTCCCTCCAATTCAGCGCCTCCTCTTCTCTAATTTGCTCCCCACCCAGCCGATCTTCCTAAGGCACAAATCTAGGCCAAGTTCCTACTTAAAAAACCGGTGGGGGGGGTGGCCCCCAGCTAGGTGGGGCAGTGGATACAGCAGTGGCCCTGAAGTCAGGAGGACCCGAGTTCAAATCCGGCCTCAGACCAAACACTTGACACTTATTAGCTGTGTGACCCTGGGCAAGTAACTTAACCCCAATTGCCTGAAAAAGAAAACCTGTGGGGGTTCCCTCTTGTGAAGCAAGAGCAGAGGGGGATAATCCCAGATGGGGAGGGGAAGGGGGGGAGGGGGGAGGGGGAGGGGGAGGGGGGGTGGGGGGGGGGGAGGGGGGGGGGGGTTTGGGATCGGGATTGGCAGACCTCCCTGCTTTCCCAATTTTAAAAATTATTATCCTTGAGATTCTTGACCTTTTGTTCCTCTGTGTGAATTTTATCATTTTCCTAGAATATAAAATATTCTTTTGGGAGTTTGATATAGCAAACAAGCAACTTAATTTGGTAGTATTATCATTTCTATTGTATTAGCTTGACTTACCCAAGAGGAATGTTTCTCCAATTATTCAGGTCTGTCTTTATTTCTAATTCTTTTTTTGTGTGCAAGGTAATGGGGTGAAGTGACTTGCCCAGGGTCACACAGCTAATAAATATCAAGTGTCTGAGGCCAGATTTGAGCTCAGGTATTCCTGAATCCAGGGCTGGTGCTCTATCCATTGCGTCATCTAGTTGCCCCTCTATCTTTATTTCTGCAAAGTACATTTTGTAGTTGGATTATAGTCCCTAAGTGAATCTCGGTAGATATACTCCCAAATATTTTATAGTTTCTGTAGTTATTTTGAATAGAATTTCTCCTTCTAGCTCTTCCTACTGGGTTTTGTTGGTTATATAAAGAAATGCTGATGATTTATATGGATTTGTTTTATATTGTTTTACATATAACTTTGCTGAAGTTACTATTTCCATTATTTTTATTTGACTTTCTTGGGTTCTCTAAGAATACCATTATATCATCTGAAAAGCATGTTAATTTTGTTTCCTCTTTGCCTATGCTTATTCCATTAATTTCTTTTTTTATTGCTATAGCTAACATTTCTAGTACTGTTAAATAGGAACTGTGTTTATAGGCACCCCTGCTTTACCCTTGATCTTATTAGAAATGTTTTTAATGTTTCCTCTTGAATTTAGATAAATACTTTTTATATTAAAGAAAGTCTATTTATTCCTATGATTCCTAGTGATTTTATAGAAATGACTTTTGCATCATGTCAAAAGCCTAATTAGCATCTATTGATAAAATTTTTTTGTCTTCAACATGGTTTATTATATTTATATCCTTCCTTATGTTGAATCACCCCTTCATTACTGGTTTAAACCCATTCTAGTCATTTTCTATAGTCTTTCTAATATGTTGTTTTGGCCTCTTTGCTAATATTTTATTTAAAATTTTTACATCAGTGTTCATGAGGGATAATGGTCTAAAGTTTTCTTTCTTTGCTTGATTTCTCACTGGTTTAGCTATCAAGACCATATTTGGATCATAGAAAACAATTGGAAGAGTACTTTCCTTTCTTATTATTGCAAACAGTTTTAGATTTGGAATTAATTATTCTTTGAATATTTGTGGTAGAATTCACTAGTGAATTCATCAGGTCCTTACATTTTTTTGGGGGGGAGCTCATGTATGGCTTGTTCACTTTTTCCTCCTCTGAAATTGGGTTATTTGAATAGTTTCTTTCTTCTTTTATTAATCTAGATGTTTTTTAGTTTTATAAATATTTGTCTATTTCCTCCAAGTCATCAGTTTTATTATCATATGATTAGGCAAAATAGTTTTCTGATCATTTCTTTTATTCTTTAATTGTTATAAGTTTTCATTTTTGATACTGTCAGGATATTAGGAGACACCCTGTTTTCCAGAGCTAAGGTCCATCAAGCAAGCTGTGCCCTGAGTTTGACATAACAATAGTTCTTTGCACAACAATAGTCCTTTGCACTCACCCTCTGGATGATCTCTCTCTTTGGCAAAATGACATAATTATTGTCATAATTATTGTGTGTATTTGCTTTGACCAGCACCAGGTGTTCTCTGAGCTCACACAAGCATCTACCATATCCATGTTCTGGTCATGAAGTCCTGCTGTGAATCAAACTTGTCACATTGTTGCTGTTACCCCTCATTTTCAGGGCTACAGCCCCCTGGGCAGCCATTGGTGTAAGTATGGAGATTTGGCTACACTAAAGTGCCCGCGGGGCACATGTGTCTCTAGATCCCTTTCTTGCTTGCAAGACATTTCCCTCATTTTGAAATTAAACTTCTGTTTGATTCCTGACTCTTCTGTCTCTAGCCGCTCTGTTCAGCTCTGGCTACCCCCAGGTTAGAGGCTGATTCCATTTGGTTGACAATACAATTTGGTTTTCCTCTCTTTTTAAAAATCAGGGTAGCTGTTTATTTTATTAATTAAAAAAAACCCTAATTTTATTTACTAATTCTACCCATCACTTGTCTTTTGGCTTGAAATTTTATTAATCTGTTATGTAGTTGAAAAGAAAAGCAAATGATATGCAATAGACTTGTATTTTCACGTACAGTCCTTTTTCTGTTCTATTCTATGTATGAAAATGCATATTTATTTGGTGTTAAATTTGGAATTAAAGTAAGGAAAAAATTATGCTGGCTTTGTTCTTTGCAAACTGATATTTTAGAATTCAGTATCTATAATGGGGATATAAATCTTAGTTGTTCATAGTCTTTCTTTCTTTCTTTCTTTCTTTCTTTTTTTTGTGAGACAAGTGGGGTTAAGTGACTTGCCCAGGGTCACACAGCTAGTAAGTGTCATGTGTCTGAGTCTGGATTTGAACTCAGGTCCTCCTGATTCCAAGGCCAGAGCTTTATCCACTGCGCCACCTAGCTGCCCCGATCATAGTCTTTCAGAGATAGTGTCCTCTTGCTGTGGGCCAAAGTGAAATCATTCCCTCTTCGTCTTTTCCCTAAGCAAGGTCATTTCATCAGTTTATCATTGAAGCTCCTCTTTTAAATTGAAATGTCCACTGGGAGGGTACAACCTATTAGTTTACTTTTTTTTTTTAAGGCAATTGGGGTCAAGTGACTTGCCCAGGGTCACACAGCTAGTAAATGACAAGTGTTTGGTCTGAGGTCAAATTTGAACTCAGGTCCTCCTAACTTCAGTGCTGGTGCTGCCCCCAGTTTACATTTTTTTGTGTGTGAATAATACTGATCTGATTGCCAGAGACAGTTAGGTGGCCAGTGGATTGAACTGGTACTGGAGTTAGGAAAACTTTAGTTTAAAGCTTTTGGCACAATGCTAGGCACATAGGAAGTCTTATATAAGTGCTTATTCCTCCCCCCTTACCCCTCCCCCCAACTCTTCTGGCAGGGCTTCTCTGAGGGAATGAGTTTGGATTGGTGAAGGAGTAGAGAGGGAGGTCACTTTGGAGCATGGAGCAGCCTGAGTAGGGTGGGGCTTTGGGTACCCAGAGGGCCACATGAGTGCACTGGGCGCCTCCACAATAGGGAAGAGGCCCCAAAGACAAATGACCTGTTCCACAGTTTTACGTAGGGCTGGCTACACTCAGATTCCTTTGTACGTTGTCTTTGGCCCAAGTCTGAGATGAGCTTGTGGAGGTAGGTTGCTGAGGCCTATTGTTATCAGTCATTTTCCTTTAAGGCTCATTACTTCTTGTCAAGGATTTAGTTAATTGGAGCTTTTCTGTAGCTTTATTCCATCATTTCACATTTGGACCTCTCTGTAACATTGTCCCTATACTTAGTGCAGTATTGTTAAAAATATTAAGGACCCTAGCAAATCTGTGTCAGAACCTAGACTTTTGCATAGAGCACTGATCTTCTCTGCCTTTTGTTTTTTTTTTGCAGCTCAGTGCTATATTGATTTATAAATGGAAGTTTATAGGTTAGTATAACTAATAGTAATAGTAAAATGTAGTAGTATAACATGGTGCACATTTATTAGTTAACACTAAGTTAAGTGTTCAGACTGACTTCTTAATTTCATGTTGCTTCATGAAGTGTTTTAAGGTTGTAATTACTTATAAAATGAGGTTTCTATGGTACCTGGCTCTCAGCAAGCTCTTTTGATTGGCTGCACATCCTCTTTCTAGTTAGACTGGGCAGTCCAGGAAGTCAGCATGCTTCCCACCAAACTCAGCAGGGCCGGGAGCCTGATAGGCCTTTCATCAGGAAAGGCCTTCTGGGTTGTAATTGTCAATGACGACCTACTGGCTCAGGTGGGCGGAGCTGCCCCTGCTGCATGCCTTTGCTCCGCTTCCCACTTGGTCTGATAAGTTCCACAATTGCGATGGCCTCTCAGCTTTGCAGGTACGGTATGTTTAATGGTCTGAGCGGGCTGTGGAGTGGGGCCTGTCTGTGGGTGGTAGGCCTGCTGGGCCACTTTCAGGAAAGGATGGGTAAGACGAAGTGGAGGAATGGAAAGTACAGCCCTATACTCCGCCACCAGCTCTCCGCTGGGCACCGTGGCAGTTGTGCTGAGGAGCTTGAGGGCCACAGATGCTGACTTCCTGGAACTGGCCCCTATCAACTAAGCGCCTTAGAATTGAGAGAAACTGGCAGGAAGTGCAACCACACATTGCCTCCTAAGGGCTCGTGAAAGAGAAGCATGGCAGGTTTTCTTAGACTTGGAGCACAGTGGGGCTGGCAGGCTAGATGTGCAGTTTACCTTTTCCCCAGCATTGGGATTTCCATGATGCTTTGCCCCACTACAAGCCAGCATGGCTAGTAGCTGGGCTTATCATTTAAATAATTGATTTCAAATTCAAATATAAACATGACAAAAAAAACATTGAACATACTTTATAATTGCTTACTTAAAAAAAAGTGAATTTTAACATCCCAAATGGGAAAACAATAACAATTTAGCTATTATTCTCTGTTACCTTTCTTTGCCCATTTAATCTCTATTTGTATATATGTTTTTCCTTTTATGTAGTCATCAGTCTTTGTATGCTTCTTCCAGTTTTACTTAATTTACTTTGGTGTGTAGTGGATAGGCAGCCTTGGAACCAGGAAGACTAGGGTTGAAGTTATGTCTCTCACATACTGGATTCATGACTCTGGGCAAGTCACTTAATTTTCCAGTGCCTCAGGCATGTTTTTGAAAATAGAAGTTTGCAGAGAAGGGTACAACTTGTACTGGCAGAAGCTGTTTTTTCATCTTTAATCCCTTTTATTGATGCAATCACAGATCATCCATTCAGGGCCCTATTCCTTTGCAGATTTCTCTATGTTCTTATAGTTGCTATTCTTTTTTAAAAAATTTATTTAGTATTTTACTTTTCCCCAGTTACATGTAAAAACAATTTTTAACATTTGTTTTTAAAACTTTGAGTTCCAAATTCTCTCCCCTCCTCCCCTTTCCCCCACGTGGAGAAGGCAAGCAATTTGAAATAGGTTGTAGTCATGCAAAACATTTCCATATTAGTCGTGTTGTGAAAGAAAACATAGACCAAAAAAAAGAAAATCCTCAAGAAAAATAAAGTAAAGGGGCAGCTAGGTGGCACAATGGATAGAGCACCAGCCCTGGAGTCAGGAGAAACTGAGTTCAGATCCAGCCTCAGACAGTTGACACTAGCTGTGTAGTCCTAGGCAAGTCACTTAACCCCATTGCCTAGCAAAAAAAAAAAAAAGAAAGAAAAAAGAAAAAGAAAGTAAAAAAGAAGTATACTTCAATCTGTGTTCAGACACTATCAGTTCTTTCTCTGGGGATGGATAGCATTTTTCATTATAAATCCTTCAGAGTTGTCTTGGATCATTGTATTGCTGAGAATAGCTAAGTCATTCACAGCTGATCATCCTATAGTGTTGCTGTTACTTTGTACACAGTACCTTTCACTTTGTTTTTTTAAATTTTATTTATTTATTTATTAGTACCTTTCGCTTTGCATCAACTCATGTAAATATTTCCAGGTTTTTCTGAGAGCATTCTGCTCATCATTTCTTACAGCACAGTAATATTCCATCATAATCACATGCCACAATTTGTTCAGCTATTCCCCAATTGATGGACATCCTCTCAATTTCCGATTCTTTGCCACCAGAAAAGAGTTGCTGTAAATAGTTTTGTACATATATGTCCTTTTCCTTTTTATTTTTTATCTCTTTTGGGATACGCACCTAGTAGTGGTGTTGCTAGGTCAAAGGGTATGCGTGGTTTTATAGCCCTTTGGGCATAATTCCAAATTGTTCTACAGAATGGTTGAATCAGTTCACAGTTCCACCAATAGTGCATTAATGTCTCATTTTTCCCACATCCCCTCCAACATTTGTCATTTTTGTTTTCTGTCCTATTAGCCAATCCAATAGGTATGAGGTAGTACCTCAGTTAGTTTGCATTTCTCCTATCAATAGTGAGTTAGAGCATTTTTCATATGGCTATAGATAGCTTTGATTACTTCATCTGAAAACTGTTCATATCTTTTGATCATTTAGCAATTGGGGAATGGCTCTTTTATAAATTTGACTCAATTCTCTACATGTTTGAGAAATGAGGCCTTTATCATAGAAACTTGCTTTAAAACTTTTTTCACAGTTATGATTGCTAAATGTATTTCCCTCCATCCCATTCCTTTCCCTACTCCCTGTTTATTCTTTCCTCTCTTCTTTCACCCTGTCCTTCCTCAAAAGTGTTTTCCATGTGACTACCCCTCCCCTAATCTGCCCTCCATTCTATCACCCCCCCACTTTCTCTTATCCCCTTCTTCTTCTACTTTCCTGTGGGATAAGATAGATTTCTATACCCAATTGAGTGTATGTGTTATTCCCTCTTTGAGCCAATTCTGATGAGAGGATCACTTGCTTCCCCTCACATCCACCCTCTTCCTATCCCCTGTAAAAGCTTTTTCTTGCCTCTTTTATGTGAGATGATTTACATCATTCTACCTCTCCCTTTCCCTTTCCCAGTACATTCCTCTCTCATCCCTTAATTTAATTTTTTTTTAAGATATCATCCCTTCATATTCAAGTCTCACCAGTGCCCTCTGTCTATGTATACTCCTAACTGTCCTAATAATGAGAAAGTTCTTAGGAATTACAAGTCATCTTTCCATGTAGGAATGTAAATAGTTCATCCTTATTAAGTCCCGTATGATTTCCATTTCCTGTTTATGCTTTCATGCTTCTCTTGAGTCTTGTATTTAAAAGTCAAATTTTCTATTCAGCTCTGGTCTTTTCATCAAGAATGCTTGAAAGTCCTCTATTTCATTGAATCTCCACTCCCCCGCTCCGAAGTATTATACTCAGTTTTGCTGGATATGTGATTCTTGGTTGTAATCCTAGCTCCTTTGCCCTCCAGAATAGCATATTCCATCCAAGCCCTCTGATCCTTTAATGTAGAAGATGATAAATCTTGTGTTATCTTGACTGTGGTTCCACAACATGGTTGCTATTCTTTATCAAGTTATCTTTTATTTTGATATTCCATAGATTATTCAGCCATTTTCCTAATTGCTGAACATGTACGTTCTTCTGACTTAAGAAAAAATTACAACATGATAGTGATCATCAGATATTTGAAGGGCTGATGTGGGGAAGACAAATTAGACATGTTCTTCTTGGCTTCCAGGAAGTTCAGAGGCAGATCTGAAAATGATAGAATTAAAACACTTAAAAAAGGAGAACCGCCAAAATGTGGTTTGGGCAACTGCTGGAGGATGGGAATTCCCCTTCATCAGAAGGGATTTTTGTGTAGATATGGGTTGGATCGGTGGCTTCTGAGGTCCTTTCTCACATGAACATTCTGTGAAATAGTGCTCCTCTAGCACTCCCTCTGGACTTTTTCTCCCAACCACCATTTGTCCGTACTGTCTGGGTTGGGGCTGGGAGTGACGGTTGCCAGAGGGGAGCTGAGTACTTTCCCCCTCAGCCTTCTGTCATCTCACAGTATGTGGTCGGGTTTCTTTTCAGTTTGCTTCAAGTCTAACATCCTCAGTTATGACCCTGAGGAGTGAGATTTCTTACTTCTTTTTCTTATTTGTTTTTTGGCTAGGCAATGGGGTTAAGTGACTTGCCCAGGGTTACACAGCTAGTAAGTGTCAAGTGTCTGAGGCCGAATTTGAACTCAGGTCCTCCTGATTCCAGAGCTGGTGCTCTATGCACTGCGCCACCTAGTTGCCCAAGGGGTGAGATTTCTCATACAAACTCATCTTGAATGCTCTCCTCCAGTATAAATCAAGCATCAATTAGCCTTTCTGTGGGGATATTTACTCAGGAATCTAGCAAGGACACGAGATTAAAAAAAAAAACCCTCTAAAATGGAGTGCTAAGAGTGTCTTTCTTCTCTACTAGAGTCTTCACTAAAGTTGCTTTGGGTCTGGTGTTCCTGATGGATGCAGAGCTCCCTTGCTCATCAACACGTTCCTTGGCTGACAGGTCTGCCCTCTGCTGGGCTGAATCATGTTGGTTGATCCTTGGAGCCCACTCCTACCAGACTTGGCTGTTGCTGCTGCTGGCCCTTGTTTGCCCAGGGGACTTCTGCTAAAGCTCACAAGGCAGTAACCTGTTTCACTCTGTCTTTGGATACATATTCACCCAAGATCAGGAAGAATAAACACAAAAGAAGCAGGTATCACGCGCTCAGGGGCACATGCTATAATTATTTAGGGTCCAGGTGCCTTTGATTCTTTCCCTTGTATCATACAATAGTGGGTCCATGTTTTCTGCTAGGTTTAGCTTTGGAACAAAAGGTGCTCCTGGAGGTATTTAGTCATGAAGTACCTTCTGCAGTTCTCATAGTGAGGAGCAGGAGGTTGAGGTGCAGAACCAGCAGGTGAGGGGAATCCCTCGAGTTAGATGTTTTGTGGCACACTAGGGCAGAAGGGACAAATACTTCACTTTGCCAGGGAGCCCCCAACATTCCCAAGTATAGCCTGGACTGGATTGAAATGTAATTGGGAAATATTTTAAAAAAACCCAGTGAAACATAAATAGTGTTAATAATGGCCATTGTTTCTATTTGAGTTTGATATGGTTACCCTAGGGAATTTAATTCATTATTATTACTCTCATCCAGTGACTTAAGGGATTATGGTTAGGTTTCAGTTTATGTTCTGTGTAGCTATTCCTGCTAGAAAATAAGTATTGAATATTTGCCTTACCTGGTTGAATACTTTTGACAGCCATGCGCCCTCCCAGTTTTTCCAGTCTGCTCCCCAGCTAAATGGGGATTGGAGTTAGAGGACCTAGATTTGAATCCTGGCTTTTGTATTATCCCCTGAGCACTCCTTGGGTGTTCCTCTGTCAGAGTCTTGGTTAACAGTATTTCCTTTCCAAGAATGAGATCTCCCTTTCTCTTCAATCCTATTCCTAATTTTTCCAGACCAGTTTATGTCATTTTTCAGGACCACCCCCCCCCCCAGCCTAAGGTAGCTCATCCCTCCATTGTAAGATTTTCAGTAGAATCTTAGATTTGTAGAATGGCTGGAGATCATCTCTCTCCCTCCTCCTTTCCCTCTTTTTGTCCCCTTCTCCCTTGCTGTCTTTCCTTTCTTTTCTCTCACCCTCTTCCCTTCTCTCTCTCTCTCTCTCTCTCTCTCTCTTTCTCTCTTTCTCTCCTCTCCCCCCCCATCCCCTTCTCCAGGCTCTGGAAAGTACCATGACTTAAGGTGACCCAGGAAGTTAAGAACAAAGTCAGGATCCAAATATCTTTGACTCTCAGGCCCATGTTCTTACTCCACTGCTATGCAGCCTCTCTTATTGTCTTATCTTATCTTTATGGCACTTCTGGCCAGGTTCTGGACTTCCTTGCATTGTTACCATATTTTCTGTGCATTGTTAGTACCTGGAGGAGAGGAACTATATTTGAATGAGGAACTTAACATCTACTTTCTTTCTTGAATGATCCACCCTCAACTCAATGAACCATAATTTGGCTTTCTGGCTGTAGTATTTATTGGCTAATTGAATGTAAAGAGTTATTGGACCTGTTCATTTTCCATATAGCTTTGTGGGTGGGTGTTGGGGCCATTGCTTAGGCCTAGACTCCTCATGAGAAGTATAGCCAGATCTTCCTGTCCCTAGGAAATAGAGAGCCCTGAAAAGATTCTCTATAGAAGAGGTAATTTTTAGCTAGCATGTAAGACCTCTCCAAATTTGTACCTATACCTTCCCCTTGTAACAGTTATTTCAGCTGCTGCTGTTGTAAAGAGGAAACAAAACAAAACAAAAAGCCCCAACCCACTCCTGGTTACCATGGATTTCACCCAACAGTGTTTTAATTTTAGTGCTGACATTTTCATGTCAGAATAAGAAATATTGGCTGTGATCCGAGGCAGCTCCCTGTTCATGTTCTTGCTTACTGGGGCAGGACTACAGGGTCCCATCTCTTCTAGCTGTTGTTGCTGGTAGTAAAGTCTTATCTGATGGTTTTCAGGTCAAAGCTTCCTCTAGAGCATATAGGCAGTAGGCCCAAACTGAAGTTACCTAGGCTGGTGCTTTGGGCATGGAATGGGTGTTAGATCCATGCTTTCATTGCTATGAAGAGTTTCTGGGAAGGAAACTCCTTTGGCCAGTGCAGGTCTGAACCTCCTTTGCAACTCTACCCCAGAAGAGGCCCTGAAAAGTTGATTGACTTGCGCAGAGGTGGGACCTGTATCTGCAGGCTTTTTGGATTCCTGAGGCTAGTTTCCTATTCTTTATCTCTAGTTGCCCAGAGCATAAAATGGTGCTCTAAAATGTTTGTTTATTGAATTGGTGTGGAGAAACTGCGTTGGACTTGGAGTCAGGAGATCTGAATTCTTACGTTTCCTAACTGTGCCACGTTTGGCAAATGACAGAATCTGTTTGCTTATCCATAAGAAGGGCTAACAGGTAATAATACTTACTCTTGCATTTATGAAGAAAATGCTTTGTAATCCTTAAAACATTGTAGAAATACTGAATGAAACAATCGGAAAGTAAGTGATATAAAAAGTATTCGTTATGTGGTCTAGACAGTTAAGAGACATGAAGGTTCAGGGAGGAGAGGGATGAGTGTGGGTTGGAGTCATCAGGGAGTGTTTCACGGGCTCACTTGCTTTAGGAAAGATAATTTTAGTTGGAATCCATCCATTCTTCTTAGTCTAAAAACGTGAGCCGTTACTAAACCTTTAGAGAGGAGGGAGAAGAGTAAGGGAGTAGCACATACATAAAATCAAACTTGGGGTATGTGTATTGGAGTAAATGTTACAGGGCCATATATTGGGAATGAAAAGGAATTTTAATAGTCACTTGGGCTACCTCTTTGATTTAATTTTATTTTGAAAATTCATTTTAGCAATGGCCTTTTTCCTTACCTTAGTCATTCATCTCATCTTCCCTTGCCCCCTCACCCATGAACGCTTTCTTGTATGTAACAAGGAAAAACAATTGAGCAAAATCAATTGGTGCAATAACCCTGTCTGACAATGGACACAGGCATCTAACCTACTTGTTTCCCACCTCAGTGCCAGGAGGAGGAAGGCATTTTTCCTTGTCTGTTCCTATGGACCAGTATTGGTTTTTCATTTATTCAGACTTCATTTTAGTGAGTCTCGCTTTACATTGTTTTCATTATTTTGTTTGTTGTATATTTTGGTCCTGCTGAGTTGATACGTCAATTCATATGAGTCTACGACTTGCAATACGTGGCAATACGATGTGTAACGTTGCTCTGAATTTCTTAAAGCATTCTACTTCATTCACTCTTGTGTCATAGCTGATCTAGCCATTCCCCTCTTTGTTTCAAGTTCTTGGCTGTCACCAAATGTGCTGCTATTCATATCGTGGTATGTAATAGATCCTTGTTTCTGACTTTGACTTCCTTGGGGTATATGCCTGTAGTGTACCCAAGATTTTTGTACCCCGTTTTATAACCAAAGTTATGTGACTTGTCCAGGGTCAAGTAAACGAACAGAAGTGGGGTTTGAGTTCACCTTGTTTGATTCCAAATTAATCATTCCTTATAACACTCTATGGGCAGGTCTGCATAGCCTGCTCATTGAAGCTTCAGTAGCATCCAAAGCCTTCTTGTAGCCTAAGGAATCGGGCCCCCAGCATGTCCAAAGCTTACTTTAAGTAAGCTGCTTTGGTGACAGTTGTTGGGTCATACATGGGGGAGTTGGGGCAGAGGAGAAACTGCAAGGCCTGGGGGTGATGGTGACGATGCTGAGGAGGATCAGGATGAGGTGGGGGGTGCTGTGTGGGCATGCCTGGGTGGGGTGCTGTGGAAGTCTGAATTAGAGCAACCCAAGTAACCCTTTGGAGAAACGGGCAGAGAGGATGATTATTCCAGCTTTATGATTGGGAAGGAAGCTAATCAAATGAAACATTTAGCAGGAAATTGCCAGGCTTTGATGGTTTTGCCCAAGGTATGGTAAGCAGTGATTTCCAATTGGGAATTTTGGAATTCTAGGGATTAGATTGGGCTTCCACACTGCTGACCATCCATTGAGTGGTTTTGACTAGATCACAGGATCAGAGTGTTGGAGCTGGAAGGGACCTCAGGGATGATCTAGTTTAAGTGCCTCATCTTACTGATGAGGAAACTGAAGCCTAGGGAGGTAAAGTGACTTGTGCCTAAGGTCACACAGGGAGTACACATTCAAGGCAGAATTTGAACACGGGTCCTTTGACTCCAGAGCCAGTGCCTTTTCTGTTCTTTTCTCCCCAATCCCTTTTAGCAGAGGTTGGTGAGAGATCTTCATTTCCCCAACCTTCAGGGCTTGCCAACTTTAAAATCTCCCATCAGGAAGTGACTTGTTTTTCCCTTCTTTGAAAGGGAAGCTGCTCCACAGGGTTTGGGGTTGAGGAAGAGAGCCAAGAACTTTGAGCAGCCACCCCCATTGGTGTTAAAGTAGAGGCTTTGACCTGCTGTTGGTGGAATCTCAGAGGGGCTGAACTATCCCTGACTTGCTTCCAGTTTTGAAAAGCTCAGGGCTACCTGAGCTTGGGGTTGCTGATCTCTAAGGGGATGATGCCATTGCTTGAGGTTATTTCGGGACTAATTGAATTGTACTATGTCATGGTTGGGGTAAAATGTTGGCATGCCCTTGCAGCTTTAGATCTTTGACCCCAGACTCAGACTTTGAAATACGCTTTTGCCATGAGTCCATGGCTACACATTGCAGCGCTCCTGGAAGGCTGAGGATGGAGGCTCTCCTACGGTTAGGTTAGGGGAAACTGTTCCTTTTCTGTCTGCACTGCTCCCTCCTGTGGGCAGAAGGAACAGCAGCCATCGGTCTGAGACCTGCCAGTTTGTCCTTTTTTACCAGCTTTTTTAAGCTGGGGAGGCACTCACCTGTTCTTAACATTTTCTTTTCCTCTTTCTAGGAATGGAGTTAAGGCTATTTTTCTTTTTTGCTTATGGCACCTGGAGCTTCCTGACATTCTGCATGCCTGGAGCTTATTTCTAATGTCTAAGCCCTATCTGAGATTTCACTTCCGCTTTGTTCTGCCCACAGGATAATGCGGCCAGATGACGCCAACATTGTAGGCAACGTTCATGGAGGGACGATTTTGAAAATGATTGAAGAGGCTGGGGCTATCATCAGTACCCGACACTGTAACAGCCAGAAAGGAGTAAGTATTTGGTGGGTCACCTACCTCTAGGCGCTGCCAGGTGCCCGTGGAAAAGCCAGGGTCCTCGGGTACATTTCTGTCATCCCCAATCAGAAAACAAGTGTCAGTGTAATGTCTCTGGCACTGGTATTGGATGGCTTTTTCCTTCCTTTTTTCCTAGCCTATTGCGGTCTTCTGCAAGCCCTGTCCACTGTTAGGAGGCCTTTGGCGGCTTCTTTTGAAGCAGGAGGAACTTGGTCTCAGTGAAACTGTGGTGGGGAGGAAGCTCTGTTCTTAGAAGAAAGTGGAGGAGAAATCAAAAGAATAGTGAATGAAATTCATTATCCAAGTCGCTTTAGAGCAGGGGATTCTTATCCTGCGGTGTCTGAACTTGTCTTAAAAAAAAAACCCCCACATTGGGGCAGCTAGGTGGCGCAGTGGATAGAGCACTGGCCCTGGATTCAGGAGGACCTGAGTTCAAATCCAGACTCAGACACATAATACTTACTAGCTGTGTGACCCTGGGCAAGGCACTTAACCCCACTGCCTAGCCAAAAAACCAAACCAGAACAAAACAAAACCCCCACAATATTTCAATATAATTGGTTTCCTTTTCAATCTTCTGTATTTGATTTTATGTATTTAAAAACAAGTATTCTGAGAAGGGGCCCATAAGCTGTCAAAGGGGCTCATGACACAGCCACACCAACAAAGGTTCTGAACCCCTCTTTTTGAGTACCTGGAGCCGTGTTTGCCATTGCTATTAATAAAGAGAACTATGTGACTCTTAGATGCTCTGGGGATTCTAGTCCAGTGTGTGTGTGTGTGTGTGTGTGTGTGTGTGTGTGTGTGTGTGTGTG
>NW_020954710.1:11085192-11134902 GCF_900497805.2 Vombatus ursinus
GTGTGTGTGTGTGTGTGTGTGTGTGTGTGTGTGTGTGTGTGTGTGTGTGTGTGTGTGCGTGCGTGCATGTGTGGATATATATGCATAAAATATATACATATATAAAATATATATGCAGACAGTTTTCACTTTACTTAAATTCTCATTAACAAATTTGACTTTACATAAAGAATCCTGAAAGAAATCTGCATTCCAAAAAAATTACAAAAATTGCTTATGCAGAGCAAATACTGTATGATAAGACGAATAAATAGTAGAGGGAAGCTGAGAAGCATCTCTAAGTCAGTTCCTTTGTGTCTGCGGAGAGTAATGCCGTGCCTCTCCCTGCGTTAAATAGTGATCTTCATATTTTCACCATGGCTGGTAGCAAACGTGTTCTTGAGGGGAGAAGTGAACCGTTTTGTAAGCATGAGTGAATAGACTTGGAAATGAAAATAAAAAAGAGACAAAACTTGTCATCGATAACACATGAACTTAGTCTTCTGACTTGTGAACACCATGGTGAAGGATGCTGCCCAGATAGGGGAACATGGAAAAGGCACTGTTTGCATGAAGTCGACATATCTGTCAAAACAAACAGAAGGTGCTGTTCTACAGATGAGAAACTATTAGCTATGTGAATAAACGCCCAAACTTAGAAGAATATTCCTTTAAACTTGATGACAGTTCAAACCAAAGCTCAAAGCCTCTTTGAAGATTTAAAGGTTAAGTACCCTGAAGAAACACAGGTATTTATAGCAAGCAGTTTTTGGTTTGCATGATTTCAAAATCATGCAGGATTTCATAATGTGTAAGTGTTAGGAGAGGCTGCTTAGTGCAGATATTGAAGCAGCAAAGAAGTTCCCAGAGTTGCTGCAAAAAATAATAGATGAAGGTCCCTACTTGCTTGAACAAATCTTTAATGTAGATGAAATCAGCCTATTTTATCAAAGATGCCATCTCATCCACATCTTGGTGGAGGAACAAACAGTGCTCGGGCATAAAGCTTCTGAGAAAAGGGTTCCTCTTCTGCTTGGAGGGAATGCATCTAGGACTTGCAAATTAAAACCTGTTCTCGAGCCCTGCTCAGAAAATCCTAGAGCACTGAAGGGAATCAGCAAGCACCACTACCTGGGCATTATTTTGCTTACCCTAAGGCATGGCTAATCCTGTTTGAACAATGGTTTATTCACTGCTTCTTCCAAAAATGGAGAAGTTTAGTAATGATAATCGCATTCCTTTCAAGATTCTACTTATTTTGGATAATGTCCCAGATCACTCCCCCTCCCCCCAATCTGGAAAATTTTAATGAAAAGCTAAAAGTGGTTACCCTAACACTACCTCATTATTACAACCTATGGATCAGGGAGTGATTGCGAATTTGCCTAGGCAATTGCAGCTTTGGATGCAGATAAGGAGTTGACCTTGAGAGATTTCTGGAAGTCCTGTAATATTTAGCATGCAATCCGAAATATTGTTAATGTAACAGAAACGTATTTGAAGAGTTTAGAAAAAATGTGCTTATAGATTTGAAAAAGATGAAACAGTTGAAGAAGTGAGTACGAAGATTATGAAATTAGCATAAGAATTGGAGCTAGAAGTGGGTGAAGATGCTGTGGAGTTGATTAATCTCATGGAGAAGAACTGTTGCATGAAGATCTGATTGGGCTGCTAGCTGCAAAGATGCCAAAGAAAAAAGGGAACCTCGGAATCTGAGGTCAAACCAGAAAGGCTCACAACAAAACAGTTGGCAGAAGCATTTCATCATTTGAGTAAATTTTTTCTGGTATTGAAAAGATGGATCCAAATACTTCAGGATTTTTAAGTTCAAAGACTAGTTGAGGATAATATTGCTTGCTGTCATTATCATGTATGGGCAGCTAGGTGGTGCAGTAGATAGTGCTGGGCCTGGAGTGAGGAAGACTCATCTTCCTGAGTTCAAATCTGGCCTCAGACACTTAACTAGCTGTGTGACCCTGGACAAGTCACCTAACCCTGTTTGCCTCAGTTTCCTCATCTGTAAAATGAACTAAAGAAGGAAATGGCAAACCGCTCTAGTATCTTTGCTAAGAAAACCCCGCATGGGGTCATCAAGAGTTGGACGCGACCAAAATGGCTGAACAACTCCTCACATATATGAGGTAAAAAAAAGAGAACCGCTTTCTTGATAGCTTCAGAAAAAAAGTTACATAGTCAACCACTAGTGATAAAGGCAGGGTGTAGTGGGTGGGGAAGGGGCTCTATACTGCACCCCTATGTTAACTTTACGTACAGTACTGTGTATACTTTATCATTAACTTTACCTTTCATTTCCTAATTCTTTTTATTATCATGGTACAGTATTTGATATGTCTACATTTTAGTATATTTTATGACTTGCATAAAGGTGTTATTTTGTGTGTGCCTTTGTTATATAGGCTGAGTGGAATGGATCGGTAAGGGCAGATTTGCATTATGTAAAAACTGTTTTATGTAGAGGTCTGCAGAACTGTCCACTTAGGTAAAATGAGAACTGTTTACATACAAAAAGCCAAAATCTGCTCTCTTGAGGAGCCACAAACTGCCTGTGAAAGAGCCCCCTGAAGACTGTGCATGTCAGCCAGAAGAACTCTTCCTTAGGCTAAATGGGTGCCATGGAGTGAGGTGTGGCCTTTGAGCCTTAGGACTGTGAGGCTTATTGCCAGAATCAGAAAGAATGTAGATTGCCTCCTTTCCTGGCTCACCTGCAACTGTTCTCTTGGACCTATTGGATTGGAATCCAGTACTTATTTGTCGGAAAAACTTTAGCTGGACTGCCTTGGTGTTGAAAGCATTGTCTTCTGGAGAGAACAGAGGGTGCTGCTTAAGGCAACCACAGCCAGAAGTTTACCAGTCAATCCATCTCAACAAACATATATTAAGTGCCTACTGTGTGCAAGGCACTAGGTTTAGTGCTAGGGATACAGAGATAATTAAAGCAGTCCTAGTCCTCGAGGAATTCATATTCCCAAACATGATAAGAATTTCACAGTGTGTTTGCAGACAAGAAACTACAAAGTCTATGCCAAATACTATAAAAGAATTCAAGAGGTATGGGACACTAATGCCCAGTACGAATCAGGAAAGACCTTGTGGAGGGAGAGGTGCCAGAGGTATGTTTTGAAGGAAACTCGGGATTCGAAAAGGCAGAAGTGAAGAGGGCCACATCCCAGCTGTGGAGACCCTGTACAGAGACCGGGAGAGCAGCCCTCACAGATGAGGGCCCACAAGGAGACTAGTTTGACAGGGACAGAGAGTATATGGAGGACTTTAATTGGAAATAAGACTGGAAAGATCAGGGCAGCCAGATTGTAGGGGTTTTAAATATCAGGCTGAAGGATTTGCTATTTTATGCTGGCAATAGGGAGCCGCTGAACATATTTAAGTGGGGAGCACAGAGTCGGCTCAGTGTTGGTAGGAATGTCAGTTTGGCAGTGCTATAGAGGATGGTTTGGAGAGGGGGCAGGAATGGGAGCAGGAAAAGGGAGCTGGTTCAGAAGACAAAAGAGGGAGCACGAGAAGTCAGGAAAGTGGAACAGCCGAGACTTGAAATCCAACTGGCCTCAGTGGGTGAGGAAGAGGGGAAAGTCAAGGGTGACCCCAAAGTTGTACCCCTGATTTGGGAGGATGGTGCAGGCCGTGCAATGTACTTCCCAAGCACAGCCTGTGACCTGCTGGTGAGTAGCCCCCTTCCCTCTGACAGCCCCTAAACCCCACTTCTTGTTAGCCGGGTATCTTCTGCTTTGGGGTGACTCCTCTTCTAGGAGAGGTCAGCTTGAGGAGAATGCCCCACCCTCTGCCCCTGTGGCTCTGCTCCAGAAACAACTTTCCTGAACCTTTCTTTGGGCTTTCGACATCTTGGTCTATGTGCCCCTGCTGCTTCCATCGCTGGCCAGAGCTCTAGTGACCTCATTCTCTACTTGCTTGGATTAGTGTTGTCTCAGGGCCATGTGATTTCTTCCTCTGAAGTTTAGCTTAGGGGAAACAAGAATTCTTAATTCTTTACTTTAGTAATTAGGCAACTTGTGTATAAAAAAATCTAATGAGTACTAACCCATCTATTCCAAATGCTGGCTTTTGGATCTGGAAGAGACCCACCTCTTTCATTTAAAAAAAAAAAATAAAAAACTTTTAATTTATTTTATTTGTTCAGCTAAGATGCATTTATTTTCTTTCCCTCCATTCTTCCTTTTATCCATTGGAAGAAAAGGAAACCTAAAGTCTTATAACAAACATGCATAATCAGGGAAACCAAATTCCCAATTAGACATGCCCCAGAAAATCCTAGCCTGCATCTTTAGGCCATCACCATTTTATCCGGAGATGGATATTATGCTTCCTCATCTGTCCTCTGAAAGTATGCTTGCTCATCTTGTAGATCAGAGTTCTTAAATCTTTCAAAGTCGTTTGTCTTTATAGCTAATTTCTTACCTAACTGTTGTTAGCAGATAATTAGATAACAAGCATTTATTAAGTACCCGCTATGTGCTAGGCACTTTACAAATATCTCACATCAACCCTGAGAGGTAGTGCTGTTATGATCTTCATTTTACAGATGGGGAAACTGAGGCAGACAGGTTCAATGACTTGCCTAGAGTAACAAAGCTAGAAAGTGTCCAAGACCAGATCTGAACTCAAGTCTTCCTGATTTCAAGTCCAGCTCACTATCCACTGTGCCATATAGTTGACTGTACATCTGTGTGTAAATATGTTTTTACACATTGGCAAATGTCTATTGGATTTTAAAGTTTTTCTTTGTTAAATTGTACATTGTTGCATATAATTTGTTATTTCCTTGTGTGTAAATAGTCCTTTTCATTATCAAATTGAGTGGAGCCTCAGTATTGACTATATGTTTTCATGTATTTTATTTAGATAGTAAACTTTGAAACCTTTTTTTCTGATTTCCTTTCCAACTCTATATCTGTGATCCATTTATGTTTGTTTCATGCTTTCCCAATTCTGCTTCTTTCCATTTCAAATTTTAAAATAATGTATTTGAATCCATACATTTTTGTCTCTGATAATCCGTTTCTTAGATGGGCTAAAGATACTTTTCCATTTTTTTTGTGGTTTTCTTATTTGTATTTTAGAGGGATCTAACCCTCTGAATGCATCTGAAATTGATTGTAGTATGATGAGTCATGAATCCACTTTAACCCTTTCCATAAGAATATCCATCTTTTCAGGGCTTCTTTATTTAAAAAATAATACAACATATTAACACACAAAATTATAAATGCATAAAATCCAAATAAGCCAGTCTCTACAAGATGTAGTAAGTCTGGGAGACGTTGAATTTCTTTCTAGTTTTAGGCTTATGTTATTGAAGGGGGTGAGTTGTGTGTATTTGTGTATGTATGTGTGTGTGTGTGTGTGGACTTTGTCAGAAGTCTCTTCTCTTCTCCCTTTACTTCACTTGGTGATCTCATCAGCTCCTGTGGATTCAATTGCCATCTCTATGCTGATGATTCTGAAATCTAACTATTCTGCCCTAACCTTTCTTCTAACCTTCAGTTTCTACTCTACTACTGCATATTGGACATCTTGAACTGGATGTTCCATAGACATCTTAAGCTCAACATGTCCAAAACTGACCCCAAACCTTCCTGCCTTCCAAACTTCTCTATTACTGTTGAAGGCACCACCATCCTCCCAGACCCCAAGGCTCTCAGCCCAGGGATCATCCTGGACTCCTCATTCAATTTCATATCTCACACCCACACTCCCCCTTTTCTCCTCTGACGCTGCCACCAGTCTGGTCCAGGCTGTCATCACCTCATTCCTGGACTATTGCAACAGCTGCTGGGGGTCTGCCAGCCTCAAGTCTTTCCCCATTCCAATCCGTCCTCTATTCAGTCACTAAAGTGATTTTCCTAAAGCACAGATCTGACCATATCACCCTCTACTCAATAAATTCCTGTCATTCCTTATCATCTCCAGGAGTAAATAAAATCCTCTGTTTGGTGTTCAAGGCACTTTATAACCTAGTTCTTCTCTACATTTCCAGTCTTATACCTTACTCTTTGATACATACTTCTAGATCCAGTGACACTGGTCTCCTGGCTGTTCCATGAATAGGACACTATCTTTTGGCTCTAGGCCTTTTCTCTGGCCATCTCCCATGCCTGGAACACTCTCTCTCCTCCACCCCGATTATTGACCTCCCTGGTTTCCTTTAAGTCCCAACTAAAATCCTACCTTCTACAGGAATCCTTTTCCATCCTCTCAATTCCAGTGCCTTCCCTTTCTTAATTACTTCCTATTTATCCCGAATTATCCTGCACACTTGCTTGTATCTGTGTTTGCATTTGATGCATTTGTTGTCTCCTGCAGTATATTGTAAGCTCCTTGAGAGAAGGAGCTGTCTTTTGTCTTTCTTTGTATCCTCGGCTCTTAGCACAGTGCCTGACACATAGTAGGCACATAATAAATGTTGACTGACTTGACTGATTTTAGCCGCTTGGTGTGCTGTTTCTACTGCCAGCTGCCAGTAGGTGGTGCTATGGTCTTATCTCTTTGTGGAAGAAAACAGTCCCAGGATCAGAATCTGAGTAGGATGAGACACTGATGGCCGTGCAATCCAACTCATCATTCCTGCACAGGAACCCCTTATAGAAATACGTGACAGGTAGTCATCGTGTCTTTGAAGACCTTCAGGCAGCAGGGCCCACCCTTTGAGACGATCCATTGCTCCTCTGCAGAGCTGTGACGCTTAGAGAGTTTTCTTTAGATCCAGCTTAAATCCTCCTCATGGCATCTTCCCCTGGTTCCTTCTTATGCCCTTTGGGGCCCAGGAAAACAAGTCTAACATCTTGTCTTTGTGACAGTCCTTCAGCTACTTGAAGATGCCATCACGTTTCCCATAAATCTTTTCTTCTCAAGGCTTAAAGTCCTCAATTCCTTCAAATAATTTGAAACTCAAGGCCCGTCCACATCTCAATGGCCATCTTTTCTGGGTACTCTCTAGCTTATCAATATCTTTCACAAAATGTGATATATAGAACTTAATGTAATACTCTAGATGTGGTCTAGATATGACAAAGTACAGAGATAGGGTCACCTCTAGTCCTGGATGTTGGGCCTCAGTGGGCCCAAGATTACATTTCATGTTTGCTAGAGTGTGCTCTTTATTTGTATTAAGTTTGTCTTTTCATATTTTTTTCAGATGAGTGGCTGTCTGGCCCATGCCTGCTTCATCTTGCATATTGGGAAGCAGATTGTTTTGGATCCCTATTAAATTTCAATTTGTTTGACTTGGTTCAGCATTCTAGCCTGCCAAGATCTTTTACAATCTTGTCTCTCTTACTTAGTTTGATAGCTATCCTTCTTCAGCTTTGAATTCTCTGCAAATTTGATAAGTATGTCTTCTCTGCCTTTGATAAGCTATCTTCTGTGCTTTGTCCAAGTTATCGATAAGGTATTAAGCCAGACAAGACCAAGCACAGATCCCTAGGCACTCTCCTGAAGATCTCCTTCCAAGCTAAGAATGATTGATGAATGACCTTCCCTTGGGATCTTGCCATTCAACCAGGTCACTGTATCATTGTCTGCCCCAAATATTTGCCACTGGACTAGCCTGAGAGACTTGGAGCAAATACTTTGCCAAATCTCGGTAAACAATATTGGCAGGATCCCCTGATCTATAAATAAGGTTGTCTGACAGGATGGTTTCTTGGGGGAACCAAGCTGGTCCTTGGGGAGCCAATGATTACTTTGTTCGATGCTCACCGAGTGTCAAGTGATTAACATGACTGATTCCTGGCCAAATTTGGAAACGTTCTCATTGTCCTCTTCCTGCAGATTCTCCTCTCTTCTCTTCTCTTTTTGAACCTGGGGTGCTTGCCTTTCTCCCCTCCTGCAGGACACTTGCTCATTACATCTCTGCACGTTCTTTCAGTACCTGAAACATCCACTTGGGCCTGGGGACTTATATTCACCCCAAGTAGCCAGGGTTTTCTTATTCTCTCCTTAATGAGCTTGGCTGTCACCTCCCAAGGAGCCATTTTGGTTCTGTCCTTTCCAGGCCAAAGATTATTCTTCTCAACAGACAAAACAAGGCCGGGTGAGAGTTGGGCAGTAGCCTGCCTTCTTTTTCTCTTTCCCACTTACCCCCATAAGCAGTCCTTGCCTTTCTTTGATTCCTGCTCCCCCCGTGTCTTTTGTCTTTCTTGCCGCCCTCACTTTATTCTGAATTTTAGCATTCCTCACAGTTTTACAGGCTCTTGCCATGCTTTTGTATTCTTCCTTTGCTTTCATCATCTGCTCATAGCTTTTAAAAATAACAGCTCTCATTTACTGCTTGCTTTCTGAGTGTCCATAGCAGTATCATTAGGTAGCTCTCCTTTTTCTTCTTCAGCAGCTAGGTGGTATAGTAGTTAGAGGGCTGGGCCTGGAGTCAGGAAGACCTGAGTTCAAATCTGGCCTTAGACACTTCCTAGCTGTGGGACCCTAGGCAAGTCATTTAACCTCTGTTTGTCCGAGTTTTCTCAACTGTAAAATGGGGGTAATGCACTTACCTCCCACGGTTGTTGTGAGGATCAAATGAGATAATAGTTGTAAAGCACCTAGCACAGTCCCTGGCACATAGTAGGTGCCGTATAAATGCTAGTTATCATTAACATTATCATTGTTATTGTTTTTGTTAGAATTTTTTCTTTTTGCCCTCAGAATTTGATTCCTGAGAGCTTCTCATCCTTGCTGGGCTGACATCCCCTGTAGAATTTTAGACCAAACAAGAACTTATCTATCTTTTGTCTACATACTTTGAAATTTGCTCTTCCAAAGTTATGGTTATATGATAGAATATTCTTAGATTTCTTCTTCTCTTTCACACATTTTAAGATGGAAAGTCCTCATTGTTTGCACATCTTTTGGTGAGAATCAGACCCAGAATAGAATTTCCTCTTGGCTCCTGGACTTTTCCAAGGAGAATATTTTTTATTAAACCAAGACAAGAAACCATTAGCTTCTCCTCCTTTGGCAGAGAGCTCCTGCAGATGTTTGGGTAATTGTAGGCCACTGTCACTACTATACCAGGTACATTGTGATCTGTTTTCTGGAATCCTCATGTCTTTCTCTCTCTGTCCTTGTAGTTTGTATGTGATTTATTGCTGAAAATATCACTTCTGAGTCTGTTCCATTGATCTTCATTTGAATGTTCTACCCTTTTCTCTCAGTGGTCTGTCTTCTTTAACAGATCATGGCACTCTGTTCCCCTTTACTTCTTCTGTTCTTTTGAATGCCCTTCAAGGACAGTATTCCTGAGACCAGAACACATGGTCTCATTCCACCAATTCTCAGGTATAACTAGCAAGTCAGATTTTCTTCCTTACCTTAGGATCTCTTGTTCATCTAGCTATTAATTCAGAGCTATTGATTAGACCTCTAATGCTGTAGGTTTTTCCCCCATTATCTTTCTTTCTTTCTTTCTTTCTTTCTTTCTTTCTTTCTTTCTTTCTTCTTTTTTTTTGGTGAGCCAATTGGGGTTAAGTGACTTGCCCAGGGTCACACAACTAGTAAGTGTTAAGTGTCTGAGGCTGAATTTGAACTCAGGTCCTCCCGACTCCAAGGTCAGGGCTCTATTCACTGCACCACCTAGCTGCCCTTATCTTTCTTTTTAACGTAACTTTTAAATTTTACTTTTTTCCCCCAGTTAAGAAGCATTTATTTTCTTTCTCTCTAACTACCACCACCCCTCACTAAAAAAAAAAGAAAGAAAAAGAAAATCCTTGTAACACCTATGCTTAGTCAAGCAAAAAAATCCTCACATTATTAGTTAAAAGGATTTTATTACTGGCTCTTTTCTTGAATTTTGTCTCTTGTACTTTTGGGTGTCTCTGCTGTTTTGTATGCATATTTCCAGGTATAGGGGGCAGCTAGGTGGCGCCAAAGTGCAAGAACACCAGGCCTGGAGCCAGGAAGACTCATCTTTGTAAGCTCAAATTCAGCTTTAGACAGTGACTTGGGGCAAGTCACTTAACTCCGTTTGCCTCCATTTCCTCATCTGTAAAATGATTTGGAGAAAGAAATGGCAAACTACTCTAGTTATCTTTGCCAAGAAAACGCAAAATGGGGTCATAAAGAGTAGGACATGAACGAAAAACGCCTGAACAGCAACAAAACAACAAACAAAAATTCCCAGGCGCATAGTAGGTGCTGACGTGATTGTTGATTGATTCCTACATTATACTGAAGCTATCTAGCCTGCCTGGGTATAGATATCGAAGCAGTTTTCTCCCTCCTTTTTCTGTTTAAAGCTCTCTTGATTAGATGGTATCAACTCAGGCAAATATATTGTTATGAAGCCTTATTAGGTAAATTTTAGACCTGGCCGGAAGCCTGCCATTCTTCAGTTCTCTTTATTCACAAATCCAAATCCCATTTTGGCATTCCATCTTTTTTTTAAAATTAAATTTTATTTTTTATTGTGAACTTAGCAAATAACAAACATTTCAATATACAAAGAACAGAAAAAGCTTGTTTTTGAAGCTGTGAACTTCTGTTATGTACGCTTTGGTTTTCAAGTATATTTTCAATTGCCAACATCACTGGATTATGGAGAAAAAGCCAGGGGGTTCCAGAAAAACATCTACTTCTGCTTCCTTGACTACACTAAAGCCTTTGACCGTGTGGCTCTCAAGAAAATGTGGCAAGTCCTCAAAGAGATGGGAGTATCAGATCATCTTGAGGAATCTGTGTGCAGGCCCAGAAGCAACAGTTAGAACCAAACATAGAATAACTGATTGGTTTAAGTTTGGAAAAGGAGTAGGACAAGGCTGTATATTGTTACCTTATTTATTTAACTCATATGCAAAGTACATCTTGTGAAATACTAGGCTGGACAAATCCAAAGTCAGAATTAAGGTTGCTGGGACAGATACCATCAGTCTCAGCTATGCATACGATACTCCTCTGATGGCAGAAAATGAAGTGGAATTAAGAAATCTCTTGATGAAGGTGAAAGAGGAGAGTGTAAAAGCTGGCTTGAAGCTTAACTTCCAAAAAACTAGATCTTGGCAACTGGTTCCATTGCTTCCTCAAAAATAGAGGGAGAAGAAATGGAAGCAGTGTCAGATTTTACATTCTTGGGCTCAAAGATCACTGCAGATGGTGACCATAGCCGTGAAACTGAAAGATGCTCTGTCCTTGGAAGGAAAGCTAGGGCAAATCTGGACAGCAGACTAAAAAACAGAGACATTACCTTGCTGACAGCTCTGTGGAGTCGAAGCTATGGTTTTTCCACTAGCAGTGTATGGCTGAGAGTTGAACTATAAGGAAGACTGAGCATCACACAATTGACACTTGTGCTGGAGAAGACTTTCGAGGGTCCATTGGCCAGCAAGGAGATCAATTCAGTCAGTACTTCAAGAAATTAATTCAGACTATGCATCGGAAGGTCAAATACCAAAGCTGAAGTTGAAATATTTTTGCCGCATAATGAGAAGAGGGAGACTCATCGGAAAAGACCCTGATGTTGAGAAAGAGGGAAGGCAAAAGAAGAAGGGGGTGGCAAAAGATGAGATGGATGAACAATGAACTTGAACTTGGACAGACTTTGAGAGACAGAGAAGGCTGGAAGGGCCTAGCATGCTGTGGTTCATGGGATCACGAAGAGTCAGACATGACTGAATGACAACAAATTTAATATCTGATTGTAACAAGTAGGATACTTTTGTTGCTTCAATTTGAAATGATGAGAGAGCAAAAAGCAAAAGTCAAATGCCACCCTCAATTCCTAAACGTTTCCTTATGTTATAGCACTCTTTAAAAACAACAAGAGTGCAGCTAGGTGGTGCAGCGTGTAGAGCACTGGCCTTGAAGTCAGGAGGACCTGAGTTCAAATAAGGCCTCAGACCAAACACTTGACACTTACTAGCTGTGTGACCCTGGGCAAGTCACTTAACCCCAATTGCCTTAAAAACAAAAACAAAAACAAAACCAACAACA
Organism: Vombatus ursinus; assembly: GCF_900497805.2. Lineage (NCBI taxonomy): Eukaryota > Metazoa > Chordata > Mammalia > Diprotodontia > Vombatidae > Vombatus > Vombatus ursinus. Next base: position 11,097,139 of record NW_020954710.1, read on the forward strand.
GAGGAAAAAAAAAAAACCAAGAACGGCGACAACCACAATAAGAACAACCACAACGACAAGAACATTGGCTAATCTTTCCTTCCTCCCTCCTTTTCCTGCTCCAGAGGAAAAAAAAAAACCAGTCGGAGATCTAGCCTTGCCGCTGCTGCAGCAGTAGGTGCCTCCATTTTCTTTCCTTCCCCCCTCTTCTTAACCCCTTACAAGCCCAATTCCAACCTTATCATTCCCCTCAAATGGCTCTCTCCAGAGTTACTAATGCTCTCCGAGATGCCAAATCCAATGGCCTTTTCTCAGTCCCCATTATCTTTGACCACTGTAACCTCTGACACTGCGGATCACTCTCTCCTCCTTGAGATGCTCTTCTCTTCAGGTTTTCAGGACGTGACCCTCTCTGGATCTTCTACTTTTCTGACCACTCCTTCTCTGTCTCCTCTGCTAGATCCTCCTCTGGATCCCACCCTCTAACCTTGGGTGTCCCTCTGGGCCCTCTTCTCTTTTCCCTCTATACTATTTCACCTGGTGATCTCATCAGCCCACACGCCTTTAATTACTACCTCTATGCTTAGGAGTCTGAAATCTACCTTTCCTGCCCCAATGTCTCTGTTGCCCTCCAGTCTCTCATGACTTCAGCTGCCTTTCAGACATCTCTAACTGGATGTCCAGCAGACATCTTAAACTCAATATGTCCAAAACAGAAGTCATTGTCTTTTCCCCTAAACTCTTACTCTAGAGGGCAACACCATCCTCCCAGGTCCTCAAGCTATCAGCCTAGGAGTCATTTTGGACTCTTCCCTATCTGTCGCTATCCTAGACTCCCTACTTCCTCTAGACTCCCTTCCGCCATCCAGTCTGTTGCCAAGTCCTGTCTCTCTCATCTTTGCAACATCTCTCCAATATGCCCCTTTCTCTCCTCTGACATGGCCACCACCACGTGCAGATCCTCATCACCTCATACCTGGACTATTGCAATAGCTGCTGGGGGAGTGGGTCATCTGCCTGCCTCAAGTCTGTCTCCACTTTATCCCATTCTCTATTCAGCCACTAAAGTGATTTTGCTCAAGTACAGGGTCAATCATGTCACCTCCACGCCACTAAACTCCATACTGCCTCCAGGAGCAAACACAAAATACTCTGTTTGGCGTTCAAAGCCCTTCATAACCTAGCCACCTCCTCCATTTCCAGTCTTCTCACACCTTACTTTCCAACATGTACTCTTAAGTCCATTGACACTAGCTTCCTGGCTGTTCTAAGACAATCCATCTCTTGATTCTGGATATTTTCTCTGGCCATCCCCCATAATTGGAATACTTTCCCTCCTCCCCTCTTTAAGTTGACCTCTTTAAGTCCCAGTAAAAATCCCACTACAAGAACCTTTTTCCAACCCCTCTTAATTCCTTAATGCCTTCCCTCTGTTAATTAGTTCCTGTTTATACCGTTTCTAGCTTGCTTTGCCTGTATTTGTTTGTATGTTGTGTTGCCCATTAGATTGTAAACTCCTTGAGGGCAGCGGCTGGCTTTTGCTTCTTTTTGTATCCCCAGAGCTTAGCACAGTGCCTGAAATATGTAGGCACTTAATAAATGTTTGCTGATTGATTGATTGCAAGTAAAGCCCCTTTTCATTCTAAATCCTGTGACTTCTCTCTGACCTTTGATTTTTTTTTTTCCTCCCAAGACTTGATTCAGGGCTCAGTTTTTTCTTTTTGTTTTGGCCTCTCTGACCAGTAGTATTATCTGTATAGTAGCTAGAAATATTCTGGTTGGTGTCTATAGACCCTTGGTTTTCTCTTTGACCTCTTTGGGGTGATGCCTAGCAGTCCCACCCCCAGTTTCAATCAGTATTTATTAAATGTTTACATATGCTTAGCACGATGCTGTGTACTATGAAGGGGGCAGCTAGGTGCCATAGTGCACAGAGTGCCAGGCCTGGAGTTGGGAAGACTCATCTCCCTGAGTTCAAATCTGGCCTCAGACACTTACTAGCTGTGTGATCCTAGGCAAGTCACCTAACCCTGTTTGTCTCAGTTTCCTCATCTGTAAAATGAGCTGGAGAAGGAAATGGCAAACCACTCCAGCATCTTTGCTAAGAAGATCTGAATTCAAATCCAGCCTCAGACCCTTACTAGCTGTCAAGTGACTTCACCCTGTTTGCCTCAGTTTTCTCATCTGTAAAAATGAGCTGGAGAAAGAAATAGGCATCTTTGCCAAGAAAACCCCAAATGGAGTCACGAAGAGTCAGACAAGACTGAAATGATTGAGCAACAATGTTATCTATCAGATACTGTTTTTTAAAGATTTTCATGTATTATTTATTTTTAACATTCTTTTCTTTTTAAATTTTGAGTTCTAAATTCCACCCCACCACCGCCCACTAAGAAGGCAAGCAATATATCAATTATACATGTGAAATCTACATCAGGTCTTCTCAATAAAAGTTGATGCCTTTGAGAAGACTTAATTTTTTGGCATCTTTTTCTTGGGGGGCAGTGTAATTGTATTTCTTTGTATTGGGTTTGATGGGAGGGGCTAAGAAAATGATTGAAGGATGATCATCTGCATTATTATCTGCTTTGCTGCTGAATCCTAAAGATCATGGCACCTTCCCATCTGCTTTGCAGCTGAACCTTTCCATATGTCATCCCCCTTGTTGGAATGGGAGTTTCTTGGGGCAGCTAGGTGGTGCAGTGCATAGAGCACTGGCCCTGGAGTCGGGAGGACCTGAGTTCAAATCCAGCCTCAGACACATAACACTAGCTGTGTGAACCTGGGCAAGTCACTTAACCCCAATTGCTTCACCCCCCCCCCAAAAAAATAGATTTGAAATCAGGAGTTTCTGACTCTAAGCCTAGTCTTTGGGGGGCAGCTAGGTGGTGCAGTAGATAGAGCACCGGCCCTGGATTCTGGAGGACCTGAGTTCAAATCTGGCCTCAGACACATAACACTTACTAGCTGTGTGACCCTGGGCAAATCACTTAACCCCATTGCCTAGCCAAAAAAAAAGAAACAAAAACCAAAAAACCCACTAACAACAACAACATAAAAAAACATTTATTGGGGCAGCTAGGTGGTGCAGTGGAGTTCAAATCCAGCCTCAGACCAAACACTTGACACTTACTAGCTGTGTGACCCTGGGCAAGTCACTTAACCCCAACTGCCTAAAAAAAAAAAAAAAAAGAGAAAAGGAATAGGAGTTTCTTAAGAGCAGAGGTTGTCTTATTTTAACATTTGTGTCCCCAGTGCTTAGCAAAGTGCTGTGTACATAGTAAGCACTTAATAAATACTTTTTCATTCTTTCAAAAAAAAAAAAGAAAGAAAAATGATTGCCACACTGACACCTGTTTTTCATCTCAGATTATGCAAGGTGGCAAGCTACCCAATGTGCCATGAAGATAACAGCTAGCATCTAGTGCTTTAAGGTTTGCAAAGCACTTTACGTATGTTATCTCATTTAATCCTCACAACAATCTTGGTGGGGTAGATGCTATTATCATCCCCATTTTATAAATGGGAAAACTGAGGTGAGAGATGCTGTGTGTGAGGTTAGATAAAGCCCATCATCTTGCCTGTCTCAGGACTTTCAAAAGCATTCTTTATAAATAAACAAAACAAAAGAACCTTAGTTTCTAAAATTCCAAAAAGCTACCGAGAATACACTTTGAGAAGCATGTCAGCTTCTCTGAATAATATTTGATATGATACCAGTAGAGATTAGGGCAGTATACCCTAATGGCAGTCTGGCAGATAAACACTTTACTTGTGTGAAAAGATTTTTATTGAATTAACAGTAAAATGGAGGAAGATGTGTGAGCCTATCTGGTATACAGAATTTCTTTAGAAAGAAATTGTTTCCGTATCAGACAAGCAGTGTTGTCTGCCTGGATGTGGAAATATTTTTATAATGTAGAGTTGTGTATTATAATGGTGTTCATTAAAATGAGCTTATCCATTTAATAATATGAATAGCTTTGTACTTGGCCAGTTAGGCCTGCACTGTTATAGGTGTAGGTCAAAGCCATCTTAACTATAAAGCCATGAGCCCTTCTATTTTTAGAGCATCTTATTATTTATTAAGCTCTTTCACCTGCCTTCTCACTTGAGCCTTAACCCAGACCTGTGAGGGAGGTAAATGAGAAGAAACCAACAGAGTTTAACTGCTCCCAAATTAGCTCGTTGGAGAGGTTGTGACAAGCTTAGGGGGACATAGGACCAGAAAGTGATTGAGGTGGGCCCGGGGTTTAAGCCTTCTGAATCTGATTCCAGCATCCCTTTGGTCATAGCACAATGCTTTCACAACAGTTAGGAAGAGCCTGGCACGTCCCGGATGTTTTAGTGAATATGTGAAGGGGATGCGTTACCATGTTGTCTGAAAACATCCTCACGGGTAACTTCTAGGCCCTCTTGTCCAAGGCTCTTGGGCTGTGGCAAAGAAATAACAGCTACTTTCCCTATCAGGTTTAGTGAATAAGAAGATTGGGACATAGGATGTTCGCGTGTGTGCACACACACACACACACACACACAACACTTGTTGTTGGAGTCGTTTTTCAGTTATGTTCACTCTTCATGACCCCATTTGGGGTTTTCTTGGCAAAGATCCTGGAACAGTTTGCCATTCCTTCTCCAGCTCATTTTACAGATGAGGCAAACAGGTTTAAGTGACTTTCTCAGTGTCATACAGCTAATAGGTATCTGAGGCCAAATTTGAATTCCGGTCTTCCTGACTCCAGGGCAGTACTCTATTCACTGCGCCACCTAGCTGTTCCACTTACATACATGTATACCTACCTACCTATATACATATGTGTGTGTGTGTGTGTGTGTGTGTGTGTGTATGTATGTGTGTGTATTTTCTCCCCTTCCTTGGTTGGGAGTAGGATAGTCATTTTACTTCTATGTCTTCAATGCAGAGCCTTATGGTTTGACCTCACCAATGGTCAGGGGAAGATAGACTTGGAGTGGGCTTGTATTCAGAGGCAAGATCTGCATGTGAGGCTGAAGGAAATGTTCTTGGCCTTACCTACTTTGTGTGGGAAGGCAGTCTTTCTCTCCTTGCCTTTTCTTAGATCACTTTATTTTGATCCCTTTCCCCCTTTATCTTGTTTGAGTCACGTTTGGGTATATATCAGTTGCCTCTGTTAGGCTGTAAATTCCTTAAAGGCAAGGACTGTGGTTTTTTCATCTTTGCATCCTTGGCACCCAGCATAGCACCTTACACAAAGTAGGCCCTTCAGTGTGTTGAATTAAATAGTTTAAAAAATATCCTCTAGAGGGTTGTGGAAAGACAGAAACACTAACTCACTGCTGGTGGAACTGTGAATTGGACCAACCATTCTGGAAAGCAATGTGGAATTATACAATAGAAGTGAGTAAAATGCCCATATTCTTTGACTCAGAGATCCCACTGCTACTTACATACCCCAGGGAGGCCAATGATGGAAAAGAAGTCACTCCATATATAAAAAATATTTATAGCATTCCTTTTTGTAGGAACTAAGAGTAGGAAATAAAGTCGGTGCCTATTGACTGGGGAATAGATAAATAGCTGGGTGGTGCAGTGGATAGAGTGCTGGACCTAAAATTAGGAAGATTCATCTTCCTGACTTCAAATCCAGTCTCAAACACTTACTAGCTGTCTGACCCTGGGCAAGTCATTTCACCCTGTTTGCCTTAGTTTCCTCATCTGTAAAATGAGTTGGAGAAGGAAAAGACAAACCACTCCAGTATCTCTGCCAAGAAAACTCCAAATGGGGTCATGGAGAATTGGACATGACTGAACAAGAAGAAGTGATGGCAATGATAAATACAGAGAAGTATAGGAAGACTTAGAGACTGATGCAGAGTAAAGTCAGCGGCACCATGGAGATAACAAACAGAGTGACTACAATGGTGAAGAACCACAAAACATGACATGGGATGCTTTGAGGTTATAATAACCTTGCCTGGCTGACAAGAAGAGAGATAAAAAGACAACCTCTCTCTGCTTTGTAGAGGTGGATACTGAGTGTGCCAAACAATATGCTTAAGTCTAGACTTGGTGGATGTTGGTTTTGCTGAACTGGTTCTTTTTTTTTATTATTATTATAAGTGATAGCTCCTTGGGAAGAGGCTGGAAAAGAAGGCTATAGTGAGAAATGTATGAAATGTAATAACAAGACATTGATACTTAAAAAAAAAGTGTTCTCCTGGACCATAATGGCTGGTATGGTTTTTTGGGATGCTATGTAGGGCCCAAAAGTTCGACCCAAAGTCAGAGCTGGGAGTGACTGTTGGTGGTAAGCCCCACCAGTTGCCAGAGAAGCCTTTACTGCTTTAGTGTAGGTCTGCCTATCTCGATGACTCCCCTTTTGCTGTGCTGTGCTGTGCTGTCTTAGAGGGCTTGGAGATTGGGGTGGGGAGGCTGGGTGAGGAGGCCTGCAGTGCTCCTGCCCTCCTTTCTGGGGTCTGCGTTGGCCTGACCAAATGTCTTTGGTGACCCCTAGGAGACCTGTGTGGCTGCCTTGGCCAGGGTGGAACGCACGGATTTCCTGTCCCCCATGTGCATTGGAGAAGTGGCTCATGTCAGTGCTGAGATTACATACACCTCGAAGCACTCAGTGGAAGTCCAGGTCACCGTGATGTCAGAAAACATCCTCACAGGTAAGTAGCAGGGCCTTTTGTTCCTAGTGTTTTGGTCTGTGGCAGAGCCATAGCAGCTCCTTTATCCATGGGATTGGTGGGAAAGGCCTGCTTAGGAGTGCTCTGGGATGGGGAAGAGGGGAAGGGCCTTTCTCTCTCATTACTGTCAGTTTCTGATCTCATGTGCTATTTCTCTGCACTCTAGGGGTGTTAGGTTTGTGTGAAGAATTGTGGAACGCATAGTTGTTCTCTCCTTGGAGGTGGCCTATTCTCGGCCCTTCTGGTTACTATTCTGGGTACCAGTAAATCAGGCCTGGACTTGAGTTCACTGGGACAAACCTTTGACTCTGGCTTGATCCGAATACTCTCTTCCTTGGCAGTGGTAACCATGGTAACACAGTTTCATCTTCCCACATGGCAACTGCAGAAGGATGTGGTGATGGTTCTTACACATACAGACATTTCTTTTTATAGCTGGGTTTTCAGTGATAAAAGCTGATCTCCTCCTTTGTCCACCATCTCTCCCTGCAGGTACTTTTCTTCTTCTTCATCCTTAGACACAGTAACAGTAAAGGTTCTCATCTGGCTCTAGTTTAAAGCACTAACTGATTATTTTATTATTACCATGATATTTATTAAATGCCTTTGCCAAATGTTGCTGGGCTAGTCACTATATGAACAAGTTTTAGTTTCCCCCCTCCCAAATCAGTGTTAGCAGGAGCATTCATAAAGCCAAATGCTGGCTCAGTTCTGCAGTACATTTTTTGTTATCTGGGTGGTGTGAAGCATTTTGTTGGTTTTGGCATAGCTGATGATCAGAATGGAGTCTAGTTAATGGAACTAGATTACAATGAATAATTTAGATCAGCAAGGGCTGTGGGCAGTCTGCAGGCCTGAGAAGGCAGATAAGCTGACTCAGTGGCTATGTGGGAGTTCCTGGTCTTCAGCAGAATAAGAACATTTGAAGAGGGAAGGAAGGTTAGTAGTTGTGACCAGAGTGGCTCTTTCTGGCCTCTACCAAGAGGTCCAGGGAATGACCAAGCTGTATGGGGTTTGCCCTGTCCTCTCTAGTGGACCGTGGCTCTCTACTATATATCTTTTAGGCCATGTTGTCTCTCCAGATCTGAAGTTACACAACTTAATGCCTCCTAGCTGAAATTGCTTCTGTCTGAATAATTCTTTGTTTAGGTAGTTGAGGGAAGTTTGGGGGAAGATAGGAAGGATACTTAGCTCTAGCCGAATAAGTCCCTTTCCCTAAATTCGAATTTATTCTTAGAGTGCATATTAAGAGTATGAAGAGAATGGCTTTGGATATACTTAATTTTCTAAGGGAAGAGAAAAGACAGAGAAGATACTAGAATCCAATTATAAACTTTAATAAGTGACTGGCTATATTCATAGATTAGTATAGCAGCAGCTTGTATTTTAAGGAATAAAAAACAGCTGCCATTTCTATAGCCCTTTAGACACATCTCATTTGAGCCGTAAGGTAGGTGCTCTCACAGTCTCTGTTTGATGGATGAGTAGAGGAGGCCTCAGAGAGCTTAAGTGACTTGCCCTCCCGTTGCCCTGCCCATCAGGGCTGCAGCTGAGAGAGGAATCTCTCTCTGCCTGTCCTCCATCCAGGCTCGGGCTCCTGCAGCTCTCTGCCTTGTGGTCTCCAGCAGCCAATTAGCATTGTCATGACAACTCTACACCATTCAGGTTGTTAGGATGCAAGGATGCTGAAGTAACAAGAATGAATGTTTTAGGAGCCATAGGCCTTATGGGGAGCTCATTGTCTTGGACTGGGACACTGCCCTGTCATTTTAGGAGTCACACTTTGCTGTGATCTCTGCTCCCTGAACAGAGCATCTAGCAAGTTTTTCAACTCCTTGTGCTGTGTGTGTGATTGCTGGACAGCAGAATCAGTCTGGCTTCGTGTTGGACTTTCCTCAACCACCTCAGACCCGCTCTGTCAGGAAGACTGAATCAGAGGCATTTCTATCTTGGCTTTCCGAGGCTGCCTTTCCCTGTTTGTCTTGAGTATCTGCTTTAATTTTCTGAGGCTGCATCTCAATCCCTCCAGCAACTGAGAGAAAGCTTCTCCCTTTTCTATTATTTAATGGATTAAGACTTAGCAGCCTATTAGTTGATGGTCTTCCGGTATTCTTTGGATCGGGGTGGCCCTCTCGGTCCTCAAGTGCAGCCCTTTGACATTCAGCCCCACTCCTGCTTCAGATCCTGAGGCAGCTCTCCTTCTATCACCTCTTTCCCAATGCTCTCTTTTTCTTGTGTCACTAAGTTGAGCTGAACTTGGCAGTGGAATGAAGAGCATGGTATTCCACCACCTCAGGATTTTTGTTGCTGGTCAGTTGTTTCAGTCATGTCTGACCCTTTGTGACCCCATTTGGGGTTTTCTTGGCAAAAGTACTAGAGTGGTTTGCCATTTCCTTCTGCAGCTCATTTTGCAGATGAGAAAACTAAGGCAAACAAGGTTAAGTGACTTGCCCAGGGTCAAATCGCTAGTAAATTTCTCAGGCCAGCTTTGAACTCAGGAATATGAATCTTCCTGACTCCAGGCCTGATACTCTATTCACTATGCCACCTAGCTGCCCCCATTTAGCTGCTCTAGTTTTTTTTTTTTTTTTTTTTTTTAGGCAGTTGAGGTTAAGTGACTTGCCCAGGGTCACACAGCTAGTAAGTGTCAAGTGTTTGGTCTGAGGCCACATTTGAACTCAGGTCCTCCTGACTTCAGGGCTGGTGCTCTATCCACTGCGCCATCTAGCTGCCCCTGTCTAGATTTTAAGAACTGTTTTTTGTTTGTTTTTGTTTTTCAAGGCAATGAGGGTTAAGTGACTTGCCCAGGGTCACACAACTAGTAAGTGTCAAGTATCTGAGGCTGGATTTGAACTCTGGTCTTCTTGGCTTCAGGGCCAGAGCATTATCCACCACTCCACCTAGCTTTCCAATTTCATGAACTGTTAATGCTGTGTAACTCCCTTCATTTGGGTCCTATTTCCCTGCTCCAGGGCTGCTGAGTATCCCTTGGAAAAAAATCATGAAGTTGAGCTGATTTCTCCTACTACAAATTTATGGCCCAGAATCTCATTTGGGCCCTTTTTACTGCCCTTATCAACTCCTAGTTCTGTTCCCCATAAACCTTTTTCATTCTCCTCTCCATGCCCAGTGGTGTATAGTGAATGGGATCCTGGACTTGGAAACAGTAAAGACTTGGTTTCTGAAGTATTTGACGTGACTAGCAGGGTGACCACAGACAGACCTTTAACCTCCCTGAGCCTCAGTTTCCTCATCTGTAAAGTTGGAGTGGTAGTGCCTGAAGTGCTTGCTTCATGAGGTTGTTGGGATCGAGTAAGATAATGTGTATCTAACCCTTTGTCATCCTAAAAGCCCTGGGCAGATGTCAGCTGTTTCCGTTGGGCTTACCCCTCCAGCACATATGCCCTAGCTTCCTGCTGTATGGAAGGGGTAGGGGCGTCCAGCATGAGCCTCATCAACTCCTTCCTTCATTCCTCCAACTTCTCAGCCTCATCTTCCACTTTCTTCTCCTTTCCTATGGTCACAGAAGAAGAGATCTTTCTGTACCTTACTGAGGCTACTTTCCTAACTGGGCCCTTGAGTCCATCCCCTGCACCTTCTCTAAGTATCCTCCTCCTCCACTAGTTGTCCCTGTCTCGAGGACACCTTCAAAATCTCCTCTCCTGTCTGCCAATGTGCTTGGATCACCCCAGTTCTAAAAAAGCCTTCTCTTACCTCTTCCTGCCCCACCCCCTTACTGAGCTCTCTTTTCACTTTCACTGGTTAACTTCTCGAAAAAGTTTCCCACACCTGCTGCTTCCACTCTTTCTCTTCCTCCTCTTTGCTTTAAAGCCTTGCAGTTTGGCTTCTGTCCCCACCACTCGGCTAAGCCTTTTCTGTTCTCCTTCCCCCTCCCCACCTCTTTCACTTTCCCCCCTCCCTTTGTCTCCGTCATCCCATCATTACAAAATCCAGATTCTCCTTGACCTCTCTGCTGCTTTGGCCATTCATGCCCTAACCTGCTGCTGGATACTCTCTCCTGTCTTTGCTTTAGTGATACTACTGTCTCTTGGTTCTGCCTTTTGAACTGCTCCTTCCTTGTTGTCTTCTTACCTCCTCAGAGTGACTGTTCACCAGGTCTATCCTTGGCCCTTTCTCTTCCTGCGCTCTCTACTTTGGCGATCTCACTTGTTCCCATGACTATTTGTTACCTTCATACCTGGATCTCCATTTCATGCCTCTTTCTGAGCTCTTGGCATCTCCAGCTGCCTATAGGACACAGCCAATCAGTTGTCCCATTGCCCCTGCAAATGACCTAGATTGAGTTCATTATCTTTCCCCTAAGTCTGTTCCTATTTCTGACTTCATTATTTCTATCTTTAGCACCACCATTAATTTGGTTTGTCATGTTTGTAACCATTGACTCTTCCCTACATTTTAAAGGAAATGTTTTATTGATGTTCTTTTTTTTTTTTTTAGCATCCCTGTCACTCCCCAGAGAAGCCTCCCTTGTAACAGAGTACAGTTAAGCAAACGAAATCAGTGCATTGGCCGTATTGGACACGTGTGCTTCATTTTGCAGCTCTGATCGGTGCACTGCCTCTCTGATCAGAGGGGCTCAGCATCATTTTTCCCAGATCCCTGTTGGTATTGCCTCTATCAGAATTCTGATCTTTTTCAGTAAGGTTTTCCTGTAGGTTTTTTGTGGTAGTTGTGACTGTTGTTTTCCTGGTTCTGCTCACTTCACTCTGCCTCATTTCGAAAGAGTCTTTTCAGGTTGCCCTGAATTCTTCATATTCATTGTTTCCAATGGCACAAAAATATTCTGTTCCTTTCGTATACAATAGTTTGTTTAGCTGTTCCCTAAGTAACGGGCACCCTTTGTTTCCAGCCGTTTGCTACCTCAACATTTGTTGTCATAAATATTTTTTTATATGTGGGACTTTTCCCTTTGTCACTGGTCCCCCAACTTGGTATATATGCCCTTAACTCCTTATTCTCAGTCACCCCACTTTACTAATCCATTGCCAAATTTTGTCATTTCTTTCTCCACAACATGTCTTCCAAGTGATCCCTTCTTTCTGTTCTATTCTATTTCTGACCCCCTCGGTTCATCTCCTCGGTCTCTGCTCCCTTCAATCCCATCTGCATCCATTTGTCTTGGTGATTTTTCCTAGCGTTTAGGTCTGACCATATCACCTCTCCACCCCTCCCCATCAGCTCATTGCTACTTCTCCGATCAAATAGAAACTCCTTGGCTTGGCGTTTAATGCTCTTCATGAGCAGACAGACCCCTTGCTGTCGTTCTAGTTTTCTCACACATGACTCTCCTCCGTGCACTCCAAATTCCACTCAGATTTGCCTCTTTGCTGCTTCTCACATCCGATGCTCCATCTCCCATCTTCCGTCACCATGCCATGCTCTCCTTCCCCACCACTGCCTCTCCAAATCCCTGCATCAGCTCAAGTGCTGCCTTTTCTGACCCCTCCAGCTACTTCTGCTTTCCTCTCCAAGGTGACCTTCCATGTACTGTCTTTATCTTGCTTACTGATTAGTGGATATGTTTTTCCTCCCAGTCGAGCTAGAACTTTTTTTGTGTGTCACTTTAAAAAAAAAATTTATTAATTTATTTTTAGTTTTCAACATTCGCTTACATAGGCTTTTGAGTTCTAGATTTTCTCCCCCTCCCTCCCCAAGATGGCGTGCAGTCTGATATAGTCATCTAGAACTTCTTGAGGGGAGAAACTGTGTTGGCTTCTTCCTTGCATTCCCAAAGCTTAGCGTAGTGAGGGCTTCTAGGCTGATCACTGGGTCAAGGTGTATGCATCGCTTATTGCCTTTCCTAGTAGAATTCTAAATTGCTTTACTCGTTGGACCAGTTCATAGCTCATCAAGAGGGCATTGGAGCCCCTCTTCTCCCCAGCTTGTCCAACAGTTGTAGTTTTCTTTTGTCATATTTACTAATAGGGTGAGTGTGAGATAGAACCTCCAAGTTGTATCTCTTATGAATACTGAGTTGGGGCATTCTTCCATATGGTGGTAGAGAGTTTGCATTTCTTTTGAAGACTGCTAGTTCCTATCTCAAGTGCAGGTCTTTTGGGGACTCCACCTTACTCCTTATATCACGTTAGTTATCAGCTCCTGCAGATTTCACTTGTGTACACTCTTTGTATCTTGTATACCCTCTCCAGGGCTGATCGAGCCAAGGGCTTTGCAAGTCAGTTCACATCAGCATTCATTTATTAAGTGTCTGCTGGGTCCCAGGCACTGCAGGTGGTTAAGAAATGTTTGAAACTCTAAGGTACCACCTAATACCCTTCAGATTGGCTAACATGACAGAAAAGGAAAATGATAAATGTTGGAGGGGATGTGGGAAAATTGGGACACTAAAACACTCTTGGTGGAGTTGTGAACTGATCCAGCCAATCTGGAGAGCACTTTGGAACTATGCCCAAAGGGTGATTAAACTGTGCATACCCTTTGGCCCAGAAATTCCACTACTAAGTCTGTTTCCCAAAGAGATAAAAAAAAATGGGGGAAAGGACCTATATGTCTAAAAATATTTAGAACAGCTCTTTTTGTGGTGACAAAGAAATGGAAATGGAGGGGATGCCCATCAGTTGGAGAATGGCTCACAAATCATGGTTTATGGAATAATTTTTGGTCTTTGGTGTTTTTTTTTTTCACATAACATGACTAATAGTGGAAATATGTTTTGCGTGGCTGCACATGTATAACTTAAGTAAAATTGTTTTCTGTCTCAGGGATTGGGGAGGCAAGAGAGAGAGAATTTGGAACTCAAAATTTAAGAAAAAGAATGTTAAAAATTGTTTTTACATGCAATTGGGAAAAAAGAATATTAAAAAAAATAAATGTTTGTTAAATGAATGAATGACTGCAGGCAGAAACTTTCTGCTACCCATATTCAGAATTCCTGTTTGAATTGTGAACAACGAACGAGCTTTTTTATTTCCAAGAGCCCCACTAAATTTTTGGTGAAGTATTTTTCTTTTTTTAAAATGTATTTTATTTTTAATTCATGGAATAAAACAAGCATTTCTATAACATAGTATAATAAAAAAGATGATTGCACATGAAACTGCAAATCTATTATGTACAACTTGCTATTCCTTTTAAATATATAATAAAGTTATCATGTAAATTTCTTTTTTTTCCCTTTTTTTCTTCCTTCTCCTCTTCCCCAGATTGCTACCATTGGACACAAATAGTTATACATATGTAAAATTATTCTATATATACTTCTATTTATCACTTCTTCTACTAGATGCAGATAGTGTCTTTCTTCGTATGTCCTGTATTTTTAATTTGTTTAATATAATTTTGTTTGCTCAAAATTATTCTTAAAACAACATTGCTGTTATTGTATAAAATATTCTTTTGGTTCTGCTCCTTTTGCTCTTCATTATTTTGTGTAAGTCTTTCCGTGTTGTTTGTTTGTTTGTTTGTTTTTTGGTAATTGGGGTTAAGTGACTTGCCCAGGGTCACACAGCTAGTAAGTGTCAAATGTTTGGTCTGAGGCTGAATTTGAACTCAGGTCCTCCTGACTTCAGGGCCAGTGCTGTATCCACTGCGCCACCTAGCTGCCCCCCTTTCCATGTTTTTTTTTTTTTTTTTTAAGATCATTGAGCTCATCATTTCTTATAGCCCAGTGGTATTAAATCACTTTTGGCCAAAGTTATTTTCTAAGAGTATGACTTTGTTTGTAGTCATCAATTAATGCAGGAGCTTTTAATCTTAGAAACATGGAAGACTTGTAGGATGGGTCTTCTCAGGACTCCTAAAGCATTTGCAAGTTATCCCATTGGTTAAAGTAGCATAGGCTTGGGTGTGCTCTTAAGTGTCCATTTGCTTGGTCAAAGTCCTGAGCTAATAATTTCACTTTACTTTGTGGGGATTGAAGAGCCTGCTCTTACTTTGATGTTTAACAGAATTTAAGTTGAGCTAGAGATTTCTGAAAGGCTGACTGTGCCGTGTCCTAAGGCACAACATGGAGCCTTTTGAATGGCTGGGCCAGGGAATGAATGCCCTTTCACCCCGGGGCTTCAGGATAGATTGCAAGGAGGGTAGGTCTGCCTGCCTGCCAGCAGGTGGGAAGGAAACCCAAGCCAAGGTCCTTGGGGGTAAGAGAAGAGTATAGACATATGTTAATCACCCTCCCTGGGATTAGGGGTCTCCCAGGACTGCTTTAGAAGCCAGCCCTTGGGGGAGCAAGCTGTCTGCCTGTTTGCAAGGAGCTACTCATCAGGGCATCCACAGCAGAAAGAGCATTTCTCCCTAAGGGCTTGTTGCTGTTCTTTGATTTGTCCTGGTCTGTTGGGGTCAGCACAGGACAGCAGAGCTGTGAACAAGGGCTGGGAGCTAACTCCTAAGTGGACGGACCTCAGAAAGGAGCTGCTCCATTCGAGTGGGATAGTGTCACAGAAATTCAATAGCATTATGACCAATAATACTAATGCCATTCTCAGTAGTGTTTGTAGTTACTGTTCATAGTCATGATTTTGGGGTGGGGGGGTCAGTTGTATAATTTCATTGGTATAATGAATTTCTGATAGGGAAATCTCTCCCTACCAATGTAGAGAGCATCACTTCTCCTCAACTGAGCCTTGGAGAGTTGAGAGACTTGACTGGGGCCCTGAGATTCAGTGACTTCTCCAGGGCCACACAACCAGGCCAGCTCTCTCTCCACAGAATCCTCCTTGCCTGCAACATGGCAGCTCCCCCAGTCCTCTTTCTAATTCCCTTTTATTTGTTGTCTTTCCCCACTAGAATGTAAACACTGGCGATACTGGATCCCCAGTGTTTAGTTTGGCACATAGCAAGCATTTAAAATATCATTAAAATTTTTTTTTCATTTTTCGTTTTCTTGTTCTGAACTTGAACAAACAACAGATTTGTTTTTTTCTTTAAAAAAAAGCGCAAGTTTTATACAATAGGCATTTGTGGTTTTGTGTACAATCTTGTCCAGTTTTACATTCTGTCTCTCTACCTTCCTTCCCTCCCACCCCCCCACTGAGAAAGAAAGGAAAACAATATCCCTGTTACAAATGTGTAGTCAAAGAAAACTCCTGTATTGGTCCTGTTCCCAAAAAAAAGTCTGTCTCCACTGAGTCTGTCTCTTCTGTGCCAGGAGGTAGGTGGTTAACATAATTTGTTCAGCCATTCCCCAATTGATGGTCACCCACTTAGTTACCAGTTCTTTACCACAATAAAAAGAGCTGCTATAAATATTTTTGCATGTATGTACATATGGATGTAATATGTGCATATATGTATGTATGTATGTATTTTCCTGTATTTAAAAAAAATCTCTTTAGGGTATAAATCTAGTCTGGGTGTCACTAGGTCAAAGATTATGCGCAGTTAATTGAGTGCTTTGGAGGTGATACAGTTCCAAATGGCTCCACCAACCATGCATCATGATGTCAGTTTTCCTACAGACTCTCCAGAAGTTGTCATTTTCCTTTTCCATCATCTTTGCCAATTGGATGGTGGTGAAGTAGAACCTCAGAGTTGCATTATTGTGCATTTTAAAAAATATTAGTGATTTGGAGAATTTTTTCCTATCTGTGAATAGCTTGGATTTCTTCCTCTGTAAATTTCTTGTTCATATTCTTTGGTCATTTATTTATTGGGGAATGGCTCTTATGCTTATCTATTTGAATCAGTTCATTATACATCTTGGATATAAGACTTTTATCATAAAAACTTACTGCACAGATTTTTTTCCCAGTAAAATATTTCCCTTCTAATTTTAATTGCATTGATTTTGTTTGTGCAAAAACTCATCGACTTTATGTAATTAAACTTGTTGGTTTTATCTTCTTTGATATGCAGATATCTCATACCTACATTGCCTACCCATCACCTAGTGTTGTGATATGCATATAGTCCACGTGCTTTAGACTTGTAGCCCCTCTCAGCTCTTACATTTACCAGCTGAGTGACGGTGGACAACCTCTCTAAGTTTCCATTTCTTCATCTTTAAAGTCGGTAAAAACAATATTATCTCATAGAATCTCAAACATAAGGCTCAAGTAAGAGGCTATATAGAAAGCATTTTTTAAGCTATAGAAAACTTGGCAGTGGTGGTTGTGATCGTGATTCTAGAGGGGCTGTGGACATCATCGAGCTTCAGTCCCTACTTTGCAGGTGAGGAATGAAGGCCCAGGGAGGTGAAATCACTTGTCTGGGGTCACAGAGGGAATGAGGGACAGCTCAGTTTCAAATCTTCTGATTCAAGCTCTTGCCCTTTTTCCACTTTCTACTTAACTATGCTAATGATTGCTAGTAAAAATAGTTAAGAAGGTAATGACTTCTCTCTCTCCTGTGTCCTTCAAGGCCCAGAGGGCCCAGCTCACCTTGGCTTCCCTGCAGAGCCTTGTCTGCTATTCCAGCTAACAACGATCTCTTGGGGGGAGAGGGCTGTTGAACTTTGCTAGCATTTATTGCCTAAGCCATACTGTTTACTATGTGATTATAAATTGTCTTGTATTTTTTCTTGTGTAGACATCATGATAACTAAGTTTAAAAGTGAATTCTTTGAGGGTGGACACTGCCTCTTAGTCTTTTAAAAAATTTGAAGTCATAATTTTTGTTTGAAGATGTAACATCTTTACATGTACACTGCTATAATTTTTAAACAAAGCAGTGAAACATTATCCTTTATGTATCTATATTCCCCATGTGACTCTGGGACCCCCTGGCTGCTTCCCAGTTCTGTTTTGAGTCAGCATCTATTCACATTCATATCCCTGAGCCCCTGCTAATGACTCTTTGCATGAACATACCAGATGGTTCACAAAATCAGAGCAAAAGACATTTTAAATAATTAAAACAAAACGCAAGGTAAATAACACAGTACTACCCAAACATTATCTCTGTCAACTTAGCACAGGAGGAAAGGGGTCACATTACTTTAGGCATGATCTTAGAAATTAGTGTCTATAGCAGTTTTTGCTAAGTCACTTTCCTTTCAATCTCGGTGGCATCTTACGCTTTTGTATCTCTTCCATAGCATGTACCATAGGGCTGGATCCAGATGGAGTAGGTACTCGTAATATTCTTATTAACTAATTTTCATTTGACTGGAATAACTTTAAAAAAAATTCAAGCTCTGGTTCATTTACAGAAACTGTACAAATGTTTTTACATATTTTCTTTGAAATGGTTTCCTTTCTTTTTCCAATAGAAGGTACATATTCTTTGTATAAAGTTTATGAAAACAATGTGAAGGGAAGGCCCTTGTCCTGTGCCTCCTGTTAGCTGAGTCCTGGCTTCATAAGCCATCCTTTCCTTCCAGCCAGGATTCTGCATGACAAAACCATTGGGCACATTCACCCTGAGGCAGCTAAGGAGATCTTGACTGTTTGTTCAGAGTGTCAGAATATTAAGCTAATGTGGAAGTGATCAAGAGACAATAGCCCGTAAGATTTTTAAAAGAATCTTTTCTGAGTTCAGTTGTCTTTTGATGTTTTCTTTGATCGACTGAAGAGTTTAATTACTGTGCTTTTCATCATTTAGTGCACGTGGCTCCCTTCTGCCTAGAAGAGGTCAATTCCCAGTTGCTACGGGAACCGGCTTGTCAGGAGAGTGTTAGCTGAGTCAAATAGTAAACCTTTATTCCCGAAAGCAGGTTGTCAGATTCACTCCCAAGTCAAAATGCAGTGGAAATATCTTTCCTTTTTATTCACCCATACAGTAGATCTCGAACAGCGAGGGCACTTTCTCAAAATCGCACAGTTGGGTTCAGGTCAAGTGGCTGATGCGCTGCTCGTCCCAGGGGAGCTCTGGCTGCCTGCTTTTCTTGTGGGCCTCTTCTCAATTGTGCAGCTGAGACTCAGCTTGATGCCTGGGGCTGTGTTTAGACAAGAAATAGAAGTGAAAAGGCCTGTGATCAGCTTGGTGGAACAGGCTCCAGGTCGTTGTTCTGGAGGTCTAGGTGAGGAGAGCTCCGGGATTGTGCTCCATATCCTTGTTTATCATGGGCACCTTTTCTGTTCTGCTGCACGCTGGACCTGTCCATTTCCAGTAAGCAGCTGCCTAAAGCAGCCTTGCAAACATTTCTCCCGGATTGCCAGCCCCCTCAGATTCTGCCATCCTAGGCTATCCTGACGAGATGCACTCGGCGTGACTGTCCCTGGGCTAGTGGGCACGTGGCTGCCTGCAGAGATATTCCGAAGTCACACAGAGACATCTCTCCCTCAATACCAGATGTCCCCTCCCCCTTGGCATGTTGTACCCTGTGGGGGTTTTGCACATTGTGCCACATCACTCAAAGGCACAGTTAGCTGCCATCTTCCCATCTCTCCAAGAAGTCTGACAGTCGAATTGGGACCTGCAGGAACCCGCCTGCAAAGCCAAGTTTTCAGCATGACGTTTCCTACTTTGAGGAAGTTTCTGGGGTGGAGGGCATAGAACATAGCTATAATTTTGTGTGTAATTGGGTTAGTGCACCTGTGATTTTTTCGTGCTTTGTAAAATGGTAATATTCCTCAGAGTCTGTCCTGGCCAGGGGACAAGGCCGGTTTGAGCATCCTAAGCCAGCTTTTCCAGCTCTCAAGTGGGCGTGTCTGTCTGTATGTCTGTGCAGAGGCTCACTCAGCTGCATTAGCCATTCAGCAGAACTTAATCATCTGGCTTACTCCTCTGTCTATTTACAAGTGTTTGGGGTGGGGGGGAGGACCGGGGAGAGAGGACGGGATCTGTGACGTCATCAGTGTTGGGCCTCCCAGTGAGCAACTTCCTTCCCTAATGCAGAATTGACATCTTCTTTACAACTTCAGATATTCATTCTCAGTCAAGGTGTGCTTCAGATATTTTTCACATGTGTTGCCTATAATGCCAAAATGGTGACAGCAGATAACACAATTGGATTTGAGTTGAGTGAGTGCCAGCGGCCAGGTACATTCTCAGTAGTCTTAGAGGCTTCCCTGGCCAGAGTCATACGTGTGGCTAGCCTGTGTCAGAGGTGAAGCTTGTGAACCCAGGTCTTCCCGACTCTGAGCCCAGCCACCCTTTAGCCACTAGGCAGCACTGCCTCTATTTTACCCACATCTATTTATTTAATAGTATGTGTAATATGTAAATCTGTCTCTTCTATCTTTGAGTCTGATAGGTGATTGATGGTTTCCTTTTTGGCAGTGTTTAGACTAGGGGAGGCGAAGAGAAGAGGGGGAGAAGAAATCTGTCAAAAGGTATCCCCTATTTCAACCCTGTTATATAAAATTCTTCAGCAAGGTATCTTGAGTAGGAAATGAAATGTCAGCTGTGATCTGTTTGTGGAGACACACGTCTAGTCCGGTGATGCCTGTGGAAGGTGAACTCGGCCAAAGACTGCCTCTTGCTCTGTCCCCGCTCTTTTGCACAAGGTCTTCCCTGAGAATGCCTTCTCTAGCAGGGCTTTTTAAACTTTTTCCACTTCACAACCCTTTTTTGCCCAAGAAATTTTTACGTGACCCTGGTTATATAGGTATATGAAATAGGTATACAAGTCAAACATTTGCTGATAATAAATCATAAAGAAATTTATTTTAAAACAATTCTTTTGTACACATATAATTTCACCATTTATTAAAGATGAAAGCAAATTTGCATACAGATGAGATGAATGTGCTTGTTTATCTTCACATGAAGAATTAAATCGGCAGAATATTTGATTGTTGACATTTTGGTTGTTGCGCATTCAGAAGAAACCTTTCACTGTTGCCAAGTTTTCGAGACCCCACATGCAGTCACAGCCCACAGTTTAAGAAATGCCAAGAGCGTAGAGCTTCCGGGGACCCTTATTCTGCTGCTTCCCACCGAGCGTGAATGCACTGAGTGGCGACGTTGTTGGGAAATTCTCAGCAGAGACTCTGGAAATGTTTTAATAATTGAACGGCGTTCCTGCAAAAACAGCGGCTGAGAACGATGCCTTCCTCTTGTCCCAGGGGATTGCCCAGAAATGAATGTGTAGCAGGAGAGCGCACAAGCCATGTCTTTCCCCTATGAGAAAGTTAATAAACTTGAGCTCTGGAGCTACAAGACTTTTTAGATTATCTTATTTTTTATGGGTGTGTTTTGTTTTTAACATACATTTCTGAATATACGTATATACACACATACCCCTTTTCTACCCAATGTGCCATCCTTTGGAGGCAGCCAAGTAGTGTAGTAAATAGAGCATTGGACCTGGAGTCAGGAAGTACCAGTAGACACTTTTGAGCCGTGTGACCCTAGGCAAGTCATTTAACCTCTGTTTGCCTCGATTTTCTCAACTTTAAAAGGGGGGGTAATAGTAGTACTTAACCTCCCAGGGTGGTTGTGGACATCACTTGAGATCATATTTGTAAAGTGCTTAGTGTAGTGCCTGATACATAGTAGGTGCTTAATAAATGCTCATTCCCTTCCCTTCTTCATTCCCAGAATTAAGTGCCTGATCCTTATGTCCCTCTCCACAGAGCCTCACTAATCTGTTTTCCTTTTCCTAAGGTGCTAGAAGAGTGACCAATAAGGCAGCGCTCTGGTATGTGCCCCTGTCACTGAAGAATGTGGACAGAGTGCTCGAGGTCCCTCCTTTGGTGGTAAGATGCTGTTTGATTTCTTTCTCTCTTACAAGACACAGCAGCTAAGTTCCCTGAGCCCAGACTGCCTGCAGGGCATTCATTTAACTGAGCAGCATGTCAGGTGGGGGCATTTTTAAGCCCCTGTATCAGGAACTTTAGCTGGTGGCGAGCAGGGCCTCCAACGGTCACAAGGGTGTGTGGCATTCTTTGATGTTGCCGGCCTTCACTCACGCGCCGTCCCAGACCCTCACCTGAATCAATGCCTCTGCTGGGCCTGCGTCAGACGCTTGGAAGAGATGATGGGAGTCCATAATTGATCCACAAGGATCAATGGGAAACAACTTGAATATTTTTCCTAGTTTCTTTCCTGCCCCTTAGAGTAAATCAGTTACACAGCCATACCCTGGGCAAGTCACTTCACCTCCATTTGCCTTAGTTTCCTTATCTATTAAATGTGGATAATAGTAGTACCTACTTCTCAGGGTTGTTTAGAGGAACAAATGACATAACATATGCAAATGCTTTCTAGACCTTAAAATGCTATATGAAAGCTGGTTATTATAGATTATCATAATTCATATCTGGAATAAAAATTGTAGATGCTGCTATTATAAATACTAAATGATATGTGTACTTATTTAACTGACAATCATTTTTTAAAGACTTAAAAATATAAAAATCCTATCTTCTAGCTCAGCCTTCATGACTTCATATTTAAAGCTGAAAGGGACCTTCACAAGATCTAGTCTAGCCCCCCTCATTTTACGTTCTGAGGAGTCTGAGGCACAGAGCTGTCGAATACCTTACCCAAGGTCCCACAGTTAGTTGCCAGTGGCAGAGGTGGGATTCAAATCCAGATGGACGTCCTGCCTTACAGATGGGGCATCCCCCAAAGGAGCTGCTTGGGCAGAACATACTCACCTTTTGAGGAGTTCCCCAGAATCGCTTTCATAACATCAGGGAGGATGGGGAAAGAGAAGAGGAGGGGATGTGAGTGGGCCCTTGGATCGGGCCCATTTTCTGCTCAACGTGGCACAGAGCCAGCGCTTTTGGGGGATGTGGCAGGCCACGCTTCCATCCACCCCCTCCTTCCCTTCTTCTAGTAATTAGCATTCTTCCTCCTACTGCACAGAGGAGCAAACAGGAGCTTTTTTACTCGTATTGTTTAGTGGGGCTTGATAAGACATAAATATCAACTTTGCCCTTTTTAGAGAAGTGTATTTTAAACCATCCCTCTGATTGTAAGTAGGGAAAGCTGCAGATGGGAAAGAAGCCTTAGATCTGGAAACATATTCTTTTGTTACTATTTATTGAACACCCCCACCCCTGTGAAGTTTTGGGTAGAACCTACAGGTGCGTTTGGAACATGGGCAAGTACCTGAATAGGTCAGTGTTCTGAGGAGGCCACAAGAGAAGTTGTTCCTTTGGCTTTAATTATGATCGATGCTCTCTTCCTGTACGTTTGTGTACAGCACTGCTGGCATCTTAAATTCAGACAGCCAGATGTGTCTCTTGTTTGTTTAGAAGTGTATTTCCCCCCCTGCTTTGGTACCCTTCTCCCCCTGAAGATTGACAAAGGCTCGGCCTGTACACCGTCCTTCGCTGTGTTAGGTTATGACTTGAATCATTGAATGTCAGAGCTGGAGGGGACCTAGGGATCATCCACGCCCTCATTTGTAACCTCAGGAGAGCAAGTCACCACCCACACTAGGAAGTGATAGCAATCCAGGCTTTCTGTTCCCAAACCCAGTGCTGGCTCCCCTGCACCAGCACCACTTCCTGGATGCTTTGGGAGTTTTCCTTTCCCGCTCGGCTAAGGACCGTCCCCACTTAAGGGGATGGTGCTACAGTTGTCTGGGAGGAGGTAATGTAAATCCTAGGGAGAGTGGTTGGATCAGGCAGTCAATAAATATTTGTCAGATACGCACTGTGGGGTGTATGGGGTGTTTCAGGGGAACTAGCACCTCTGGTGTAAGGGCTGCTCATCCACCTTTGATGTCCACCTTCACCCCATCTTACCTGTGGCTCCAAGAAGCTGTGTAGCATGCACAGCAGTAAACTGGGGTAAACCAAGTGAAGGCTAATTGACAGGCCTTAAGCCTGTCAGTGAGCTAGGGGGATGTCAACTCCAAACATGTGAAGACTTGCCCCGGGATGGGCAGATGAAAAAATTTATTCCAACAGTTATGAAGGGGGTTGAAGAAGGTGGTATGGAGTGCATAGAGCTTGGTCAGGCAAAGACGCCAAGATCACCTACCAAATCCAGGGCCATCACCGGTTGTCCTGACATTTGTCCTGCACCTGGACTTTGATGACTCTGGAAAAGAGAGTGAGGCTGACATTTTGGGCAACTGCCTCACTTAAATCCAATTCATGCATAAGTCAAGACACCACCCTGTGATGTCATTTGTCCTCTTTGAAAATGAAGAGGGACCACAATAAACATTTATTAAACACAATGAGTGTACCAGGCACTGTGTTAAGTGCTGGGGATACTAAGAGAGGCTGCCTTTAATAATAATAATAATAATCCCTGCCCTCAGGGAGCTCACAGTCTAATGGGGGAGACAACACAGAAACAGCCTGTGTACATCTAAACGATATACAGGATAAATTGGAAATAATCAGCAGAAGGAAAGACTAGCCTCAAGGGGGATTGGCAATGGCTTCCTGTAGAAGGTGGGATGTTAGCTGGGAGTTGGAGGAAGTCAAGGAATCCAGGAGGCAGAGATGAGGAGGGAGGACATTCCAGGCAGAAGGGACAGCCAGGGAAAAATGTGTGCAGCTGGGAGATGGGCTCTCTTGTAGGAGCCAAAGCAGGGAGACCAGTGTCACTGGGTGGCAGAATATGAGGGTGGGGTGTAAGGTATAGGAAGAATGGAAAGCTAGAATTCCGGTTATGAAGGCCTTTGAATGTCAAACAGAAGATTTCATATTTCATCTTCAGAGTACAAGTACTTTTTTTAAAACAATTTTTAAACATATATTTATTTAGCATTTTATTTTTCCCCAGTTACATGTAAAAACCATTTTTAACATTTGTTTTTAAAATTTTGCGTTCTAAATTATCTCCCTTCCTCCCTCCCTCCCCATTCCCTTTCCCCTAGAAAGCAAGCAATTTGATATAGGTTATACCATATGTGTACTTTGATTTTTTTAAAAAAAAGGTCTGAAAATAAACCTGAGGGCTATTCCCATTTTAGATGGACTCATTGAACTATTTTCTACCCCAAATCTACTTAGTTGGACCCTTACTAGAGTTAACGTGGCTTGGCAGCTCAGTAGTTAAAATATTTTTTCTTTTGATTTGACCTATAATTTTCAAAACACTTAAAGTACATTATATGCCCTGGGCATTCCCTGTATTGGGGTATAAAAATCGGTTAAAGGAACTGGGCATGTTTAGCCTGGAAAAGACTTAAGGGTCCTGAGATTGGGTCGACGTGGTGTCGGGCCCGTGCCGGCTATCGTGTTCTTGGCCCCAGAGATAGAACCAGGAGCAATGAGGTGGAAGTGAGAAAGAGACAAATTTAGGATTGATGCTAGGAAAGCCTTTCTAATAATTAAGAGTTGCCCCAAAGTAGAGTAGTGTGCTTTAGGAGGTAGCGGCTCCTGTTCTTTGGTCTTTAAGTAGAGAAGGGAGACCCATTTGTCAGGGTTGGTATAGTAAGACTTCATTTCTAGTGTGGGTTGGCCTAGATGCCCACTATGGTTCTTTCCTCAGAGCCTGTGATCTTGTATGATGATTCCAGTGAAGCGGCTTTCCAGAAGCAGTGTGGCCCACTGGAGAGAGGACTGGACTCACTTGGAGTCAGGAAGACTTTGCTTCAAATCCTGCTTTTGGTACTTTGCCATTTCGTGACCCTCTCTGAGCCTCAGCTTCCTTATCTGTAAAATGGAGGTAATTAGAGAGCCTGCGTTCTCTAGGGTTGTTGGGAGGACCAGTTGATGCTGAAGCATTTTGTGAACCTTAAAGCACTGGATGAATAGCTGCTGTTATTCTTGTGTTACTGTGGAAAGGAGAAGTTTCTGAAGATGCTCATAAAACAGATTTTTTTTTCTCATCGTCTCTTAAGGAACGTTGGCTTTTTTCTTCTCCTGAACATGATTTCTAGGGAAGCTTTCAGTTGAGACATCAGTTTTCCTAGATGGACAGGGCACAAATTCTGCTCTCACAGCAGCAACCTTTTGACTGTGGAACATTATTGAAACGATTGGTTTATTTGATTGATGGAGGAAAAAGTTGAGTTGTCTATTGTAACTTAAAACACTCACTCTTCTGGCTTTTCCCCTTTCGAGCCCCCCAGCTTCTGCCTCACTCTTCTTTAGAGAGTGTTCTCAAACCCAAGATAATGGATAATTAACCACAACATTGGTGCTCAGTCACTGTAAAGACAAAAAACAAAACCGAAAACAAAAGGCATTATAAGAACCCGCCATCAGCAGGAAAATTGAGATTGCAGGCTTTTGAGTCAAAGTCTAAAAAGCCCCCTGGAATGCATTCTCCCCTCGCTGGAACTCTGATTGGGGCAGATTGGATCTGTAGAACTCAAGTAGGCATTTCAGTCTCCAGAGTAATCCTGGTTTATGGAGGGGTTATGAGGTACAGCTGCAACACAGGCAGAATAGTGTGGGAAAGGAAGTGGAGGCTTCTAAGGCACAGAGAGTTGGATGAGGGGAAATCTTGAGCTTTTGGGGGCGTGTGGAAATGAAGGCTGGCAAATTGTTCTTGGGCCTGAGATTCTACAATAGAGATGGGCTCTCCTACTCTTCTGTACTGACGTAGCATTTGACTAGATGACGGAATGAGCAGCCCACTTAGGGCAGTCATGGAAATGTACTCGCAGACGTCAGAGATGGTCATCTTCCTCCCCTCCTTTCCTTTGCTGCCAGCCTTTTTTGTAATGACTTTTGATTCATCTACTGCCATTTTTCTATAATGCAGATGGTTTCTGTCGCTTGCAAGTGTTTGCCTGCATCTTATAAACTGGGAAGAGCAACCGCTTCGGAAACTTCATTTGTGACAGAAATTAAAACATTTAAAAAGGGAAAAAAAATAAGCAAAGACAATGAAATCTCTTGTAGGCCCCAAGAGAGAAGATTTGGGGTGAGAATGATAAGTGTAGTCAGGTGCCTGTGACTCAGGGATGACAGGAGCTTCTTGCAGAGGGTGGAATTGGAATGCCAAGGAGAGAGAAAGACATGGCTTCTCAGTGTGGCCAACGAAAAGATTAGTTAGCAGAGATGTGCTTGAGAGTGCATTATAAACAAAGAGAGGATTGTGTGTGTGCTATCTTTCAGAGAAGGGAAGTGCGAAGCATCAGTAGCTGAACTAATGTACTCTTGGGCTTCAATTTTAATGGGAAAATGTTATTTACTGTAGATTTTAACTTCTTGGTTCAGAAACTCCTGGGTGACCCATCGGGCTAGCATTAGAAAGGCCACCTTAGCTGCTGCCTTCCCCTTCCTCCCCATTTGGAAAGTTCTCCTGGTGAGGCTGACTGAGGACTCTGAACAACTGAGAGGCTTTGGGGCCTTTTCCAGGAATGGGCCCCAAAGGCAGTTGCAGAATGTGACCTGTGTGTCCTGTGGTTTTCCTCAGTACGCCCGAAAAGAACAAGAAGAGGAGGGCAGGAAGAGATACGAAGCTCAGAAGCTGGAACGGATGGAAACCAAGTGGAAGAATGGGGATATAATGCAGCCTTCTATTAACCCAGGTAACAGCCAGCAGCTCGTTGCAGTAATTACTTTAGATGCTGCTAATCTAGTTATTTATAGAAATAGTAATTTGTTAAGTTAATTGTCTTGGGTTAGGCCATTTGCATGGCTTCACTGCCTTCACAGAAAAGGGCC
Source organism: Vombatus ursinus (assembly GCF_900497805.2). NCBI lineage: Eukaryota > Metazoa > Chordata > Mammalia > Diprotodontia > Vombatidae > Vombatus > Vombatus ursinus. The sequence goes on from NW_020954710.1 coordinate 11,124,186, forward strand.
TTGCTGCCGGCTCCGTGGGCTCGGAAGGAGCACTCCTTGGGTGTCGTGCCATCTGCAACCTGTTAAACCTCTAACAGTGTTCAGTGGAGACCTGGAGTCTCCACTCTCCTCCCCTCCCCCTTCATCTCAATAAAAAAATATTAACTTAGAAGGATTCAGTGAGAGATCGCCAGGGCCGGGCCACAGAGGAGTCGGTCAGCAGTGATCCAGTGCTTACAGAGGCACAGCATTGAATTATGGGGGATTGTGCTAGATGACAGAGCACAGCTATGGTCCCAGCTTTCTGAGAGTTTAGTGTTAAATAAGAGACATAGACCTTAGAAAGAAAAAAGTTCGCGAGGATCTGATTTTAAGAAAATTATTGCATATTTTCTCTTGGTTAAGTCAGAATTTGGTTTCTTTTGCCTTTATTGCCCCTCCTTCCCAGTTTTTCTTTGCTCATCATCTACTTTGGCCAGTCCCAAATTTACAAACAAATGAACCAGCAGCAGGACTTTTGTGTTTCCTCTGGAAATCCCTTCTATTTTGTGCATAGTAACTGCTTATGTTCCATAAATGGTCTTATGTCACCTGTTAAGCATATTTCTTCTTAGTATTTCCTTCTTTTCTTTGTGTACAGGTGTGGCCTTGGAAAGCAAACCCAGTATACCCAAATCCAGGTCTAAAGAGTAGATTAATTAGGGGTGGTTATTCATATTACAGAAGGCCTCTTCATTTTATGAAAGGATATATATTTCGAGTTTCTTTTAAATGAGAGACTTCCTGATAATAATTATTCACCCAATCATTGGCTTTTGAGGAATAGTCTTTTCTTTTTTTTAAACAAGATTAGCTAAGTAGAATTAAAACTCATCTGTGTCCTTGCCCAAATTTTTGCTTGCATGGATTTCTTGGCTATGACTTTTCCTTGTTTTGAATTTTACCTCATTTTGGGGGAAGACAGGCTTTCTCCAGATTTCTTGATCTGAAGCTAATGTTGTTGGCACACAAACCACTGCTCACTCATCACCAAGCCCTGCTACCATTTATAAGTTCAGAAAACAGCTTGTAGGTCAATAGTAATTGAAAGATGCTGTTGATGCCAGTGAGGTCTGACCTGGGTGGGGTTTTTCCCCCAATTAGATCTGTGTAGATAACACCATTCATTAGAGAAAGAGTGATGTAGGCCACGGAGAGGAGCAGGCTCACGGGCCCAGGCTTGTCTCAGCCCTTGTTCCACTTACCGTGTAGACCACGGGCAAGGCATTTGGCCTCTCAAGTGGCAATTCTCTAAGCCTGAGTTTCAGAGGAGGCACAATTTACACTGGAGAAGGGGTTCCTCACAGGGAGTTCTCTATACCAGTCAAGTCACAGGTGTAGTCCTTAACATTCCTAAGTAGATTATTAATTCCTGTCAGAAACAAAAGTATAAACCTTGTCCTATGATTGCACACTTTGAGAAGCATGAGGTTGGCCATGACTTGGTGTTAATTATTCTGGGGAGCCAAATTTGCTCATGCTATCAATCTGTTTGCATTCTTTCATATTTTTATTACACTTTTCCATACTCTAAGAAAAATATAGTAATCTAAACTCTAGTATTTCTCAGTGATGCCTGTTTGTAAATAGGGTGCATAAGATTTTTTTTTATTTTTAAAAAAATTAACAAGCACTTATTTTCTCTTCCTCCCTCCTCCCCCATTTAAAAAAAACACACAAACCTTTGTAACAAATATGCATAGCTAAGCAAAACAAATTCCCACATCAACCATGTCCAAAAATATGTGCGTGAGATTTCTTAACAGACTCTGCTGTTGTACTTTACTTTGTCACTCAGAGATGGCGTTTTGTTTCTTGAGGTACTTAGATGAATTTCCGGTTATAATTCTTACCTTTCTGTGATCTAGTAGCAATCCATCTTTCACATTTTTACTTTCAGATATTTTTCTTAAGGAAATCCCATTTTCCCCACGTTTTTGAATATTTTGTTTGCTACCAGTTACTATAAGGGTTTCTGATTTTCTTTCCCAAGAAGGATGAGGTTGGAGAGGAGTCAGCCAACATGTAGACAAGCTGGGTGATATTCACCTGTAATTGGGTCTCTAGAGACATAGCCTTAAGGGCCACCATCTGACTGGCATAAGCCAGAAACCTTTGTTTCTTGGCATAGGTTGGGTGAGTTGAATGTGTCTTTATTGATGCGGAACTGTGGCCTGGCCTGGGTGGGAGGGAGTTGGAGAGTAGGGAGAATGTATGTGCTGTGAGTATCTTTAAAAGACTTTATTTGTGTTTAAATACTTAGTAAATCTTTAAGGTAAAATTTTTAAAAATTTCTGGGCCAGTGATGATATCTGACAATCTTAATAAAAATGATTCTGTTTTGGAGTGTGGTAAAGATATAAAAAGCATTAAATGCCCTTTCAGTTTCATGCAGCACATTTGATTGAGCATGTATGTGTAGGGCACCAAAGATCTGCCAGTCCAGAGTGGGGTGCTAGGATATCTTTATGCTTAAAGTCTCGACAGTTTTGTCACTGTGTATACTTTGTGTATACATTGATGCAGAGTGTGATCTGTTTATAACTTAACATAAAGTCTTTAAGAGCCACTGTAGAATCTAAAAACATTCTTTAATCTGTAACCCTTGGTACCAAGCATCTCCCAAGGTAGTTAAGACTGTCCTTTGACCCCTGATCAGTCCATCTCCAGGTCTGTCCTCCAAGCCTTTGTAGCCTAGTATGGGTAAGACCTGTTAGAGCTGACATTGCCCATGGGGCTTAGCAGGAGAGAAGCCTGGATTGTCTCCGTTCTAGAGAGGTACCCTAGAACACGGCAGGTCTTTACTTTGTATCAATCACATTTTGGAACATGGCTTCTGCCCCTAGAATATGAAAATGCATTAAGAGAACGTGGTACTAGTTCAAAATGACAAAATATTTAATATATTTTTTAAAAGTTATCTTTTCATCTTTCTGATGCACTTTCTTCTCTACCCTGTCCCTAAAATTCCTCTTGAATTTGTAAGTCCTTTCAAACTTGGAGGACAGAGGGTGATATCAGATGTTTGTAGTATAATTACCTAGCAGCATATCACAAGGGACGAGCTAGTCTTTGAGCCCTCTTTACAGCCTGAGAGGTCTTTCAGAAGCAGTGGACCTTATTTCTTCTCCATTTCACCTCAGTCACAAGGGGAAAAATACAATTACCTTGAGAGTTTGGGGGAATCTCAGACTTCTTGGCTACAAATGTGAGCTCTATTAAACCCATGTGATTAAATATTTGTTTTGAGCATTTGGGGTTTCACAAAGTCTATTCTCTCCATGAGCAATAGGATGAAAAATGAATTGGTTTTTATCATGGGGACTTTTTATGTTAAAATGTGGATGATAAAATGTTAGTACATTGATTGTTGCCTCCAGAGTTCAGACTTGCCCCAGCCACTACTGTGCTGCTCGTGGGAAGTCATTACCAGCTAGTGTGTGCTAGAGAGAAGATTTCAGGGGGCCCTTTAATCCAGCAGAACCCCACAGAACTAAGTAAGCTTGTCCTCTTAGTACCTGGCCTGTTTGCTAACTAGCTTGGAGGAGAAAGCTCGGATTAACCTGCCTACCCCATTGTTAGGGCTTACCCTGGAAGGCTGTGGTTCTTTCTGAAATCCTTCCTAATCTAATTCCAGCTCTCTTCTTTGGCCTTGTCTTTTCATCAGTGTAATTGACTTTCATGTGCTGGAGAAGTGTTCTGATTTAGCCTTTGAGTTTCTAGCCTCCATTCTATTGGCTCCTTGTTCTCCTCATTACCCAATGTTAATCTTCCTTCTTCTCCTAGATTGGTTTCACATTCTCTGTGTTTCTTTAGGAGTAGTGATTCTAAAGAGTAGATACCACTCAGGAGAAGGCCAGGTCACGTAGTCAGGCAGCAGTGGAACGAGGACAGAGGACCTGGGTTCAAATTCAGCCTCTGACACTTATCACCTGTGTGACCTTAGGCAAGTTGGGAACCTCTCTTAGCTGTCAAGTAAAGGAGACGATAGAGATCCCTTTCAGCTCTACTTGTGTCACCATAGGACTTAATTTAATTCTCTTGGTTTCCTTCAGAAACAGAAAACACTGAACATGTTTCTCCCCACCCCTTTTCCAGTTTTCTCTGTGAAGTCTCATACGGTGGGTGAAGTGAGTGACTGGTGACTGTGGAAGGGCAGTCAGCTCTGCTCCTCTGGGAAAGCTCATCATCAATGGTTCTACATTTCTTCACTTTAAAAATTGGGAGTCTCTGAATAGAATACCTGATTAATTATGAGAGAAGAAACTGAAATGGCCAGGGTTTGGCTTAAACCTTAATTAACCCTTTTATAAAGAATAGTGGTGACATATAATTGGCTAGGGAATAGAGTTTCAGATGATCTCCCTTTTGATTAAATGAGTCCTGATGAAACAAGGCTTTAACAGTTTAAAAACCTCAGCTGAATGTTTTTTTTTTTTAAATCCCTTTTCAAATGAAATAGGTTCATAAGATTTTTTTTTTGTCAAGATGTTGCTCTCTTGGTTGATCAAACACTTGTTAGAATGAGCCAGAGCAGTAGATTTGGAAACGTGGCACTGCAAAGTGAGCGTTTTTCAAGGGCTGTTTGAACAGAGCCCAAAGCAGATAGTAGCGTTGTTGGTTTCAATGCGTTTTCTGTTTTCTACCCACCTGCTTCGCAGATAGGCAGACTAAAGGTAAGCGTCCTCTTGGAGAGCTGTCGATGTCGTGGTGTGCAGGAATGCTTTGTGGATGTCGTGTGTCTGTCTGTCTGTGTAAAAGAGAGACTGCCTCTCAGGGCGTCAGGCTGCCCTTCTTTGCTCATGCCTTCCCCAGTGTCCCCTGGCCAGGTGACTGACCCTCTTTAGGCCTCAGTGACAGGTGATAGCATGGCACTCTGGTGTACAGACTTTGAGCTGCTGTTAAATGTGCTGGGATTGAGTTTGGACGGTGGAGGGGTTGGGGGGGAACAGGAATGCTTGAGTTGTCAGATGGGAAAGCTGAAGCATGAAATACAGGAAGGAGAGAGGAGAGGAGGTTAAAGCCAGTCACACCTATGGCAAAGAAGGCTCCATGGGCTCCTGGGAGCCTTTGATAGATGCTGGAGAAGTTTCCTGTAGACTTCTCACTTGGTGTCTTTGTGGCAGTGGGCTTTGAGAAGAACCTTTGTTGCGTGTTGGTGACTCCCACCTAGGAGATCCTGACCCCAAGCCCCTGAGGATCAGGGCACAGTAGCTAGCATTCTGGGAGCTCTGAAGGCCACAGCCTGGGTTTGTTTGTTCAGAGACAATGCTTCTCTCTCCCTGAACTTCAGCACCACATTGTAGCAGCAACACCACACTTACCTAAGGGTCCCAATTGGATGTGTTGATGGTGCCAAAACACTGTCCTACAAGGCCTTGCTCCCAGAGTGTTCTGATCCCTTAAAATTCTGGTCAAAACTCAAATAAGGAAAATGTTAAGTAAATGATAGCTGCAAAGCAAGGGAAAGTCAATGGGGCCGAGGTTAGGTTGTAGGAACGATGTCTCAGACCACGCTCAGGCTTCGATGGCTGATGGGGAAAAACAAAATGGTTCTTTTCAAGTGATGAGACCCATTTACGAACTGCAGCACAGGCCAGAGGCTCACTCAGGCTGTTAAGGTGTAGCATTGCCTCAAGATTCTCAGGGCGTGTGGAGAGCAGATGCCCGCTCCTTTCTTCTCTATGAAGGCTCGTGCACACGCTTGGCAGCGCTTTCAACTTCCATTTAGATTTTAATCCTAAGATCCTCTAAAGCTCTGAAGTTTGAAAATAAATATGATTCCCTGAAGTTTTAGAATGAACAGACAAAGTCCCCTTTCCCCCATGGTCCACATGGAGCATTTACTCTGCTTAGTTAGTTTGGCAAGGCTCTTTTACAGTTTTGAAATTACTCCGAGGGCCACATACCACAGCCTTGCTGGTTACACCAGATCGCCTGGTGTCCACATCATTTGCCTGATGAATCAGAACATAACCTTCTTGATACAGGACCTCATTTCAATGTAATTGCAGTCCTGCTTTCTTGCATCTAACTACTGTCAGACAGACATGTTTCAGTCCACATTTTTAAAAAGTTGCATGGTTGGTAGTTGTCATAGCCAGCTAGCTGTACAGTTACCTCTGCAGACCATGGTGGTGGTGAACTCCACAGTACTGACCACATCCCCAACCAGGGGACTCAGAGGATATTGATTCATTTCCATTTGAGTCAGTTTCCAGATGACTAGACTGGTTTTACCTGAATGGTGTCTGTCCCTTGCAGGCATTTCCTTAGCACCATTTAAAGCCTCAAGGCATTTGCCCTGCTCCTAGACAGTTAACAAAAATGACCTAGTACAATGAGATATGGACCCGACACCAGCCCAGCCAGGAAGACAAGGCCAAGGAGAGTGACTCCATCTTTTATCAGTGCGTACCCATTATTCTGTGGAAGCCAAGGCCCTGGTGCTTGGATGTTCTGAGCATTGTTAAAAGCCCAATGTTGGTCTTAGCATTAACTACCCAATCAATTTCCCCCCTCTGTTTTCTGTATTTCACTACCAGGAGTGTCATCCATTCTTCAAAAACCCCAGAGCCTGTTTTGAGGCCATACTTTTCCATACAGAAATATATGGAATAGCTGCAGCTTGCTTTCTTCAATGATACCCAGAGGTTCAAGCTCAGTATTGTCAGGATGTTGGAGGCTTCTATTCATTTGGTTTAAGTAACTCGGTGAAGAGAGCCATGGAAGCAGATATGCCATGAACTAATCTCGATCTTTTTTCATTCCAGAGCCATATACTGTCAGCTACAGCCAGTCCACCTTGATACATCTAGTGGGACCGTCTGATTGTACTCTACACGGCTTTGTGCATGGAGGTATGGAAATGGCTGCTGCTGCTGTTTTTCCACTCTGTTGTTTCTTGGTAATATCCCTCAGGAAACTGTACTGCAGTGTGACCCAATTTAGGCTCTTGTGTTTAATGAAGTATAAATTTAAACTTTAAGAGGTTGCATAATAAATGACTGAAATGCCATTGGTTCCTGGCTTTACAAATTGGAAATTAAAGTCAGATGGATGAATGCATCACAATGTACCTTTAAATGCCCTTTATTGACTTGGCTGCACATAGTTTCTTGTTTACTGTTGGTCAAGGCCAAGGTTTCATAGGCTTATGCTAAGAGTAACATTTAAAAAGCTGAAAAGTGGGACACCTCATGGAAATAGATTAAGCTCTCTCAACTTGCTTGCCAAGACTTAGCAGAAGGCAGAGCAGCCTAGACAGTGAAAATTAACCTTTTAGAAGAGGGGTCTTGAATTGGGTCTGCTGATCACTAGCTATGCGGTGTTGTATGGTGAGCTTATTGACCTTCGGGGTTTTGGTGTCATGGGTATCATGAAGAAGCAGAGCCCTGCGTAGCTGCAGTCCTCCCAGATGGTCGGAGGGCCCTGTTCATCGGCTGCCGCCACTCCGCTCTTTGTGTGCTACAGGGAGCAGGGACATTTGTGTTTGGATGAGAGAGAGTGCACAGTCTGATGCTGTTTGCCACGGAAATGGGCTCTTGAATCTTTTGGAATGCAGGTCCCTGATGAGGCACATCCCCTCACTGTGCCAGAGTTTCTGGTACTTAAATGGAAACTTCCATGCTAGAGTAAGTCTCTTATTGCACCTAGTATTTGGAAGTTTTCACCTCAATATAGCCTTTCTTTCCTTGCCTCCTTTGATCCAAAGGCCTTTCTGGCCTCTGGGCAGCCGGCCTAGCAGTGGAGGGGAGGCAGGGGCATTCAGGGGCTAAGAGGATTAAAAGCCCTTTAAGGTTTCAGCCAGGTAGGGCACTGTTTTAGAATTTTCTATAGAAACCCAAGAGCATGATCTGTGAGGCATTCACTGAGTCTCAATGGCCACAGAAGCACATTTTCCCATGTTTGTTTAGGAAGAATTTAGGAAGCGGCTTTATAATGCATCATTTGCCTCTATTATCATGGAGGTTTTGTGCCTGCAATTTCTGAAAATGTGCCCAGTAATTTTTACCAAACCCACTCATCTACTCTGGTATCCAGGCTCTCACCAGGAGCTAGTGAATGAAATGAATACCATATTGAGAATAATTGAAAGCTGTAATTTTCTTGTATTTTCCTATAAAGAGCTGTCAACAAATACAGGATCTGAAATAATTTGTAGCAAGACTTTTACAGAACTGTAATTCACTGGATGCCATTTACAGAAAAAAAAATCAAGTGAAATGGTTCTTAATTCAGTCTTTATTCATGAATTTTGTGCTATTTACCTTTGCTTCAGAAACCCCTGCTCATAATCTGTGAATTTGACAGATTGCTTATCCCTTATCCTGAGAGATTTGTTTATGACTAACCTGGGGGGTGGCTGACAAAGCCTGCAGAGATGTGGTGCCCAGGGATGGGTCTGTGGAGTTGGAAATCACAGAGGATGTCCGATGGCTCCAACGAGCTAAACAGGGAGGGGTTCAGGAGCCCTTTCTTGGGGTCTTGAATCTAGTCCAGCCCAATTCAGGGTCATAGGTACAAAAGACAGATTCACATGGGTGCCCCCACAGGACTCCCTGGGTAATGGTTTCAGAAAACTTCTGCAAGGAAACTTTGGGAAGATGGAGGGGGAAATTGTGTCCCTTTGAGTGCCCCGTGCTTCCCTTCCTATTCCCCCTATGTGTACTCCAGTCTCCTCATTCTGTGGGAATAGAAGGAAAAGGGAGCTTTGAGATCTTTCCATTCTGAAGACACCGGGAGCAGACTTCTATGCCCTGACTTTCATTTAGTCTTCAGCTCCTGCTGCCTGTGCTTGCCCATTGTTCTGGTCTCCTGGAGCTGTCTGAGACTCCTGGCAAAGAAGGCAGCTTTTCCTTCTTTCTTGTATCATTCTGGGTTGAGTTTGAGGGTTAGCCGTCGGCGGGGAACATCTCCAAATGACCAGATCCGTGTGGCAGCCATGTTGCTTTTTAGAAACCCACTTGGACTAGAATGCTTCCCTTTGGTTTTCAGTTGTGCCTCAGTACTCTCAGGATCTGTGATTCCTTCTGTGTGGACACTGTAGACACTGGGGACAGAATGCAGCCTCTGGGAGCCTTGGAGAGCCGCTTGGGGAGCCTTGGAGAGCCGCTCGGGGCTCCTGACTTAGCGAGGCTGCTTCTTGGATGATGAAGATGCAATCAGGGTTTAGCCGTATCCTTGGAACCTTTCTAGGTTTCACTGGCCAGATGGAGATAATGCTACCATGTGCTTCCCCCTACTCTCCCATAGGCACTCTAGAAATATGGAAAGCTCCTGTTATCATGGGCTTTGAGATCCCAGGGCCCCCTTCCACACCAGGAAACCATCAGAGGAGGACTCTGATGCCTTTTATTTCAGATTTTTTATATTTGCAAAGAACATGCCAAGTCTTTCTTGACATAAGTTAATGGATTTTCCTGTGTGTATGATGGAGACATTTCATTCTAAAGCTAAAGCAGTGAATGATTGTGGAGGCTGGTATACCTTTACTTGATCCATTCCCTGAAGTATTTCCCCTCCCCCTTCTTGCTGCTAAGAAGCTTTAAGATGCCATGTCTCTGCTGAGATTAATTTCCATTTGGCAACAAGAGCTCCTCTCCCCATTTTAGGGAGCACGTGTTCCTTTGTGTGCTGGGTTCATGCTGGCATCCCAGCACAAGGGGTGAGCAGTTCTGGAAAGGCAATCTGAGTCACTCATTACGCTCCAGCCAAAACATTAAATTGGAAACACACATTTGCTTGCTCCCTGAGCCTCAGAGACTGACAAGAGCGAGATGTGGGGTGGGCCCTCCCTGGCGAGCCAGAGGCCCCCTCTTGTTGCTGGCACCCAGGGCATCACTAACCTCAGGGGGAGCCCATTCCACGTGGGCTCTTCACTGTTAAACATTTCGGTGCCCATAGATCCTGCTCGAATGACAGTGGAAACATCTGGTATAGGAAAAACTTTCAATGGGAACCAGAAGTACTAGTGCCCTATGAGAAAATGTTTTCCCTCCCTTTCTTAAAGTACAGTGTGTTTCCCAGTGGTAGTGTCTCTGTTCTCCCAGGAGAAGAGAGCTTAAGTAAGCAACCTTCGGGGCTCTGTGTTGCCAGGGGTCCTGGGTGGGGTTGGGAATTTGGTTGCTATGGTTACCCTTTATTATCTAGCTGTTATCCTCTTTTAATTACACCATAAAAGAGCCTCTGGGGAAAAGAGTATTTTAAAAAAAAACAACAAAAACCAAAAAAAACCTTTAGGTTTGAATTTGAATGACAATAGCAGCTTTGATCTAGAAAAGAAAGGAGTGGTCTGGGTCCCTCATCTCCATGCTTGTGACCAGTCTAGGATTACATTATCCTCCCAGCACTCTACTCTGGTCTTCTATGCCTTTCTCTGCTTCCCTTCTCTTTTTCCTTTACATTTAACTAACTTGGAGTATGCTTCCATTTAAGCTCAGTGGTCAGGGAGGCTTGTCCCGTCCACCCCTGGAGGGGGAATGTTTAGAATTCTCTGATTCTTCCTTCTCCAGGTGTGACATACCCACAGAGCCAGGCGATTGAAAATGGGAGTGGGGGTACATGTAGGGGAGATAGGAAGGGGAGCATGGGGCACTAGAGGGAACACAAGTTTCCCTTCCATCTTCCCAAAGAATTCACCAATGCTTCCATTTTCTACCTTTTGCAGTCTTCTGTTTACAAACATGTCTATCAGAGA